>NW_027507785.1:76910229-77420229 GCF_037356315.1 Lithobates pipiens | reverse complement strand
GGGTATTGCAGAGTATTGGCAGAGTATTGCAGAGTATTGGCACAGTATTGCAGAGTATTGATAGGGTATTGCAGAGTATTGGCAGGGTGTTGCAGAGTATTGGCCGGGTATGTATTGCAGAGTATTGGCAGGATATTGAAGAGTATTGGCAGGATATTGAAGAGTATTGATAGGGTATTGCAGGGTGTGTATTGGCAGAGTATTGGCAGGGTATTGCAGAGTATTGGCACAGTATTGCAGAGTATTGATGGGGTATTGCAGAGTATTGGCAGGGTATTGCAGAGTATTGGCAGGGTATTGAAGAGTATTGGCAGAGTATTGGCAGAGTATTGGCAGCGGCTGTGGCCCCAGGAGGTACTGGGTAGAGGGGAGCGGGAGGACAGTCCGGCGCGCAGCGTGTGTCACACTGACGGTCTCGTGCCAGTGCGTGCCCACGTGCACGGCCGAAGTCATGTGACCGGTTGCTAGATGCGGAGCGGCCCCTGCCTAGCAACCAGTCACTCGGCGGCTGAGGAGCGGCGCGGACTACGCGCTGCATAGCCTCAGCCCGGCTCAGACAGCTAATGGGAACGGCGTTCCCGCTGTGGAAATAGTACGGGAACGCCGTTCCCATGCGTTCCCGCAGCACTCGAGCCCTGCATTGGATGCAAAAATGTGCACAAACTTGCAAAGATGTGGCACAATTTTGCCCTATGCCCTTGAAACAAAAATGCACACAAAGTGCAAAATTTGAACGTAGCCTTAGCAAATTTGTAAAGACGCATGCAAAATTGAGAGATTTTGTGTGTGTTTACAGAAGCGCATGAAAAAAGCGGGTCGCGCTTGCCATTCATTGTTAATGGCAATCCAAATGCTGCAAAATGCCCAAAGTTTGATGCTCAAAAAGCTGCATAAGCTACTTTGGTGCATTTTTACCGCTTTTAGGACAGACCTTTGAAATCAATGTGCTCCCCTATGCATTTGATGCAAAAAATAAAAAAACACGCACACAAATGTACAAAAACGGAGAACGATTTTGTGCACGTTCACAAAATGCAAAATGTGATTGACGTTTTAGCATTTCATGAAGCTTAGCAATGCAAAATCGCACAATTTAATATGTGTTAATGAAAACGCACAAAAAACGCACATTGCATTGTTAATGGCACCAAAATGCGTCAAAACATGTGAAGTTTGGTGTTCAAATAGGCTGCCCTATGCGTTTGACACAAACATTTTCAAAAAATGTGCAAAAATGCATCACAATTTTGCACGCATTTTCCACATTGCAAAATGTGAATGCAGCCTTGGCATTTTGTAAATGTTTACAAAACTGCGCAATATCACACATGCGTTTACAAAAACGTGTGCCGCGCGTGTGTTGTCATTTGTTGTTAATGTCCCCAAATGCGGTAAATTGTTCACTTGAAATCAATGGTCTGCCCTATATGTTTGGTGAAAAAACACACATAAACTTGCAATTTTGCACGCATTTACAAAATACTAAATGTGAATGCGGAATGAAATTACATTATGGGGGGGAAATGTCAAAGCGATAGTCAGACTGCCTCAATTCTGTACATGACCGGTGCTCTTTACAGGTATACAACTCCATCAGGAAAAAAAAAAAAGCTAAAATGTGTTGTTTTTTTTTTTCCTGTTTCAAGCAGCTAAACCAATAAGCACACTTTTAACTGCATTTTGAAACCATAAAATCAAACCCTCCCCCTCCCCTGAAAAATAACTGCCATCCCAGCTGTTAGTTGAATTGTAGTTGCCATGGTGATCAACTGTCAACATGCAAGCTTTAGGCAAATGTGTATATTAGGAATCAACTGGTTTTGTTCATTTGAAATCATCTCAATAAAGTTATTTGAAAAAAAAAAGCCCTGCCGCTTGAAATCATCTCAATAAAGTTATTTGAAAAAAAAAAAAGCCGGCAGTTATGAACGGCAGTTAGGAACGGCAGTTAGGAACGGCAGTTATAAAAGGCTCTCACAGCTGAGCAGTGCCATTTGTTGCAGTGGAGAGGGAGAGAGAGGAGTGCAAACAAAGAGCTCTGCAATAATTAATTGCTGATAGCAGAAATCAGTGCTAGGACTGATTATTATTATTAGGTTATATTAATATTTTCATCAGATCTACCAGATATATTAGTATTTGGATAGATTACTAGTAGGAGAGGGGAAAAAAATGACACAGGACAATAGACCAGACGCTGTCATTAATATAGAAGAGGAGGATGTGGTGCAGCCCACCACAAGGATCCAACCACAGACAAAACGCCATCGTGACGCCGACTCCACCAAACCCGGCGGCAAAAGGAAGATGAAGTCAGGACGCAAAAAGAAGGCGCAGAAGCCAAAAAGACCCGCCAGTACAAGTATGAGTTCAACCCTAAATATTCAGATTCACATTGAGAATATTTTCCTGCATATGTGACAGATATTAGTGACAGATGACATCATCACTTCCAGCTGAAATGACACTTTAACCCTTTCATGACTATTCCTGACATTTTCTGTTTACAAGTGAAAATCTGTATTTATTGCTAGAAAATGACTTTGAACCCCCGAACATTATATATATAATTATTTATTTTTTAACAGAGAATCAAATGGCGATTGATGCAATATTTTAATATTATTTAAATTGTTTTAAAAAATAAAAATAAAAAAAATGATCGCTTTTATTGCTGTGACAAGGAATGTAAACATCCCCTGTGACAGTAATAGGTGGTGACAGGTGCTCTTTATGGAGGGATCTGGGGGTCTAACAGACCTCCCACCCCCCCCCCCCCCCTCTACATGTCAAAGTATTCAGATCGCCGTTTTCGGTGATTCTGAATACTATAGCTTTTTTTAAAACCGGCGCCATTGGCAGCCGAGTAAATGGGAAGTGACGTCAGACTTCGCTTCCGTGTTTACGATCAGGACACCAGAATGAAGCCGCTTACGGCTTAGTTCCAGTATGTCCCTATATAAAAAATGTTAATTCCCCCTCTATGGGGAATATATATATATATATATATATTCACCATAGAAAGGGAATTAACATTTATATACATATAGAAAATTCCCATATTCATATTTTACTATATATATATATATATATATATATATATATATATATATATATATATATATATATATATATATATATATATATATATATATATATATAATATTCACCATAGAAAGGGAATTAACATTTATATACATATAGAAAATTCCCATATTCATATTTTACTATATATATATATATATATATATATATATATATATATATATATATAATATTCACCATAGAAAGGGAATTAACATTTATATACATATATAACATTCCCATATTCATATTTTATATATATATATATATATATATATATATATATATATATATATATATATTATATGTAAAATATGAATATGGGAATGTTATATATGTATACAAATGTTAATTCCCTTTCTATGATGAATATATATATATATATTATAATATTTAATATATATATATATATATATATATATATATATATATATATATATATATATATATATATATATATATATATATTTCCATTGAGTGTAATATAGGGGGGTATTTAGAAATATTTTCCTGGTAATTTAGTGATACATTACATGATTACTTCCAGCTGACAGTTTATTTTTAAATTTTCTCGTTTTTTTTTGCTTCTCCCATAACCCCAGAGCTGGGTGTTGTACAACACACTGACATTGCCTGCACTGTACACCCCATATACAGGACAACGGCTGTGCAGGTTGTTATTTCTACAAATAACAGCTCACACATTTTTGTGTGTGAACATGCCCTGCGTTAAGATCTCTAACATGGAATCCAAAAAATCTGGACATCCTGGGAGGGATTTACTAAAACTAGAGCACACAGATTGCAGTGCAGCTCTGCATAGTAACCAATCAACTTCCAGGTCTTAGCCCCCGTTCACACCAGTGCAATTCATCATGCGATTTTACAGTTCAAAATTGCAAGGCACTTCGCACCCTATTTGTGCCTATGGAACCGTTCAAAACGTCACAACCCTGACTTGCACCGATTTGAAAAAAAGTTCTTGCACCATTTTTGGTGCGGCGTGCATTGACATCTGGCATGAAATCACACAGATGTCGGCAAGACGCCCTGACCGTTGGCTTTCGAATCGCTCTGAAGTAGTCACATCTGGTGTGAACAGGGGCTTATTATCAAAGCTTCATTGAACAAGCTAAAGTTGGAAGGCGATTGGCTACCATACACAGCTACACCAGATTCACTGGTTTTAGTAAATCCCCCCCCCCCCCCACTATATATACACACCTATGCCAGAAGTATTGGGAAAAAAAAAGAACCAGGACAATTTTATGCAACTATTTACTGATAGAGGCGATTCAGTTCGCATTGTGCGCTATATAAGTATTTCATTCATTCATTCATTCATTCACTGATCATTGTGCAGGAACTTGTTTATTCGCATGTGAATGTAAGCCTTATAAAGAAAATTGCTAGAAGGCAGGCTGGTATTGCAGGACAGACTCGGGATGTCTCTTCTGCAATAGAAGATTGGAAGCCATACTGTACCTGCTAGGAATCTTCTGATTGTAACACAGGCAACTGCAGCCCTCCAGCTGTTGTGGAACTACAAGTCCCATCATGCCTCCGCCTGTCATGCTTTTAACTGTCAGTCTTGCAATGTCTCTGGGATGTGTGGTTGCAAGTCTCCAAAGCATTGCAAGACAGACAGTTACAAGCATGACAAGCAAGAGGCATAATGGGACATGTAGATCCACAGCAGCTGGAGGGCCACAGTTGCCCACACCTGCTTATACTGGACCCCTAAAGGGAACCTGATACAAAACTAAACATCTTTGATAGAAAATTCTTAAATAGAATAGAAGAATCAATGAAATGTTCTAACAATTATCTCTCTTTTCTTTTTTTTTTAGGTTTGAAACGATTTGCAGACTTTGCTTTTCCCTTATTTCTCACCAAATTCCTATTTGGGGAAATAAATGATTTTAAATTAGCAAAGTTCTTCCTTGGATTTGGCATCGGAAGCTTGATGGGAGTGGGTAAGAATACAATTCATTTCTTAAACTTATTTATAGTGGAACATATGCATAGTTTTCATATCTCTTAGATTTTCAGGGACTGCCCCAGGTTTTCTGTATTTGTTCTTGCTGCTGATTTTTGGACCTGCGATGATATGTATGGCATGTTCAGATATAATAGTTGGGCAACAGTGTCCCTGAAAATGATCCTACAGGGACCAGTCACTGCAAGGTCAATACTAAATTAAAGCGGGAGTCCACCGGGACTCCGCGTTTTTTTTTTTTTTTTAAAAGCCAGCAGCTACAAATACTGCAGCTGCTGACTTTTAAAATAGTGACACTTACCTGTCCAGCGCGCCCGCGATGTCGGCACCCGAAGCCGATCTCTAGATCGCTCTGTCGGGTCCTGCCGCCGCCATCTTGGGTATGGGAATCAGGAAATGGAGCCTTTCGGCTTCATTTCCCGGTTCCCTACTGCGCATGCGCGAATCACGCTGCGCAATAAGGACGGTCCCTGCTGCCTCTGGGATCTGTGTGTTTCCCAGCAGGCAGCGGGGCAATTGCGGGAAGGGGCGGGCACTTGCGGAAAGGGGCGTAAGTTACGCCCCTTTCCGCAGAGAGCTATCCCGGAAGTGGGTGCAGTTACCTGGATTATCCAGGTAACTGCACCCCCCTCCCCCCTGAAAGGTGCCGATTGTGGCACCGGAGGGGGGGAGGGTTCCGATGAGCGGAAGGTCCACTTTAGGGTGAACCTCCGCTTTAAGGCTAGCTGATTAAAAAAAGATGCACCTTTATGGTGGCCTGTGTATTCAAACTCCTCTGCTTTGCTGATTCTGGCCACTGCAGGTTTTGAACCCTCTTATGCCCGGAATGTCCGGCAGAAAAAGTCAGATGGAGCTTTTCATCGTATTTTCCAATTGTGTGTACGCCCCATTGGACTTTTTTACGTCAAATTTTGATGGACCTAGAAATAGAACATGTTCTAAATATTTCCGACGGAACCAATTCCTATTGGGAAAACCACACGTCTGTATGCTGTTCCGACGGACCAAAAACAATGCATGCTCTGAAGCAAGTACGAGATGGAAGCTATTGGCTACTGGCTATTGAACTTCCTTTTTCTAGTCCTGTCGTACGTGCTGTACATCACTGCGTTCTTGACGGTCGGACTTTGGTGTGATTGTGTGTACGCAAGACAGTATCAGTAAAATTCCATCGGAACTCCGTTGGAAAAACCTTCAGAGTTTATTCCGACGGGAAAACCGGTCGTGTGTACAAGGCATAAGGTGTGTGAATATCTGCTGCCCCCTCCACATGCTGTTGTGTCTTCTGCCAGCTTGCACCCCACTATAGGGCAGGGCTCTTCAAACTGTGGCCCTCCAGTTGTTCAGGAACCACAATTTCCATCATGTCTGTGAATGTCAGAGTTTTACAATAGCTCATGGGATGTGTAGTTCCGCAACAGCTGGAGGCCGTCGTTTGAAGATCCCTGCTATAGGGCATAAATCCAGTTTAGAAGAGACCACATCGTGGTGATGGGGAGCCGGCATTCAGACACCTGAGGTTTGCAATACCTGCAGTGGCCAGCAAACCAGAGGAGTATGAAGACATGGGACAGGCTGGCCATACTGTAGTATTAACCCCGTAGTGACAGGGTCACTTTAAAATTTTGACCATTATGCATATAATGGGGTTGATTCACTAAAACTGAATCACTCGGAATCTGGCACAGCTCTGCATAGTAACCAATCAGCTTCTAACTTCAGTTTGTTCAGTTAAGCTTTGATGATAAAACCTGGAAGCTGATTGGTTTCTGTGCAGATCTGTACCAGATATTGCACTCTCCAGTTTTGGTAAATCAACCCCAATGAGTGTCTGTTCTGTATTCATTTTGATAATTGACCATGTTCTCCTTTGTTCTCTTCAACAGCCATCTACCTCTCTCTGATTGATGGACTAAAACTGCCATATGAAATGAAATTGCCAATTTTATTCTTTCTAGCAGGTATGTATCTACATTATACATTTATCCTCATTCATGTCTGATATGCAAAATAAAATGACAGTTAAAATATTTTTGGTTTTGGAAAGGGTTAGAATCAATGACAGGTTCTTCTTTGCTATGTGTCTCCCTACTATTAGTACTCCCATATATAATTCCCCTTATTTCCTGTCCGGGTCACCACTGTCCCAAGAACTAAAATGGCCCCTTTCACACGGTGTGAACTCCGGTTGTGATCCGCTTGCTCAGCAGGGGATCTGTCCGCTGATCCCCCGCAAAGTAGGAGGATGACAGGTCCATGTCCGATCTACAGCCTGCTCTACAGCCGGCTCTGCTCTATGAGAAGTTGGATGTAAATGGCCCGGCTGTCCGTTTACACCCGACTGCCCTCCAATCCAATACGCCCAGGCGGTAGGGAACGGATCCTCTTCCTTTTGTTTTTGGTGGATCGGAGGGGAGGTAGGCAGGTGTAAACGGACAGTAAAGGCCATTTACACCTGCTGCTCCAGAGAGCAGATTGGAGGGTGCCTGAAAAATGGACTGACAGGCCCAATCGGAACGCTAAGAAAGGGGCCGAATGAGGGAAAATCTCTAAGATAGCAGTAGCAGCCTGGCAAAGACTCAGCCTTGTTGGGGAGATTTCAGGGGAAATCTCCCCAACAAGGAAACTTCCAGCAATAAAAAACCCAGAAGAAGAATCCTCCTTTTCTTACCCTATCCCAAATTTAAAAAAATGTTTTGGCTGAAGTTCTATTTTAATTATCATTTTTTGTACCCCCCATGACAATGTAATTATACCTATAACCTGTTTTTCTTTTGTTTGCCTCTTTAGTTACTTGTGCTTGTGGGTGGGGCTTATCCATCGTTTTCAAATGCTCCACCCTGCTCATGCTGCCCGGTGTCGTGGGACAGGAAGGACGCGCATTAATACTCGTCTTCGTTATCGCCGGTATATATGCAGGTAAGTATTAGACTGATTACTGTGTGTTCTTACATAAAGGGACAATGGATCTCACTTTCACCAACTGTTCTCTGCAGGTGAATCTTTCTGGTACTTTGTTTTAAATGCAAGTGATTGATTCACCACTACTGAATGTTTACTGAAAGTGACTTCACCTCTTTCTAAATATGCCCTAATGTGTTATAATAAAATATCTCATTCTCTTAATTTTTTATGATTCCTACAGGTCCATTGGCAAATATCCAGAACAACGGTTGGGAGACGGTACGTTCGATTGGCTGTACAGCAGAACTTCAAATTAATAACACGAAGCTGCTGTGGAAGATGTTGTCAGCACCGGTGAAAAGTGTCCTAAAAAATATTGTGGTAAGTACACATATCTCATACTAACATGGGTAAACATGCCGTAGAAACACAATCAGCACCATACTGACACAATCAGGAACATGCCATGGAAACACAACCCATATCATATGGACACAATCAGGACCACGCCATAGAAACACAACCCATATCATACACACACAATCAGGGCCCTGACCCTATAGTGCCTAAACCATGTGTTGTTGTCAAGCGCATTTAGGGCTCATTCACACCATGGCATATTATTGCCAAACCCAGAGCAGATCTTCCCATGTCTGGCCAGTAAAGTCATTTTCTTAACACGGTCCTAGTATATTCATTCCACAGACTTTAATTTAGGGTGTCTTTCATTTGGGGGGTACAAAATAACTAAAGACTGGAATCTAAACATGTTCTCTATTATGTTTTCTAGAAAGAAACGGGAAAGTTTAAGGACATCGGAACAGAAGTGAAGTCTTCATTTACAGACACCAAAGAAGAAGTCGAGGGTAAAAAAGGGTATGATGTTCAGAAAGAGGAACAGCTGCTACAAAAGAAAAGGACGACAAAAACACAGAAAAAGTTTGATGTCAAGACTATGTTGCGCTGTGAATGTAAGTATGAGATCTCTTGGAATTGGTAACATTTTTATCTCGACACCATACTGTGGAGATACCAAGTCATCTTAAGAATTAAAAATATTGAAATAACATTTCAAAAAAATGTATTAATTTCTCAAAAAACGTTGTCTTTCTCTTTCTTTACAGATATCATCTCCCTTGGCGTCAGCAAATGTGAAGAGTGGTTTGAAATAAAACATGGTGAATGCATGAGGGCAATTGCATTGCCCCTCCTAAACGACCTCCTGTGCTTACCCATGAAGCTTTCAATTCTGTGTTCCATTTTAAACAGTAAGTACTTTTTCCAGTGACATAATATTTACCTTTAAAAATTTAATTTAGACATTAACCAGAGCAACATTTATACCTGTATACCCCTTGTGGACCACAGCAATGTTTGCATTTTAGCTATTGGCCTATTGATTCCAAGATATCTTTGTCATTACTTACAATAGCAAATTAGTATAAGATTTTTTTTTTTTGTGTGCAATGTTTGTTATGGGAGTAGGAGTAGAGTAGATCCCCTACTGAATTGGAGCCGAATGGATGTCAGTATTTTTACATTTGTACCCATTCAGTTTGTGCCCAGCGGACCTGTGACAGCTATTTGGGTGTCTGGGTATAAACAGACTCTGATGTCAGTTTACATCAGGCTACCTCTGATCCATCACATTTAGGTCCAGAAAAATGGAAAAAGGAGACAGCCTTTTCCTTTTTTTTTTTTGTTTTGGCCAGACCTGTACAAACTTGGAGGTAGGTGGGTGTAAACAGACATCTGCCTGTCCATAGGGCTGCAGGGAATTTCCGATCAGGCCCACCTGAAAAACTGACACCTGAAAAACTGATCAGAATACCTGTGTGAGCGGGTCCATACTTGCAAGGCTGCTGTAACTGACATTATGACCCCTTTCACACTGGGGCGTTTTTCAGGCGTTTTTCAGGCGCTTTAGCGTTAAAAAAAGCGCCTGTAAAGCGCTTGAAAGAAGCCTCATCTGCAGTCCCAATGTGAAAGCCCAAGTGCTTTAAGAACCCTTTCACAATGTCAGCGCCCGAAAAACGCTCGTAAAGCGCCGCTTAAACTAGCAGCGCTTTACCAGCGTTTTTCGAGCGTTATTGGGGCGCTTTTAACCCCTGCTAGTGGCCAAATAAAGGGTTAAAAGCGCCCACAAAACGCTGCTGCCAATAGCGTTTTTCAGGCGTTTTTCTGGCGTTTTACAGGCGCTTCTCATTGATTTCAATGGGAAGGGGCGCTTTATTCACCGCTCCAAAAGCGCTGCAAAGAAGCTGCTTGCAGGACTTTTTTTGATGCCCTGCCAGCGCAGCGCCTTGGTGTGAAAGCACTCGGGCGTTTACATTGGGATTGCAGTTGCAGCTTCTTTCAGGCGTATTTTTTAACGCTGAAGCGCCTGAAAAACGCCCCAGTATGAAAGGGATCTCGGTGTGAAAGCACTCGGGCGTTTACATTGGGATTGCAGTTGCAGCTTCTTTCAGGCGTATTTTTTAACGCTGAAGCGCATGAAAAACGCCTTAAAAACGCCCCAGTGTGAAAGGGGTCTATATGTAAATGAAAGGTCGCCCTTTTTATCATCTGTAGATAAACAAGTGAAGTTACAATGAAGCAAAAATAACATTGCTACATCCAGCAGTTTGGAATCGCAAATTGTACTGCACACGCGGGTTTGTGTGCCGTCTATTTTTAATGGCACCTAAATCGCGGTGCGATTTTGCTGCAATAGAATTGGATTGGATGTCCATTGACACCCACTGCTCCATAGAGGAGACTGGAGGGTCCGATGTGGTCTGCCTGAAAAAATGAACCTGATAGCTCCTCCAATGTGAAAGGGCCCTTAGGTTTTACTAAACTAGACATAGTTATCAGCTTCCATTACAACATATTGATCTGTAAAAGAAATAACATACGTCTGTTGACAGTGTCTTCTATAATTTGTATTTCACGATGGATCATTTCTTTCTTTTTTTAGTCGGAGAATCGTGGTGCAAGAAACGTGTTCCTATTGAAAGTTACTTTGGAGAGGTATACGATCAAGCCAACTCGGCCGTAACCAATGTGGGCAGTGGGATTTCCAGCAAACTGATCAAAGAAGTAAGTGTGTTAGCTAAAGTTCTTTGCATGGGTAATGCTCATTAACCCTTCTTCTGGAGTTTTTTTTTTTTTTTTTAACAGTAGGACCAAGTGTTTCTATCATATGTTTTACTTAACTCCCCTTTTATCTTAACAGAAGGAAGACGATGTTGGTGCAGGAGAAAATCTAGGCAAGATAAGTATGAAGGACAAGATCTTAACGGCCGTTGAAAGGAGAGGTGCGATATTGCAAGAATTTACAGCTTTCCTGAAGGGCATCCTTGTGCTCACCTTCATCTTCATCTTCTACACGTAAGTAAGCCATAAACTTTCTAAAAGTGTCTCTGTACACAATACCTAGGGATTACCACACATGATAATTGGCAGGGAGTCTTCAGTTAAACATTTCAAACTGACTTTGGCAAGATATAAGAAGTAAACAAGAAGAACAAATATCTGATATACAGCAGCATATCGGTTCTTAGGCTTGGTGGCTGCATTTGTTTTCATTTTTCACACTTAGAACATTATTTGTAAGTACAGCTGAGTACCTTTTAATTATGAGATTTATGGGTTCTTTGTCACTTGCTACACACTGACCTAAAATCTCAAAAATATTATCAGCTTTCTTTGCTGTTAACTATTGAACAGCTCTCTCCCCCAAGTAATGGAGATTAGGTGAGGTAAGGTATGTGTACTTAGAAAATTAGAAAAGCAGCTTAGGGTGACAATGCTGCTCCATTACATTTAAATTACAGCAAGCGACCATTGTCAGCCCAGGAGAGAAAAATGGTTACAGGCAGGATTGGCTACTGAAAATAAAGCTAAAAAACACAAATGCAGCCATCACATCTAAAGATTGATAAGCTGTGATATATTACACTTTTGTTCTTGGGTTTAGATATATTTTAAAGTCTAAGGCAGCCCATAGATAATGTGATTTTCTTGTCTGCAACCACGGATTGCAGGAAAGAGAATTGCTTAACTCCCCCACAATCAGTGTTGAGGGAAAGGAATCCCATCTGCAGTGCTATTGTGTTGTCCCAACGGGGGAGGGGGGGGGGCATGGAGAGTCATTCCTACTGACAGAACACAATGATCGTTGCTAGTGGCTATATTTGCATGATAGACATCTGACATGCTGGTTGTACCCAAATCTATCAGTGGATTGACGGGTACAATCAGTATGCTCATACACGGATTCAATTTTGCCTGGTCCCTGGTGAATTGGTTGAGATTCAAACCATCTATGGCTGGCTTAAAGTGACTAAAATTTGTAATTAAAAAAAATATTTTTTATACTTACCTGCTTTATGCAATGGTTTTGCACAGAGCAACCCTGAGCCTCTTCTTTTTTTTTTTTGGGTCTCCCATTATTGGCCCTGGCTCCTCCCTCCTGCCCCCCAATAACAAGCTTCATGCTATGGGGGGCACTGGAGCAGGCTTATTCCCGAGCCACGCTCCTGTGAATGAACATTGTCCATTCACACACAGAGTGCAGCTCGGCCCCACCCTCCACACTCTTCATTAACTCTACAAAATATAAAGATGATCTCTTGCGGTGAGGCTGCACCTACACAGCAAGAGCTGGTTACTCATTTACGTAGGTCTAGGGCAGTGGTTCTCATGCCATTGACTCTGATTTAAAGCACCTGTGCAAGATAAAGGAAAACCTGCAAACATGGCCTGTTGGGGGTACTTGAGGACAGGATTGAGAACCACTGGTCTAGGGGACATAAAAAAAATCAATATACTCCGCCGTGGAGCTTGAAGTTTAGATATGCATATTTTTACCAGGTCACATTGGTATAGCTTGGAACAATATAAGTATGCATATTTCATACCTGGCTGATACCCATAGAAGCTGGAAATCACGGCAGAAGTAACTGCTACTACAGCGATTGTCGCTAGCTTCCAGTTCCCTTGCCAAGCAGCTGCTTTGCTGCTTAGTGAACATTGGAGGTCTCTCGCTGGGCATGGGTGCTATTAGGAAAACACTTGAGGGCTCTCTGATTGGGCGAGGTGGAGATCATGACAACGTAAACATTAATGGCTCCTAGTTAATAAACAGAAGACACTTTTTTTTAGGATTGGAAGGAATATACATACATCCATTTTTATCAGATAATTTGTACATGTCAGTTCATCTTACAAATATCTTTTACCTTTACAGGGCCTTCAACTACATCAAGCTGTATAATACGGACATCCGACACGACAACTTCTATGTGACGACTTACTTCCGACAGATTGATACAAGACATAGGACACGAGTAAGTAATTCTACATCTATATCTATGGCTCTGATCATTCAGTTTGAATTTAAACTTGAATCAAGAGATTAACTGATTTTCCTATTTTGTCTTTGCAGAAAAAAAGATATCTACTGCCGATGAGGAAAGATGAAAGATCAAAATTAATTGCGCCTTTTAATCTCAAAATCCAAACATCAGAGATGGCATTAATAGTGAGTACACTGTACAGTTATAAAAAAAAAAAAATATATATATATATATATATATATATATATTAATTATTATTCTTTCTATTTTGGGTATTGTACTGAAATTTTAAATCTGACTGTTGTCTTCTTCTCTTTTCTCTTCTGTCTCTTTTCTACAGAGATCGGACATATGCATATGTGTCATACTCGTAGGAGTTCTTATTCTCCTATTAATGTTCGACAGGATCCTCTTTCACTTTCTCGATATAATAAGGAAGCATTCATATATTTCCTACATCTTTGCAAGTAAGTATCTCCTTTCCTCATAAGGGGATGGTAATATCACAGGTCACTTTATCCATGGGTAGCACAAATTGCATACATACCGTATCTAAGTTTAGTGTTTGGCTGGGTGGTAGTCAGCCTAATTTTTGATTTGTATAGTTGTGCATTTGGTTTCTCTCTAAGCTCAGTGAGGTTGCAGTTTAAATATTAATATTTCCCCCAGGTATCCTATTAGGAGGGCCAGGCTGCTGGGGCATGATGGGGGAGGGTATAAATATTTTGGGAGGCCATGTACTTGCTCACTTGCCTCAGGCTAAATCCTGCAGGTTGCTTGTGGACTGTTTATGCTGCTGGGCCCAGAAGCCTGATTGGGGCCTAGCATGCGCTGGGTGAACTACCCTACACACTTGGCCTCGGAGATTCACCAGCTGGGGAAGCTGAAAGCTCTTAAGGTTTGGCTGCTGATTTATATTGATGCTCATCAGAGTCCCAACTGTGGCAGAGCCTGGGGGGGGGATTATTATGAAGCATACAGAATGATATTCCTAATTGCAGGGCCAGAGAGACTAAATATATTACAGATAATGGTCATATCTTTTACTCAAAACTTGTCACCTTGTTCTAATCTTGCATATTCTCTCAACAGGCAATCACAAACTGGAGGTCGAGGTGGGAGGAGACACCTTGATGGCGAACTTGTTAAGAAGAACAGTTGGCATTCTAAATTCAACATCAAATACATTTGAGACCAGCAGCAATGAAAGTAAGTATGCAAAGATTGACTTACCCTGTTAGAATTTTGCAGACACTAGAGGAA
This sequence comes from Lithobates pipiens, assembly GCF_037356315.1. Lineage (NCBI taxonomy): Eukaryota > Metazoa > Chordata > Amphibia > Anura > Ranidae > Lithobates > Lithobates pipiens. The sequence continues at coordinate 77,405,637 of NW_027507785.1, read as the reverse complement.
GAAAGGCTGTTGCACGCCAACGACTCCATTTGAGGGCAGAGTATTTAAAGTGGGTGTTAACCCACTTTGCCAACTTTACATAATCCTCCTTGTTCCCTAATGACAGGAGCTCCTGTCTTTGTGTTTTATAAAACACAAATGCCTCCTTTACCGTACTTCAACGCAGCTCCCCATGATCATGGCTCTCGCCTCTGCCCGGCTGCAGATGCAGTGGGCAATGCTAAGATTCTCCCACTGATTACAGCCAGATTGCTAAGAGGAGAAGAGAGCCAGCCGGTCACATGATCGCGGGGAGTTGCTCTGAATATACGGCACAGGAGGCATTTTTTTTCATAAAACACACAGACAGGAGCTCCTGAGTTGCGGGGTTGGGCACTGTCACAGGAGCCAACAGGCAGGGAGGGGGGTGAGAGGACAGAGGAGAGACAGGAGAGCTGCGGATGATGAAGGCATGTATGCTGACCACAGTGTCAGGGCTCAGCAGCCTTTATATACCATGGTCAGCGTACAGAGGGGGGGGTAGTAACTGGCAGGATCAGACAAGTATTTTTCAGGGGATACAGGGGGACAAATGACACAGCATAAGCACTGTGCTGTTTAACATGCTTTAAGGCTCCATGCACACTGGAGCTCATAAACTGCAGTTTATTGGAGTTTGGGTGTTTTTTTTTAAAGCCGATAAACTCCACTCTATGTTAGCTTATGTGTCCATGCACACATGGATATTTTTTAGCTTTAATGAGCAGTGGAATTTATGGGCTTTTGTCTGAACGCCAGAAATTTGCGTTCAAAGTGCTGTTTTTCACTGCCAAAAAACGACAACCTCCGATAAACGCTCATAAACACGCGTTAATTAGTGTTCGGCGTTCTATTTTTTCAATACATTGTGGGAGTTTGGAATGCACTGTGGGTTTTTAGGAGTGCCCTATGTGTATTTTTATTAAAAATGCCCATAAACGCGAGTACAAAATGCTGTTAAAAGCACCCTTTTCAACCAGCGTTTTCTGCCAGCAATCTGGCGTCCAGAAAAAGCTTTTTCGAGCTTCAGTGTGCATGGAGCATAAAGGGACAGGATATTTTTTTTTTTGTATTTTTTTTTTTTTTTAGGTTAACAAACACTTTAATAGATACTGTTTAGAAATCAGCTTTAGTAGAAAAGCCTCCCCTTGCCAGCATGCTACAAAGAAGGAGCCTTGCTCTTTATGTGGAAGCAGTGGTCTCCTTGCAGAGGTCTAACACACCCTTTGTGAGTTACTCTACAAATCTATGTAGAAAAGAGAGTGGCTAGAATCTGCAAATCTGCTGCTACAGCTCATTTTAGATTTAGCAAATACAAACTTAGTGGACATTTATTGTATCTGTATATATTTTATAATTCTTGATTGTTCTAATTTGTTCTAATCTCTTTCCCATAGTGTGCCTCCTGAGACCAACTAAGCTGACATTCTGGGATTACGCCATAACCTGTCTACCCATATTTGGACGAATTCTGTTTACGTTCCTTCAAGTCTACTTAAATCGCCTGCGCCGAGTCATAGCATCTTATTACTATCCAGAGGTAAGTCTCATATAAAAACTTTAAGGGCCCATTTACACCTCTCTGGTGAGTTGAGGTAATGTGTGTAAAACCCATTTTAACGTACCCAACAATCATTATGTATGTAATCACTTAGTGCCATTAGATCTTTAAATGTGTTTGAACGTCTTTTCTGATCGTTTCCTTTTTTTTCCCCCAACAGAGAGAGAAAGAGAGGATCGTCTTCCTTTATAATGAACAACTTCAGAAGCGGGCCATCTATGCTGAGGCCAAAAGGAAGCAAATCCAGAATAAAGTCCGTATGAAGCAAATTAATGTAAGTAAAACTACTACATTGACATTAGCACTGAGTCCCCCATTTCTCCTTCAGCTGTTTACTGACTGGCCGGGCAATAGATTGCTCTTAGCTTACTACTATCGGCCATTTCAGTGTCTCTGGCCATGTATATTGTAATCATGATCTGCATACTTAAAACAGATCAGCAACAGCCTGAACATCAACCTTTTCAAAAGGAGGTCAGCAATTGCAGCCTGCATAACTTTTTCAGAACTGGTTTAATGGGGCCACTTGTTTTCTAAGATCTTCGGGGCACTAAGATCATATGTCAGCAGGAACTTCAGACAGATGTAGCGATTGACTTCATTTCATGGTGCACCTAGGTTATGCATTGCTAAGTTTTAGCAATACATGGCTATAGGTAAAAAGATTTCAATTTGCCCTTCCATGGCAAAACAACAGGGCATCCAGGACCCCTTATAGCTAACTGGCCTTCACTCTCTTGTAACTTCTTCCTCCTTTTTAAACCTATTCTTAAAGCTGAATTTCATGTATAGATATTTTTGCATACTTACAATGGTTCAGCATGAACCAATGGAAGTATGCTTGTTCCATACCTGCCCGATTCCTGGGGAAGCAGAGAATCACTTTAGTTGTCACCTATTTAGTAGTCACCTATTCACCTAGTTATACCTATTCTCTTGAAAATGAAAGAAAGAACCGATTGTTTGATTGTGATTTTGTTTCCTTTCTTTTAGCGGAAGACCAAAATGGGCGCTTTCACCAATTCTTTAACTAAGTGGACGAAAAGGTTCATCAGAAGACGCTGCTTAGTGTGTGATCGAAGTGAGACGAAGAAATCAGTTGTGTGTCCAACACCGGATTGTGAAACCGTCTACTGCCGTCTGTGCTGGAGGGACATGAGAAAAATATGCTTTGCATGCAAACCACATGATGATGATTTCATTCTAGGTCCTGACTTCAGTGACAGCGAGTAGGGCAGTGACTAGAGTGGAATGTCTTTTGACACCTGGGATTATCTGAAACTCCAAAAAAGGAAAAAACCTACATGGGATTTTAAGACCCTGTGTGCCATCAGGGGGAACATATAGGAACACCGTGGGATGAGGACTAATGGACGCCGTGGGGTGAGGACAGAGGAACACCATGGGATGAGGACGGAGGGACGCTGTGGGAAAAGGACAGAGGGATGCTTTGGGAAGAGGACAGAGGGACCCCGTTTAAAGGGGAAGAGGGATGCCATGGGAAGGGGAAAGAAGGCTGCCATGGGATAAATACAAAGGGATCCCGTGGGAGGGGGACAGAGAGGGATGCCGTGGGATGAGATAAAGGGACGCCGTGGGAAGAGGACAGAGGGACGCTTGAGGGTAGGGGTGGAGGAGTGATTTGCGACTCCAGCGCTGTAGGAGGTGATTTAACCACCACAGTTAAAAAAAGAGCATATATGCATGCGGGCAGGGGTGGAGGAGCGATTTGCTCATAACATTAGGGGAGGATTGTCCCCATGCCATGACATATTCTTTAGGCACAGATTGAGTTGTCAAATATGGCAGCAGGTGGGGGGAGGGGGGGGGGGGCAGACAAGCAGAGCTTCCCTTTTTGGGTGGAGCTCTGCTTTAACTGCAGACAGGAAACAGAAAATAGCATATATGCCAAAGCATGGGGACAGGGGCGGAGGAGCGATTTGCTCCTAACATTAGGGGAGGATTGCCCCCATGCTTAGACATATTCTTTAGGCCCAGATTGAGTTGTCAAATATGGCAGCGGGGGGGGGGGGGTGGTGTCACAGACAAGCAGAGCTTCCCTTTTTGGGTGGAGCTCTGCTTTAACTGCAGACAGGAAACAGAAAATAGCATATATGCCAAAGCATGGGGACAGGGGCGGAGGAGCGATTTGCTCCTAACATTAGGGGAGGATTGCCCCCATGCCTCGACATATTCTTTAGGCACACATTGAGTTGTCAAATATGGCAGCAGGTGGGGGGGCGGGGTGGGGCAGACAAGCAGAGCTTCCCTTTTTGGGTGGAGCTCTGCTTTAACTGCAGACAGGAAACAGAAAATAGCATATATGCCAAAGCATGGGGACAGGGGCGGAGGAGCGATTTGCTCCTAACATTAGGGGAGGATTGCCCCCATGCTTAGACATATTCTTTAGGCACAGATTGAGTTGAAAAATATGGTGGGGGGGGGGGCAGACAAGCAGTGCTTCCCTTTTTGGGTGGAGCTCTGCTTTAACTGCAGACAGGAAACAGAAAATAGCATATATGCCAAAGCATGGGGACAGGGGCAGAGGAGCAATTTGCTCATAACATTAGGGGAGGATTGCCCCCATGCTTAGACATATTCTTTAGGCGCAGATTGAGTTGTAAAATATGGCAGCAGGTGGGGGGGGGGGGGGTGGGGCAGACAAGCAAAGCTTCCCTTTTTGGGTGGAGCTCTGCTTTAACTGCAGACAGGAAACAGAAAATAGCATATATGCCAAAGCATGGGGACAGGGGCGGAGGAGCAATTTGCTCCTAACATTAGGGGAGGATTGCCCCCATGCTTAGACATATTCTTTAGGCGCAGATTGAGTTGTAAAATATGACAGCAGGTGGGGGGGGGGCAGACAAGCAGAGCTTCCCTTTTTGGGTGGAGCTCTGCTTTAACTGCAGACAGGAAACAGAAAATAGCATATACGCCAAAGCATGGGGACAGGGGCGGAGGAGCGATTTGCTCCTAACATTAGGGGAGGATTGCCCCCATGCCTCGACATATTCTTTAGGCACACATTGAGTTGTCAAATATGGCAGCAGGTGGGGGGGCGGGGTGGGGCAGACAAGCAGAGCTTCCCTTTTTGGGTGGAGCTCTGCTTTAACTGCAGACAGGAAACAGAAAATAGCATATATGCCAAAGCATGGGGACAGGGGCGGAGGAGCAATTTGCTCCTAACATTAGGGGAGGATTGCCCCCATGCTTAGACATATTCTTTAGGCACAGATTGAGTTGTAAAATATGGCAGCGGGGGGGGGGGGGGGGGTGGGGCAGACAAGCAGAGATTCCCTTTTTGGGTGGAGCTCTGCTTTAACTGCAGACAGGAAACAGAAAATAGCATATATGCCAAAGCATGGGGACAGGGGCGGAGGAGCGATTTGCTCCTAACATTATGGGAGGATTGCCCCCATGCTTCGACATACAGTATATTCTTTAGGCACAGTTTCAGTTGTCAAATGTGGCAGAAGGGGGGGGGGGTGGGCAAACAAGCAGAGCTTCCCTTTTTGGGTGGAGCTCTGCTTTAACTGCAGACAGGAAACAGGAAACTTTATAATGCAGAGAAAAGACATAGAGTATACTGTAATGTTACTTTGTTTTATTGTTAACCATCATTTGCTTAGCAGGTACACCATTCAGCTGCAGCACTGATCAATTTATCTTGACAGCAACAGCGTTTGCTCCCATGATACGTAAATCAGCAACTCCAGCGCTGTAGGAGGTGATTTCACCACCATAGTTAAAAAAAAAGAGCAAATATATGCCAAAGCATGGGGGCAGGGGTGGAGGAGCGATGTGCTCCTACCTTTTGGGGAGGATGCCCCCATGCTTCGGCATATATATATATTTTAGGCACAGATTGCATTAAACATTTTTAAATTTTTACTATGTTTTATTGTATTTGCTTTGCAGGTATGGTATGTCTTACTGTTATGCTGTAATGTTACTTTGTTTTATAGTTAACGATCATTTGCTTAGCAGGTACGCCATTCAGCTGCAGCACTGATTTATTTATCTTGACAGCAACAGCATTTATTCCATGGTACATAAATCAGCAACTCAGCGCTGTAGGTGATTTCACCACCACAGTTAAAAAAAAGAGCATATATGCTGAAGCATGGGGGCAGCAGGGGTGGAGGAGCGATTTGCTCCTTTTGTGGGAGGATGCCCCTGTGCTTCGGCATATATTTTTTACACACAGATTGCATTAAAAAATGTTTTATTTTTACTATGTTTTATTGTATTTGCTTTGCAGGTATGGTATGTCTTAGCCCTTGTACACACGGTCGGAGAGTCCGACGGAATGTGTCCGATCGGACCGTTTTGTCGGATATTCCGACTGTGTGTGGTCTACATCGGACTGTTTCCGTCGGAATATCCGACGGACCAAGTTTTCCAACTTGTTGGTAAAATTTTTGGACAAAATGCTCCGATCGGACATACTCCGATCATGTGTAGAGAATTCCGATCGGACAAAGTGCCACGCATGCTCAGATCAAATTCCTACACCAAAGCTATTGGCTACTAGCGTGAACGTAGTCCCGTCGTAACGAAATAACGTAATCAAGTCGGATTTTCCACCAACTTTGTCCGACCGTGTGTATGCAACAGTTTCGGACAAAATCCGTCTGACAAAATCCGATGGATTTGGTTGTCGGAATCTCCGACCGTGTGTACAAGGGCTTACTGTTATACTGTAATGTTACCTTGTTTTATTGTTAGCCATCATTTGCTGAGCAGGTATGCCATTCAGCTGCAGTACTGATTTATTTATCTTGACAGCAACAGCGTTTGCACTCATGATATGTAAATCAGCGACTCCAGCGCTGTAGGAGGTGATTTCACCACCACAGTTTAAAAAAAGAGCATATATGCCAAAGCATGGGGGCAGGGGTGGAGGAGCGATGTGCTCCTACCTTTTGGGGAGGATGCCCCCATGCTTCGGCATATATATATTTTAGGCACAGATTGCGTTAAAAAATGTTTAATTTTTACTATGTTTTATTGTATTTGCTTTGCAGGTATGGTATGTCTTACTGTTATGCTGTAATGTTACTTTGTTTTATAGTTAACGATCATTTGCTTAGCAGGTACGCCATTCAGCTGCAGCACTGATTTATTTATCTTGACAGCAACAGCATTTGCTCCCATGATACGTAAATCAGCCACTCCAGCACTGTAGGAGGTGATTTCACCCCCACCCCCAAAACAAAGTGGGCAGACAAGCAGAGCTTCCCTTTTTGCTTTAACTGCAGACAGGTAACTTTATAATGCAGAGAAAAGACATAACGTTTAACCATAGATGCAGCTACTAATAAATACTGCCATCTACTGGCTGATGTAGTTGTTGCACAACATTCATAAACAATGTATTCCAACAAGGTCAGTGAGATTGACTTACTATGGCCATGTGCACATATTAGGCCAATGATGTCATGAGAATCCCCACATCTTTTGTGTACGTCAGCTGATAGGCAGGAAATCTTCTGTTCACAGCCCACTGAGTGCAATGACAGCTAACGTCCTGGGTCAACTGAACTTGGGTTCAAACCAAACTCAAGCTCATCCCTAATTGTAATGTGGATATGCTAGGCACAATATAATGTTTCCAGATTTTCCAAGGCCATTCTCTTTCTATCAGTGAAAGTTTCCTTATTCTGTTTCCTATGAGCCATGTTAGCTCAAGACTAAGAGTGGCAGAAACAGAGGGCTATGTTTGCTTGCCAATCTCTTCCAGTAATGTTATTAATAAATTAATGTGGAATGCACATCCACTCGTTCACATAATTTCACAAACTATGGATGGTGTGAAATTTAACAGCTTTTAGCACAGAGAGAAAGTGGCAGTGCTCCTTCTATTCTGTGAATGTAGCTGAAATTATTGAGATGTAATGGATGGAATAAATCTCCCCCCCCCCCCCCCCGGCCAGTCGCAGCCTTCGGATTTGATCAATCCCCAGGCCCAGGCCAATGATATCTGGCCTGGACTTGGTGAAGGGTCCTGACGAATGAGATCCTTTCCCCATCATGTAACTATAAACGCTGACAGGGGAAGTGATGTCATCTCTCCTCGCGTCGGTCTTTTCCATTCCAGACCGAGGAGAGATAACATCTAAAAGTGAGTTGCACAACAATACACTGACACCAGGTAACACAGGCACACAATTCACCCCCCTAGTTAACCCCTTCACCACCTGTCACTGCGTCACCCAGTACAGCAATCAGATTTTTTTTTTTGATCGCTGTACTGGTGTCAGTGTTAGGGTAATTAGTCTTAGACACAGATGGGTCTAGGGACCCCCCTAACCCCCCATAAAGGTTTAACCCCTTTATTACCCCCTTTCACCTGTGATCACAGTATAAGTGTCACAGGTGACGCAGTTTAGCTATATATTTTTTTTAGAGCGTCAGGGCACCTGCCATATTTTACCCAATAAAGGGTTTAACCCCATGACATTGGCATCACTAACGTAGGTAAACAAAGTGTCAGAAACGGCTTTGTCTTCAAGTGGTTAGAAGAATGGGTGATGTGTGACATAAGCTTCTAAATGTTGTGCAGAAAATGCCAGGACAGTTCAAAACCCCCCCAAATTACCCCTTTTTGGAAAGTAGACACCCCAAGCTATTTGCTGATAGGCATGTTGAGTCCATGGAATATTTTATATTTTGTCACAAGTTTTGGAAAAATTACACTTTTTTTGCGCAAAGTTGTAACTAAAGGATATATTGTTCAAACATGGCATGGTTATATGTGGAATTACACCCCAAAATGCATTCTGCTGCTTCTCCTGAGTACACCAATGTGGTGCCTATATTTAACCACTTGCTTACTGGGCACTTAAACCCCCCTCAGTCCCAGACCAATTTTCAGCTTTCAGCGCTGATGCACTTTGAATGACAATTGCGCGGGCATACAACACTGTACCCAAATGAAATTTTTATCATTTTTTTCCCACAAATAGAGCTTTCTTTTGGTGGTATTTAGTTACAGCTCGGAGTTTTATTTTTTGCTAAACAAACAAAAAAAGATGCAAAAAAAAAAAAAAAAAATCATGTTTTAATAGTTTGTTATAAAATTTTGCAAACGGGTCATTTTTCTCCTTCATTGAAGTGCGCTGATTAGGCGGCACTGATAGGCTGCATTGGTGGGCACTGATGGGCTGCATTGGTGGGCACTGATAGGCTGCATTGGTGGGCACTGATAGGCTGCACTGGTGGGCACTGATAGGCATAGTTAAGGTGGCACTAATAGGCACAGATAAGGCGGCACCGATGGGCACAGATAAGGCGGCACTGATGGGCAAAGATGGGCACAGATAAGATGGCACGGATGGGTGGCACGGATAAGTGGCACGGATGGGTGGCACGGATGGGCACTGATAGGTACCACAGATAGATGGGACTGATGGGCACTGATAGGTGGCACTGATAGGTGGCTCTGATAGGTGGCACTGCTGGGCACTGATGGGCGGCACTGCTGGGCACTGATGGGCGGCACTGCTGGGCACTGATGGGCGGCACTGGGGTGCAGCACCTTTGAGGCAGATTGTGGGCACTGTGGGTGGCACTGTGGGTGGCACTGTGGGGTGGCACTGTGGGGTGGCAATGTGGGTGTCACTGTGGGTGGCACTGTGGGCACTATGGGCACTGACGGGGGGCACTGACGGGGGGCACTTACTTTTGCTTTTACTTTTACTTCAGGATGGCACTGTGGGAGGCAGGTGGGCACTGGCAGGTGGCAGGTGGTCCCTTGTATTGATGGCCGTGATCGGGACTGATGTCCCGATCACGGCCGCCGGTGATCGGCTTTTTTTTTTTCTCCTCGTGCTGTCAGCGCGAGGAGGAATAATAGCCGATTACCGACTCCGTTCTATCACATGATCAGCTGTCATTGGCTGACAGCTGATCACGTGATAAGGGGTCGGGATCGACCCCTTGCACGGATCGGTGATCAGGCGAGTCTCATGGACTCGCCGATCACAGAGCGCGCCGCGCGTGCCCCTCAGGGGGGCGCGCAGGCCGCTCGTACACGGGACGACGTCAATAGACGTAGTCCCGGAAATGTAGGTCCGCGCTAATGCCGTCATTTGGCAATAGCGTGGATCCCAAGTGGTTAAAAAGGAACAAAGTCTTTACTAAGTAACTATAGACCCATTAGTTTAACTTCTATAGTTGGGAAGATACTGGAGGGATTAATAAAAGACCACATAGACGAGTTCTTACAGGAAAAAAATATTTTAAGCAACAGACAGCATGGATTCATGAAAGACAGAATTTGTCAGACAAACCTGATTTCTTTTTATGAGGTGGTAAGTAAAACCTTGGACAGAGGGGTGGCGGTGGACGTGATATACTTGGATTTTGCAAAAACGTTCGACCCAGTTCCCCACACACGGCTCATGTGTAAGGTAAAGTCTACAGGTTTGGAAATATCAGTTTGTAAAAACTGTCTAAAAGACAGAATTCAGAGAGTAGTGGTTAATGATTCTTACTCTGAATGGTCTAAGGTTATCAGTGGTGTACCCCAAGGTTCAGTGTTGGGACCCTTACTTTTTAATATCTTTATAAATGATATTGGGTCTGGGATCAAAAGTAACATTTCCGTCTTTGCAGATGACACCAAGCTATGCAGTGGAATAACGTCCTTACAGGATGTCTCCAATTTACAAGCCGACTTCAATGCAATGTTTAATTGGGCGACTATGTGGCAGATGAGGTTTAATGTTGAGAAATGTAGTTATGCACTTGGGGGCTAAGAATATGCATGCATCATACATGCTAGGGGGAGTACAACTGGGGGAAGCTCAATAATAGCATGCAATGCCAAGCTGCAGTTTCCAAAGCGAGCAAAGTCCTTTCCTGTATTAACAGAGGCATGTACTCCAGAGAGAGAGAGAGAGAGAGAGAGAGAGAGAGAGAGATATCATTTTGCCCCTGTTGAAATCATTAGTAAGACCTCATCTGGAATATGCAGTTCAGTTTTGGGCACCAGTTCTCAAAAAGGATATCGGGGAACTGGAGAAAGTGCAGAGAAGGGCAACCAAACTGATAAGAGACATGGAGGAAAGTTTAGAGGAACTGAATTTATAAGAGGAGATTAAGGGGGGATATGATCAACATGTACAAATATATAAGGGGTCCATATAGTGAACTTGGTGTCGAGTAATTCACTTTACAGTCAACAAAGAGGACAAGGGGGCACCCTTTACGTCTAGAGGAAAAGAGATTTCATCTCCAAATACGGAAAGGTTTCTTCACAGTAAGAGCTGTGAAAATGTGGAATAAACTCCCTGCAGAGGTGGTTATGGCCAGCTCAGTGGATTGCTTTAAGAAAGGCCTGGATTATTTCCTAAGTGTACATAATATAATCCGATTGCCTCTCGGGGGATCAGGAAGGAATTTTTTTCCCCTGCTTTAGCAAATTGGATCATGCTCTGCTGGGGTTTTTTGCCTTCCTCTGGATCAACTGTGGGTATAGAATTGGGTATATGAGCTGGTATGATATTATTATTATTATTATTATTATTATTAATAATAAATATATATATATATATATATCATTTTTTTTTTTTTTTGTGGTTGAACTGCATGGACTTGTGTCTTTTTTTCAACCTGACTAACTATGTAACTTTGGCTATATTTTGACTACGTTTACCCTGTTTTCCTTTTTTTATTATTCTTAAACAAGTGAGATTTAACTGTACTTCTGTCTCAGTCTGATTCATGGTAAGGAGCAGTGCATTATGGGGCACTCCATGGTGGGCGAACGTCCTGCGAGCGCCCCATATGTTAGTTTGTTCTACGAACATCGGGCCCATCTCTAATGATGGGTCAATAGGTAAGGGTGGAGGGAGCAGGCAAGCTTCCACATTACACCCAAGACATTTGAGGGTGCTTGAAACAATTAAAGCCACTGGAGATATGTACAGGCACCTCTAAGTGTCTGCACCTTATGCCTGCTAGCAGTTTTTTGTTTTTTAAAACTGACTTTAAAACAGAACTCCAGCAAATTGTTTTTTTTGCAAACTTACATTGGTCCAGCTTGGGTGGATATATGTATCCATATTTGATATCCAGGGGGCCATTGGGGATGCTGAAAATCACTGATGCAGCCCACGCTACAGTGATAGCCATGATTTTCTGGGTTCTTCACCAGTGGTCTCCCCTCTGCACACCGACAACAGGAAGTCGCTCAACAATGCTATCATTCAGAGAATGCCCTGTATTTTTTTTTTTCAAGAATACAATGTGTTCTCTGATTGGATAAGGTGGAGAAGAAGGGTGGACGACCTCATGTTCTCCACTTTGCACAGTTAAAGAAAGAAGAAATGGAAAAAAATACAAAACCTTCTAAGAATGGCCACAGTACCAGCAAGTGACTCCTTGCGCTTAGTGTGCAGAGGGGAAGCCGCTGGAGCAGCACCCAGAAGATCACAGCTATCGCTGTATGTAGCATCGACTACTACAGTGATTTTCAGCATCCCCATTGGCCCTCCAGATAACCAATATGGAGACTTACGTCGAGCCTAGCTAGATCAATGTAAAGATGCAAAAAAGATAATTCCTGGAGTTACGCATAAGGCTGGGACTGGTGCGAACACAGTCAGTGCAGGCGATTCGCACCAAATTGCTGGGTAGATCACATGCGGTGACTGTGAGATACAAATTCAACCATACAAACTGGATGTCTGAAATCACATCCTATTCGCACCTAAATGGTCCGCACTGGAAGCATGACCTGGGTGCGAACACCCATGCAATACGATTCCTGCACCATTTGACAGTTCGCACTGCCATCTGTGAACCGATCTGAGGGGTGTCATTAACTTTCTATTGACACCCGTAGCGGTTCGCAGAGGGCAGTGTGAATTGCCTGTGAGTGACGTGATGTGGGAACCCGCACTAGAATTGCGCCGGTCCCTGCATTACATATGTGTGAACCCAGCGTACATTTTTGACTGGGTGTAACATTCCTTATAATGGATAGAGATGAGTTACTAAATCACGATTAAACCCGGATCATATGACTGGGACATATTTTGCAGCTCACACTTTAATTTGCTTATATTTGTTCCATTTCCTACATATAAATCATACAAATAAAGCTTTCACTTTACTGTCTTCTATATAATTCTACTGCAGCTACCAATGAGCACCTGGGCGCATGGGATGGGCTGAATAATTATTTCCTACACTCAACATTCTCGCATTGTTATTATGACAATCAGCACCGAAGCCATTATCTTGGTGGCGAGTCACGGCTGCATTGTGCTGCTTGTGATATATTGAGCCATGGACGATGGGCGCACATTTCCGTGCTCCGCTTTTCCACAGAGGGCTTCCAAATGATGAATTGTCCTCATGAAACTGCTCGTCCTATTATTTTATTCTCCTCCAGATACTGTAAATAAGATTTGATAAAGTAATAGGGATTCTTTGAACCTGCAGTGTATTAGAATTATCTGGAAATGATGTGTAATCTCAGGAGGAGAGACAACGAAAACGTAAATTGGATTTAGTGAGCAACATGGCCATTATTCAGCAAAAGTCAGGGCCATCGAATTAGATTCCCTTTCAATTATCGCATGTTTTAGGGTAGGACACAAATTATACATATAACAGGTTCTGACCTGTTTGGGTTTCGCCATAGCCACTTTCCAGGATTTGATTAGCCACCAGCAAAATATGGAGAACTTCAGAGACTGGAGTATTCATTTGTAAAGATGGAAAAAAAATGGACTACAATCGTATCCTGTTATCAAAGCATGTTTTTGAGCTACAACTATGTCCTCTTAAAAGGGCATTTCCAAGATGCTGCAAGGAAATACTAAACAAAAATGAACATAGCTATATCATATTGTCATTGGAGCAATTTAAAAAAACTAGAAGAAATAAAATGGGAACAAACGCAAATGTGCAGTAGTCCTGTTTTTGTTTACATCTCCTTATATCCATATATATATATATATATATATATATATATATATATATATATATATATATATATATATATATATATATATATATTTAAATATACATATATGTATATACACATAGTATATCACCAGTAAACTACTGTCATTTTTCATTTATATTAGAAACGCTCATCCTCGATCTTAGCCAGCGCCATAGTAACTGTTCTTCCACATCTGCTTTCTAATTTACTTCCGCCCACAGTAGCCTTCCCTCTCCATGATCCTGCGCATGCGCAGTAATAGCGGTGTCCAAGCCTCTTTAGAAAACGGAAAGACTATAAGCAAGTATCATGGGATGTCGGGCCTGATGTCGACGCTAGGAAATGACGCAGCACCCGGCATAGACCCTGCATTTTTCCGGCAGGGTCTCTGCTTGGCAGAAAAATAGGACATACGGCGCATGTGCACCAGGGGCGGATACAGAGTCTAGTCTCGGGAGGGGCATTGCCAGAAAATAAGTATTTTTGCGGGCAATTTATCGGGGAAATGGCTGGTGTTGGCGCTTCAGTCATGCTGGCACCATGGTTGTTATGGTGTCAGGATGATTGAAGCGCATTATTTATATTATTACATTGTAATATAAAATTAAATGGTTCAACTCACCATAATGCAGAATAAGTGGGAGCCCTGAGTGTGTCACTTGCCACCGTTGCCTGCCACCAGATGTGGATTGTCACGTCACCTGCCACACATTGCGGATTGTCACTTGCCACGTCACCAGATGCAGATTGTCACTTTCCACATCACCTGCCACACCTTGCGGATTGTCTCTTGCCTGCCAAGGTGGTGTTTTGCTTTGTCCCACCCAGAGTCAGGCAGCAGAGAGATAATGTAATCTCTCTGTTGCCCACGCTGCCTGCACAATGAGGGCAGAAGTTACTGCAGGGCGGGCGCGGGGTGGTGAGAGATGGTGTCATCACTCACTGATTGGCCAGCCGCCTACTCACACACTAGGGTGCTCAGTTGACTGCTCCGCTCTCTCAGCCGCCGCCCGCCTGTTCACACACCAAGCCACCCAGCAGCCCAGCCCGCCCACGAAGCCGCCGCTCTCTCACCCACCCAGCCGCCCATCCACAACTAATTTCTGGGGGGGGGGGGCAATTGTCCCGGTGCCCCCCCTGGATCCGCCCCCCATGTGGGCATAATGTCATTAGCGAGAAGTATACAGAGTACACGCTAGGCAAGCAGGTAAGAGGACATTCATATAGCGCAACTAGTTTAGAAACCTGCAATTGTCAATTTAAATAAAAGTCATCGGAATGAATATACAACCACTTTACATTCATCTGTATTTGAAGTAAATATGAAAGTAATACTACAGGCCCAGATTTTTTTTTTCTTTTTAACTACTTGCCACCCAGCTCATGCACATATATGTCGGCAAAGTGGTTTGTTCCCGTGAAATGCCATACTTATACGCTGATTCCTTTAAGAGCCATGGCGTGCCCGCTGCAAGGCGGGGGGCCCCCGGTCACCACCAATTGCAGACACGAGAGCCAGAACGGGGATTTGTAGGAACAGTGATATGTCTCCTCTACAGTTAGAAACACACATGAGGGAACACACATTTAACCCCTTAATCACCCCCTAGTGATAATCCCTTCCCTGCCAGTGGCATTTACACAATAATCAGTGCAATTTTATAGCACTGATCACTGTATAAATGTCAATGGTCCCAAAATCGTAACAAGAGTGTCCGATCTGTCTCCCGCTATGTCGCAGTCCCACAAAAAATCTCAGAGCCTCGCTATTACTTTAAAAAAATAATAAATATGCCATAAATCAATCCCCTGTTTTGTAGATGCTATAACTTTTGCGCAAACCAATCAATATACGCTTATTGCAATTTTTTTTTTTTTTTTTTTACCAAAAAATATGTAGAAGAAAGCATATTGGCCTAAACTGATGAAGACATTTGTTTACATTTTTGGGCATATTTATTATAGCAAAAAGTAAAAAAATATATATATATTTTTTCAAAATTGTTTATAGTGCAAAAAACTAAAAATGAAGAGGTGATCAAATACCACAAAAAGAAAGCTCTATGTGTGGGAAAAAAAGGACGTCAATTTTGTTTGAGTACAATTGTCAGTTAAAGCGACACAGTGCCGTATTGGAAAAAATGGCCTGGTCATTAAGTGGGTAAATCCTTCCGGTCCTTAAGTGGTTAATTTACATGTCATATTTACTTTCTCTGTGCAGTGGCTTTGCACAGAGCAGCCTCAATCCTCCACTTCTCTTGTCCCCTGACGGCACTCCTGGCCCCTTCCCTGCTGAGTGCCCCCATAGCAAACCGCTTGCTATGGGGGCATTCATATGTGCCAGTCTGTGTGTCTATAAAGCCCCATACACACTATCAGTTTTTCTGCTGAGTTTTTCCTTCAGATTTACCAAAACCATATAATATGAGGTCAAACCTTAGATGTTTCAATTTGTATGCAATCAGGCAGGCCCTTGTACTACATGGTTTTGGTAAATCTGAAGGAAAAACTCAGCAGACAAACTGATAGTGTGTATGGGGCTTAAGACACACAGGTTGATTTACTGAAGGCAAAAAAGACTGTGGGGGATATATACTAAAGGAAAATCCACTTTGCACTGAAAGTGCACTTGGAAATGCAGTCGCTGTAGATCCGAGGGGGACATGCAAGGAAAATAAAAAACAGCATTTGAGCTTGCACATGATTGGATGATAAAATCAGCAGAGCTTCCCCTCATTTCAGCTCTACCCCTTAGATTTAGGCCCCTTTCACACGGGGCGGATCAGTAATGATCCGCCCCGTGATGATCCGCTCGCTCAGCGGGGATCGCTCCGTTGTCCCAGCTGAGCCGGCGACGGACAGGGCGGTCTCTGCACACTGTGCAGGGACCGCCCTGTCAGCTCTCCACTCTCCTCTATGGGGGATCGGATGAGCACGGACCCTCTGTCCGCGTGCATCCGATCCGCTCTGCAGACGGATAGAAAAATAGGATTTTCCTCCGTCTGCAGAATCGGACTGTTTTGGAGGCGGACAATAGCGGGTGTCTGCGGATGTTCACCCGCTGTCCCATAGGGATGCATGCATCATATCCTCCAGCAGAGGGATAGATGATGTGGATGGTCCCAGGTCCGGAAACACCACTGCATACAATGTTTCTGGTGGTTGTGGAGCGCAAACACTAGGCACCAGCGTTGGCGGGGATCGCCATCACTTCCGGGTTAGCAGGGAAGTGATGAAGTCTGAAGAAGGTACACGCATGTCCCGAATGCGAGCTTCTCCCCGCTAACCCGTAAGTGATGCCGATCCCCGCAGTGTTTGCGCTCTGCAACCACCGGAAACATTGTATCCAGCGGTGTTTTCGGACCTGGGACCATCCACATCATATATCCCTCTGCCGGATTTACAGCTGATGGCCTCTCCTCTCTGACGGCGACTAGCGGATGCTAAAATTATTACAATGCCCATCTATGAACCACTTTTGTGAGTGTATTGATTTTTAAAATTTTATTAAAATGTACCATTTTACTGCACTTAGAAGGCGCCATTCCTCTTCCATTTGTCTTTTTCAGAGCACTTTTTACAGTTCTACTCAGAACTGGCAGCCCCCTATGGACAGTTTCTTTTTAATTATTTTTAACTATTTTAATTATTTTACCTTATATTTCATGGAAATTACTGACTGTAACAGAACATTGTGGTCATAATACTATTTCTACTCTATGTTCATTCCCATGCAACACTATATGAGTTTGTTTACTAGTCATATTCAGAGTGCGCCGTATTATCTTTTTTTTTTTTTTTGTTTTATGAATTAGAGCACAGACTGCGAGCCACTCCAACATCACTGTCTGACCTCACAAAATGCACTTCTGGGAGAATGATCAAACACTCCCATAGACACACTCCTAAACCTTGTGGACAGCCTTTCTAGAAGAGTTGAAGCTGTTATAGCTGCAAAGGGTGGGCCAACTCAATATTGAACCCTATGGACTAAGACTGGGATGCCATTAAAGTTCATGTGTGTGTAAAGGCAGGCGTCCCAATACTTTTGGTAATATAGTGTATGTATATCAAAGGTGCATTTATCTTTGTAAAAGAAGGATAAGCAAAATATGGAGTTGACTAACAAGCCAGAGATCAGGTACAGGAGGGATCAAGATCACGTGTAGTCAGACGGTATAACACAGGGTCTGGTCATGGGTCACAGGGGCTGACGACCACTCGGCAACCATCTATGGCCGACTTAAGGCTATCACTGTAGTAGCACCAACTACTACCAATTTTCAGCTTGTATGCAACACAAATAATTCATGCAGTTCAGCTTTAAAGCGGAGGTCCACCCTAAAGTGGACCTTCCGCTCATTGGAACCCTCCCCCCCTCCGGCGCCACAATTGGCACCTTTCAGGGGGGAGGGGGTGCAGGTACCTGTACAGTACAGGTATCTGCACCCACTTCCGGCGTAGATTCTGCAGAAGGTACGCCCCTTTCCGCAGAATCTACGCCCCTTTCCGAAGGTCCCCCGCTGCCTGCTGGGAAACACACAGATCCCAGAGACAGCGGGGACCATCCTTATTGCGCAGCGCGACTCGTGCATGCGCAGTAGGGAACCGGGAAATGAAGCCGAAAGGCTCCACTTCCTGATTCCCATACCCAAGATGGCGGCGGCAGCACCCGAGAGATGATCGAGAGATCGGCTTCGGTTGCCGTCATCGCGGGCGCGCTGGGCGGGTAAGTGTCCTTATTTTAAAGGTGGCAGCTGCAGTATTTGTAGCTGCTGGCTTTTAAAAAAAAAAAAACGGCGGAACTCCCACTTTAAGCACAATTGACATTTCTAGATGTTTCTTATAATATAGCAATTTTTTTACATTTTGAAGTCAAGTCCATTTTAAATAGTACATTTTTTATAAAGGTCTATAGTTCTAGCCAAGTAAAAAGACACCTTCGTATTGACCAAGGCAAATAAGCAGAATTTGGAGGTGCAAAAGTTTTGCCATGAGAATTATTACAAATAGTTGGCTAAGAGTCATTTTGGTTGGAATGACCCTTTCTCTTCCGCTATATAATAGTATCAGATAAAATGTATTAAATAAAACCATGGTCTTTTTTTATATAAAATCCAAAAAATAAACTACTTTTAGAAAGCGTCTTCTGAATACAGTATCCTGATGCATCGTGTATGACCTTCCGAGACCCAATGTACCCATGTGCTCATTACCCTCATCACTGCGCAGTAGCAGACAAGCAACCAAGATCTGACGCACGTTTTGTCTGCCGGTATAAAAACTTGACAGAACACAGAAGCACATCAGATTCTGTCTGCTGTTACACAAAATATTAGACAGTTTTTTTATGCCTTACTGAATATAAATGCACAAGGACATGGTAGAAATCATTAAAAGTGGTGAGTGAAGAAATGGAATTCGCTCCCGGGGTTCCTTTAATGAATTGGATTGCTTTTATTTAAGCCTAAAGTCTTTTTAGGCAACTTGCAGCAATGGCAATTTTAATTTAGCAACAGTTTGGGTAAAGTACCAACTACTTCTGCAACATTCCCAAAGGGACTACAAGGAGTTTCAAAATAAAATTTTCCAATGTCAGTTATGCGCTTGAGCTGCTCTTTTCCATATGGTACTGACTACCTCATTATCTAACGCCTCTGTACCCATCCTATTAGTAAAACAAAAGGTAAGGCAAGGCTGAGGAAAAGAGCTCCTGTAAATGGTGTAGCAGCGAGTAAATAGTAGAGAGAACCAAAGCAGCAAACATTTGCACAAATCTGTATTGGGGAGGACCTATGAGAGGGAAATTAGGACCTGTATTTGCCTGTTAAAAGCATGACTGCTGAGGCGCAATGGGTTTAGGTCCCAATTAACGTAACACAATGGGATCAAGTCCCCCACCACCCTTGCCCTTTATCCCATTAAATAAAACACAACCCGGACCTGGTCCCCTGATCGACCCCTGCTACTACATCAGGTCCTCCGGACCAATATCATCAAGCCTTTATGGGATAGCCTTGGCACCAAACCAATTACATTCCTGGACAGGTGGAGATACGCTCAGTTACAGTGCTTCCTACGAGATCTGCCTCGACCTCGAGGTCCTGAGGGCCTCAATGAGTTTGAAGCTGTATTTTATCCAAAGGATCCTCCATTGCACTGCCTATCGCTGTTCTATAAGGCCCTTATCAAACTCCTCTACAACTCACACCCACCCTATCTGGCTAGATGGGAAGAGGACCTAAACGCAAACCTCAGGGACCTACAAAAGGGAAAGGTGCTGCAATTAACTCATGTTTCATCCCTTGCCTCCAAAATCGCTGAAGTCAACTACAAGTTGCTTACCAGGTGGCACTACACTCCAGAGAAATTACACCAGATGTTCCCTGAAAACTCCCCGTTATGTTGGAGGAATTGTGGGTTCAGGGCCACTCATGCACACATCTGGTGGTCTTGCCCACTCATCAAACCATTTTGGTCCAACATTCTCCAAATTATAGAGCAGATCTCAGGCATCAACCTTCCCAATGATCCCTGGACCATTCTCTTCCACACTACAGCCGACTCTGTGGGCCGGTACAAACGCTCCATAATCCCCCACCTGTTGAAAACAGCCAAGGCACTGATACCCGCTCTTTGGGGCTAACCCAAAATTCCAACGATGAAATGCTGGATGCATAAGATTGCAGCAGTTCACCTCATGGAGGACATGACTCACACTAATAAGAAGACTTCCCAGAGAGTTCTTAGGACGTGGTCTAGCTGGAGGGAATTCACTACCACCTCATTCTACAAGGATCTCCTCACACAGTCCTAATGACTGTGGCTCAACCTCACAACCCGTTCGAGTCAACCATGCTTATCAGCGGAACCATTCCCCTCCTCTCCTCAGGAGGACTGGGTTTTCCCTTATCCTGGGCCTTATAATAATATAGTGTAAGATCTGATATATTGATTCTCTACATGTAACCATGCACTTATTGTCAATGTTTGTTTGTTGTTTGTCTCTAATAAACATTTATTAAACAAAAAAAATAAAACACAACCATTAGGTTGGAAAGGGCAAGGCCACGGCTATTAAATTCCAACACATAACATGTGAACATATTTAACCAGTGCCAGTCACAGTCGTACTGTTAGCACTTAACCAAAAGAGGGAAATGCGGCCTGTTCTTACCATAAGTGCTGGACAGACAGCCTACTTCCAATTTTCCATCAAGGGCATAGCCCGTTACAGCAACTTTAACTGCTGGCAAGGTAATGAAAACCGCAGCAAGCTGTGACATACTATAACATAGGAAAAAGTCGGCGGGAGGATGGGCAGCTCTTCTAACTGACTCTCTGGAAAGACCCAGAATTCCCTGGGGCACACGTTCCCTGAGCTCAGGCTCATTCCATCCCACCTGTCCCAACCAAATCCTTCCTCTTGTCATACCCCTAGCCATGCCCCCATCAGCCAAGGCTCTCTTTCCCTAGGGGGCTCAAGAGGCCTTCAGGATGAACCTATAAACAATGTTTTTTTACAGAAAGTGTTTACAAGTTCCCGGGGCGATGCATTAAGGCTTCTGTGTTGATGTGCTTTTTATCACGTGTTATCTTGCATTGCATCAAGGCAGCCTATTTAAATAAATGGGCTGACAACACACCAAAGTTTCAAAAAAAACTGTCCCTACCAGATTAAAACGGACTTAGGGCCCAGTGGAAACGTGACATACCAGACTCGGACGCAGGGAGGATATTTGGGACCTTCCTTTTCGGTCTTTGGTCTTCTTACAGGACAGACTCATGCAATTCAAAGTGGTCCATAGAGTCTATTTTACTCTCTATAGACTTCACAAGATGCAGTCCTCTCACCTAGTGGAGTTTTGGCGAGGTGGGGATCCATTTCTCTCACATATTCTGGTCTCGTCCTGCTGTCACCTGGTTCTGGGCAGAGGTGCTAGCTACAATCAATGGTGTTATATCTGTTCCTCTACAACCTCTGTGCACATCTATTTATTGGGTCTGATGGAACGCCTTATAATAGTGCAACTCATTATCATTCTTAAAATAAGTGGATTAAATCCAGGGCCGTCTTTAAGGCAGGGCAAAAGGGGCAGCTGCCCTGGGCCCTGTCATTGTTGTGGGGCCCAAAGCAGCTGCCTCATACTTGCCAACTATCCCAGTTTACATTCCCTTGTCCCTTGAAGTTTTAGTCCTGTGCTGCTACCAATGCTGCCCAGCTCTGCCCTATTGTTGTGTACAGATGACTCACCTGCAGACCTGTGTTTACATGTAAATACTGGCATGCATATGTAAATAGCAGTGACATGCATATGTAAATAGCTGAGGCCACCAGCATTGATATGTAAATAAAGGCAGCATTCATAGGTATATCATGCCCCCCTGCAGTGAGGAGAAGATGTGCTGTAACCTATAGCAACCAGTGAGCAGTATTACTGTACAGCAATCTCTAGCAGCCAATCAACAAACAGAAATGTGCTGTAACTAATCAGTGAGCCTTAAGGAGTGCTGTAACCTCTAGCAACCAGTCAGTAAGCATTAATTATATGCTGTAACCTCTGGCAACCAATCGCAATCGCTGCCTGATCTGATACAGTAAACTGATTTTAAGTCTAGCTGCTATTTATTGTATGTCTAAGGCCTCTTTCACACAAGGCGGATCCGTGATGATCCGCTCGCTCAGCGGGGATCGCTCCGTTGTCCCCGCTGAGCCGGCTGCGGACAGGGCGGTCTCCGCACACTGTGCAGGGACCGCCCTGTCAGCTCTCCTCTCTCCTCTATGGGGATCGGATGAGCACCGTGTGTCCATGTTCATCCGATCCGCTCTGCAGACGGATAGAAAAATAGGATTTTCCTCCGTCTGCAGAATCGGACTGTTGCGGAGGCGGAGGAAATCGGATGTCTGCGGATGTTCATCCGCAGACACCCGCTATCCCATAGGAATGAATGTATGCCCGTATTTCATCCGCAAACGGATGGATGAAATACGGACATATCATCCGCATGTGTGAAAGGGGCCTTAGAGAAGGTGGAGAGTGAAATTGCATGGGGGGAGGGGAGCCCTAAGAAAATTCTTGCCCAGGGTCCAATCAATATTAAAGACGGCCCTGATTAAATCCAACACATATAAACTCTCTGAAGTGCAAAAATATATTCAATGAAAACGAATGTCCGTAAACTCATTTGGTATAATAAATCTGCTCCAATGAACCAATTGTGAATCCAAACAAAAATAGGCTCATCCAAGTGTTGATCCAGAACAAATCCGTAAAGTGCATGTATCAATCCTCCACCTGTGAGATCTAAACACTTATCTCGCATTATAACCCCTGGCAGCTCACAGGAACAGATAGCACATGGTGATTCCAAATGAAAAACAAAACAAGAGATCTAGTGCTCTCTGCTTAGATTTTATTTCCAAAAATAGAAAAAAAAGTGGTAACCTTACATGACTAAGCATTTAACCACTTCAGCCGCAGACAATTTTGCTGCTCAATGACCAGGCCATTTTTTGAGATACGGCACTGCGTCAATTTAACTGACAATCGCACGGTCGTGAGACGTTGTACCCAAACAAAATTGACATGCTTTTTTTCCCACAAATAGAGCTTTCTTTTGGCGGTATTTAATCATCTATGCGGTTTTCATTTTTTGTGCTATAAACAAAAAAAAGAGCGACAATTTTGAAAAAAAAAAACACAATGAGGTTATTTATGAAAGGCAAATCCACTTTGCACTATAATGGCAGTTGGAAATAAAGTCGCTGTCGATCCGAGGGGGATGTGCAAGGAAAAAACAGCATTTTAGCTTGCACATGATTGGATGATAAAAGCAGCAGAGCTTCCCCTCATTTCAGATCTACCCCTCAGATTTACAGCGACTGCACTTCCAAGTGCACTTGCAGTGCAAAGTGGATTTGCCTTTCGTAAATAACCCCCAATATCTTTTACTATTTACTATAATAAATACCCCAAATGTAAAAAATAAATAAAAAATAATTTTCCTCAGTTTAGGCCGATATGTATTCTTCTACATATGTTTGGTAAAAAAAAATTGCAATACGCTTATATTGATTAGTTTGCGCAAAAAAAGTTATCACGTCTACAAAATAGGGGATAGATTTATGGCATTTTTATTAGTATTATTTTTTTTTACTAGTAATGGCTGTGATCAGAGTTTTTAATCAGGACTGCGACATTATAGCGGACACAACGGACACTTTTGACACATTTTTGGGACCAGTGACAATTATACAGAGATCAGAGCTATAAAAATGCACTGATTATTGTATAAATGTCTCTGACAGGGAAGAGGTTAAAACTAGGGGTTGATCAAGGGGTTAACTATGTTCCCAAGTTTGTATTCTAACTGTGGGGGGATGAGACTGACTAGGGGAGATGGCAGATCGTGTTCATAATTTGTATGAACACACGATCTGTCTCCTTTCCCCTGAGAGAACTGGTGTTTACAGGTATTTTGCAGGTATACCTATGTAAAATATTCAAAATAAGTGTCCATATACTCCCCCTGCTCTACACATGCTCAGTTGTTCTCTTTTTTTTGTCAATGTCACAAAATGTAGAGGCCGATCTGCTGACAGCCTAAAGATTTACTGCTGCTCAAGGGCTCTGAGCTTCATCAAAATGGAAGCCTCCAGCAAGAAGAAACAGGAACAATGCTGGAGGAAATTTACCGCACACACTAATTTTGGAGCATAATTATTAACCACTTGATTTACCCCCTTCATGACTAGGCCATGTTTGTTTTGCTCTACAGCACTACGTTACTTTAACTGACAATTGCACAGTCATGCAACACTGTCTATACATTTAATTTATGTAATCTTTCCCCACAAATAGAGCTTTCTTTTGGTAGTATTTGATCACCTCTGGGTTTTATTTTTTATTTTTTTGTGCTATAAACAAAAAAGACCACCAATTTTGCACAAAAAAACAAAAAACCAAAAAAAACAACAACAATATTTTTAACTTTCTTTTATAAAACATATCCAATTAAAACATTTAAAAAAATGCCTTCATATGTTTTCTGCTACCTATTTTTGGTAAAAAAAATCTCAGTAAGCGTATATTGTGCAAAAGTTATAGCACCTACAAACTATAGGATCTATACTGGAATATTTATTATATTTTTTAATACTAGTAATGGCGGTGATCAGCGCCATATAGCGGGACTGCAATACTGCAACCAGTGACACTAATGCAGTGATCAGTGCTAAAAGTATGCATTGTCCCTGTACTGACACTGGTTGGGAAGGAGTTAAACATCTACGGCAATCAAAGGGTTAAAGGGGTTGTAAAGGTATTTATTTATTTATTTTTAAATGACAAACACGTTATACTTACCTCCACTGTGCAGTTCGTTTTGCACAGAGTGGCCCTGAACCTGGTCTTCTGGGGTCCCGCTGCGGCTGTCTCCGCTCCCCCCCCCCCCCCGTAAGGTCTCACGTTCATGCGAGCTCCCTCGCGTGGTGAGAAGTGCTTGCGGGTGCACTCCCGTGATACAGCCGGCGGCCATAGCCACTCACTGTATCACTGGGCCCCACCCCCGGCACGCTGCGTCATTGGATGTGATTGACAGCAGCATGAGCCAATGGCTGCACTGCTTTCAGTCCATCCACTGTAACCAATCAATGGCCAGGCTGATCGGTGAAGAGGATGCTGGGTGCAAGTGCGGGACTTTCGAGGGGTCAGGTAAGTAAAACGGGGGGGGGGGGGGGGGCGTCATTGTCTGATGTTTTTTCATCTTAATGCATAGAATGCATTAAAGTGAAAACATTTTTACCTTTACAACCACTTTAAATGTGTGCCTAGCCAGTGTTTTTGTGTTTAGTATGTGGTCTTTTTGCTAGGGGATGTGCTGGATTTTTGGTGCAGGGAAACAAAATCCACCACATCCCTGCTGATAGCACGGAGCTCTGCCTTGTTTACATAGGCAGAGCTCCCTCCTGTGTCACTCCTCGCTGATCAGCGGGTGCCGGTGGACATCCAATGGCCGGCACCCGCTGATCGGCATTTTCTGTGACTAATCACAGCGGAAGCTGTGCACGCGCCCCCTATGTGAAAGTGCAGAGTCATATACAGTATCTCACAAAAGTGAGTACACCCCTCACATTTTTTAAAATATTTTATATCTTTTAGGCTGGGTTCACACCGCTGCGGCAGCGAGAACCGGATGTGATTCGCACCGCACTGCAGTGCAAATCACATCCGCTCTCTGTGCGATGCGAGTTCAGCCATACAGATAGTATGGCTGAATTCGCATCGCACCCGCCGCAAACTCGCACGGGACCCTTTTTTTGGTCCGCAGCAGAATCGGATCGCATGGGTGTTCACACCATGCGATCCGATTCCTGTCTGAGTTTGCAGATCGCACTGCAATATGCGAACTGATCTGGGGGTGTCATTAAGGTTTCACTGACACTCCCAGCAGTCCGCATAGGGCAGTGTGAACTGCCGGCGGGAGGCATGCGATGCGGGAAAACGCCGCGGATTCGCGGCGTTCCCGCATCGCTCCAGTGTGAACCCAGCCTTAATGTATATTTAAGAGTAGTTAGATTTAAGCTGCTGTTCCGCTTTAAGGATATGTTTGTGCTCAGTTTATTGTCAGCTATAAACTGTATATCTACAGTACGTCCCAATTTGGGTGCTCACACTACACTGGAGTATAGTGACACTTTTTAGGGGCACCTTGACACATTGCTAATAATTATTGATGTTTATTGACATATTGTTCATTGCTTTGACTTTTCCCACTTACATGCACATTTCCTCTGGTAGATATAAATTGCTTTGAGTGGCTGCTACTTTCTTGTTTTGCAGTCCTTGATCTTGGCCACAACCATTATGAAGAACACTTGAAAATTTCCTTATGAGCATTTCAGAGAAATATCACTCAAGATAAGAACCATTCAGATTGGGGTTCAAACTCGCCGCCTGGGTAATGGTATTGAGTTTAAATTATTTTTCGCTTTGGACCAAAAGCTTGTCGACCTCTCTGACCTGAATTACACCCAGCCGACTGCATGTACATAAGATGTTATGCTGATAGAACCATGAATTGGTTGATTCAGCAAGAATTTAAAGAGCAACATCAGAAAATATTGATTGGTTAAATATCGGGAGATGGGAGTATAACTATAAAGGAGAACATTCCCTATCCTACCAATCCATTCCTCTACATTTTGTTTCAACTTCAACCTCTTGACACTAAAGCAAGAAAAATATTGTATTCCATTATGTTCCTGGAAGCATCCATATTTGCTCATTATATAAAAATGTTCTGTTTTCTACTTAGTGTGGCTGTAGGGTGATCGGGCTTTATTGTTTCTCTTATTTCAGTGTAGATCCAAAGAGAGAGCTCTCATACCATTTTTATCATTTAAAAAAAAAATCTAAATTATAATGTTTTTTCTTATAATGCTTATTGTGCATCCTTACAACATTGGTTGGTAGAATACATTGTGGTGAGTGTGATAACAAAGGCCACGATCGCCAAGGTTTGTTTGCATCAGAACGGCTTCTCTCCCTATACATTTAAAAGGATAAAAATAGAAAAAAAATAAAAATAAAAAACATAGCTGGTAAAATGGTCAAATGGATGATGGCACATTTATTCTTTCATATATATATATATATATATATATATATATATATATATATATATATATATATATAAAAAAATATATATATATATATATATATATATATATATATATATATATATATATATAGATATATATATATATATATATATATATATATATATATATATAGATATATATATAGATATATATATATATATATATATAGATATATATATATATAGATATATATATAGATATATATATATATATATATATATATATAGATATATAAATTATATATATATATATATATATATATATATATATATATATATATATATATATATATATATAGATATAGACATAGACATAGATATATAATAATGGTGTAATATCATTATGATTCATATACTTACACACAGATGTCATAAATAACACATTGCAGTATAAAGTATAATAGCTGTGAGCCTTGTTCTGATCACTATCATAGAATATATATTAAAATCATTGATGATTGCAGAAAGTTCATAATAATCTACACTGTAAACGTATGATTATAGTGCATCTAAAAAAAAACTTGACACATGCGTTTCGTGGAACTCACTCCACTTTTTCTGGAGCAGATGTAAGGTGAGTATAAGTTAGCTCCAGATTCAGCATGCAGGTTCAGGGCTTCCAGGGATGTGTCTGCCTCTTTTTTTATTTCTCTCCTGAGGACATTGCACATCTGCCTTTATAACTACTATGATACGGAGACTCCAACCCCTTTGGGGGTTTGCACATGAGTGCCTTGGGTTTCCATGGGCCACTGCCACAGCTCCTGGGACAGACACAGCCCTCAATTTGCAACACCTCATGCTGAATCTGGAGCTGACTTATACGCATCTTGCATCTGCTTTGGAAGAAGTGGAGTGATTTCCACAAAACGCACGCGTCAAAATTTCAGTGAGAATTTAGCAAATTCTGTCAAATTTCACCGTTTTGGCCAAATGCATTGGAATCAATGGAAAAGACAAAGTTAAAGTATAACTAAAGGCAAAACTCTTTTGTAGTTTCGATGGAGTGGAGAGGGGTTAGAAGGCTTGTCAGTTTTTATTGCTGTCTGTGCCCCGTTAAGGAGATTCACCCAATTTGTCCTGATTATCATTTAACCCCCCTGGCGTTACGATTATTTCGGATTTTAGGTGCTAAAAGCGGTACAATTATTTTGCATGAAAATTTGGCGTTTTATATTGTAGTCCTGTAATTCTTAGGAATAACTCACTTAAATCTGTCCAAACCAGAGTCTAGCAGACATCCCGGGTATAATAAAGTTTGAAAAATTAAATCATAAATTATAATACAATAAATAATTATAAATAATTGTACCAAATAATAATATAACAATAATAAAAATTATTCAATAATGTAATCAAATCAAAAACACTGAAATTTGCTCAGTTGCAGAATTGTCGCTGTCATTACTTTTCAGTATTTGATGACGGATCTCCCCACAAATCGCTATCGCTCAATTCTGCGAGTGATTCCAATTTATTATCGCTGTTTTCTAGCTGGTCTAAAACCATTTTTGATGTAAAGGGACAGTTTTGGTTGCTATGGACAATCTCCAGTTTCCAGGCAGAAAGAACAGTTTTTATTATATAAAACTGCATGCAGTACACTGGGAAGACCACTAGGGACAAAGGGGATGTGAAATATTTACATACAGCAATGTAATCTGTAAGATTACATTATACTGTATGTTTACTGTGTGTTTCACTTTTTGAATTTGGCGCCGATCTCCATCCCCCGTGCGTCGCAACGCTAGCAGGGAACGGAGCCCGGCGATGTGATGAATTGAGCGAGACACGGCTCGCTCGTACAGCGGGGAGACAATGCTGGATCCGAGGGAGAAGGTAAGTAAACCTCCTCCTGGATCCAGCGATGCGGTCCCGAGTCTGGCTCGGGGTTATCGCTTTTGGTATAAAAATTCCACCCCGAGCCAGACTCGGGTATACCGTCAGGGGGGTTAAAGTGAAAGTAAAAAAAAAATCCCACATTTTGGGGGCTTCCCAGAAAAATAGAAGAGAGAAAACATTCCCATGGGGACACTAGGGCTTCCCTTAATTCTCAGGGATTTCCTCACACTTCCTGTTCTGGCTGTGGGACAGGATAGCAAATCTCCCCAATGGGACACAGATGACAAAAAATAAATAGAGAGGGGTTATGAAGGTCCCTTACTCTATCCAAAATGAAAAAGAAAAGTTTTGCCTATAGTTCTACTTTAACGATATCCCACCCAGCCTATAGCAGATTGACAGCCGGGTGGCCCTTTTGCCCTTCTGAGTGGATGTCATATGATGACCTCTCAGAAGGGTCCGTGCAGCGACATGATTTGGCACTACCCTAAATACACTCTAAAAATGTCACAAACAGTAAAGTAAATGTCACAACAGCAATCGGTGATATCACAGCTAAACTAATTTTCCCAAATAAATGTGTTCATCCCAAATCATGAAAATGTGCTGCAGCAATTGTCAATGTCCTTACATTAAAAGGATGCAAGAGTTCCCCTTTAATTAATATTCTTTTCTCTGATTAATAATTCTATTCTATCCAAAAGACAGTCTACTCTAATACCTTATATCTAAATGCCCATGATTAGGCTCTCTTCATATCCTCATTCATTGTAATTTAAATTGCTATATGGCCATTCGCTGTCCTACAACACTCTTACCAATCATTTCACAGGTGGTGAAGAGACAGAAAAAGATGAATAATATGAGGCTGAGGAACATTACATATTTCACTCTTACACCTCAGCCACATAAATGTCTAATAAGAGCCAGACACAGTGGCAGCCAACACCGGAGTCCATAGAGATCCACTATCCGCTGGGAGCGAGATCTGTAATGTGCCTAAGTGTTCATTATGCGCCAGAGCATGCTGGTCGATTTCATATTTATTACTACAGACAGCGACATTCTCCGTAGTAATCATTGACAAACAATCCAGCTAATAGGATGATGTGACGATGATGGCAGACTGTGTGAGTGACAAAGTGACATGCAATGCCAAGTAATAATGAGCGTAATCATTAGGAATGAGCACTTACACTCTGGACACAGTTTAATTATGTTCCCTGGGAATTGTAAAAACTATGGCTAATTAATCACTCTTCAAACATATTCCATAACAAGAGTTTCAAAAAGCACCCTCGATGTCCCCGCATGCCCAGCGTGAGCTGATTAAGGAAAATGTCTAGCCCTCTTTGAATATTTAGTGTTAAAAAGCATGGCTGCAGTATGTCAGGTGTTGCAAATGGATTGAGACAGTATTTCTCTGTGTCTGATGACTAAGACCCTGCACAGAAAGCATTCTACTCCACCGCTAATAAGGATAGAAGGATATAGATCAATGGTGGTCAACTTTTTTAAAGAGTGTGACTCCCGGCATCACCAAAGGGCCCCACATAATATTTTTAAAGTGCTAGTAATGTCATAGCTCCCCCTGGCCAGCAGTGCTTCCATCTTCATCAGTGAGGCCCGGAACGGTGGAGAAAGAAGAGAGGCATAGTGTAGGGCCGGGCATGACAGGCATAGTGTAGGGCCGGGCATGACAGGCATAGTGTAGGGCCGGGCATGACAGGCATAGTGTAGGGCTGAGCATGACAGTGTGTCTAGCGAGACACATATAGGATTAAGTATTTGGAGTTAGGAGAGAGAGGGGAGGAGACAGCAGGAGAAAGTTCTGTGGGGGAGTGGCAGTATTTAAGGAAGGGGTGGGGCCTGGATCGAGGCAGAGTGCTGGGGGAAGATTTTCCTACCCTCCCTGCCTTATGTGTTGTATTGATGATGTATGTGTGTTTACTATTTTTCAGGATCGATGGAAGACGGTCGTCATGACAGCTGTGAACAGATGTGGTAAAAGGGGTGGGGGGGCTCATCGGTAGTATGGGCCCCTCCGGTGTATTCCAGCAAAAGGTTGATGGAATACTGGAATGGTTGCACTGCGGGAAGGGTGTTGTCTCCGAGCGGTTACAGCTGGAGGCCTATCACATTGTAAAAAGGTCCCGCGGTGTATTGGTGATATATGTGGTGGAAGGTGGTAGCTCCGTCATTGTCCAACAGATTGGGGTTGAAACATGTTGTTTCACTGATGTTTATATTTGATATATTTAATTTTATATTGCAGTTATTTATCCAGATTGTTTTAATAAAAGGCTGTTATGGCCATTTATACTCGAAAAAGCATGGTGTGGTCTCATCATTTTAGGAGGGAAGATAATGGGTTGTTGGAGTACAAGTGGTATAGCAGTAAGAGGTAAATGGGTACATCTGAACGACACTGGTCATAGTCTTCCTTCCAGTTGCTTGAATGGCTAGGTTGTGGTGACGTCATTCCCACACATGTGCATGGGCATCACATCGCCATGGCACATGGAGAGGGCCATAAATGTGGTCTGAGCTGCGCATCACACTTAGGGGTTGATTTACTAAAGGCAAATAGACTGTGCACTATGCAAAGTGTACTTGCACCTTGCAAGTTCAGTTGCTCGAGAGCGTAGTAAATGAGGTAAAGTTGCACTTTGCAAAGAGTACCCAATCACGTGTAAGGAAAAAAAAAAAAATTTTTGCTAGCACGCGATCGGATGATGGAAGGCAGCACACCTTCTGCTCATTTACTAAGCTCTGGAACAACTGCCCTTGTAGAGTGCAACTGCACTTTGCAACGTGCACAGTCTATTTTCCTTTAGTAAATCTACCCCTTGGACTCAATATTTTGACTTTACTACCATTTTAAGTGAATGTAATGCTGCAGAAAGCTGTTGAAAACTGCAGAAAAACATGGGATGGTCAAAGACTACCCACAAAAAGTCTGTAACAACCTCTAGCTAGTGTGCTAAGTGTAGTTTAGCTGTTAGTGTATGTAGGTAAATTGGCTTGGCTGAGAACCAGGCTTGGGCTGAATCTGGGTCAGAGTTTAGTGACTCAGGCAGGCTGGATGACTCATCTGACAGCTCTTCTGGTGCCTCCCCCTGTTTTCTGGAACATTGTGAAGGTTCTAACTGTAGCGGGTGGAAGCTAGGAGGGGCTGTCATGCATATTTATGGGGACCTTGGCCAATCCCCAGTAAAAAAGGCTGGTAGGGGGCAGCTCACCCCATAAATAGGTATGAGTGATGTCAGCAGGGGCAGTCGGGTGGAAGATGGAGATGGGGAGGCTCTTGGAGTATGGTGCAGAGTGCCCCCTTGTCTTGGGGGGGTTAACTCAGGTCTGGGGCTTGAGTGGTGGAAGGGTTCCCAAAACACATGGAGGAAACACTTCCTGAATGCATGGGAGCAAGGAGAGGATGCAGGTCAGAGAGATCTTCTGAGAGTCAGCCTGGTGGGCTGATGAGTGTCAGTCTGGAGGACTGTGGAGAGAGTGTCAGCCTGGAGGATTGTGGAGAGAGTGTCAGTCTGGAGGACTGTGGGAGAAGTTACTTTGGAGGGCTAGTGAAAGGGGCAGCAGCAGCCAGGTGGGTTGGCAATGTCTGAGGATGTGGTCCTGGGATCAGTGACCACAGAGAGGCCATGTTGTGCAAGTAAGAGCTGTGTTACCTAATCAGCTCTCAAGTATAGGGACGGTAAGCCTGTAATGGGCCTTTGCTACAAAATTACTACAGGGTGACATAGCTGGGTTCTGAAAGCAACGGTGTGCTGGAGGAAGAAGAGGAGCTGTATATAGGACTGTATATAGAAAGACATAAAGTCAAATGGGCATCCCATAACCTCCCATTCCTATCCGAGTTATATCCCTCAATAAAACAAACAAAACCAAGATACGGACTGTTCTCTGACTCTGAATGCCTGTGGAAATTCAGTCTGCCTGGCTGTGCAGGGTGGGGGATCCCATTCTACTTGCGGCTCTTTAGGGAGTGTGCTACAGGTTAAATAACTGCAAACATGCTATAGGAGTTGTTGGAGACTGAGGAGATGGTTGTAGGCACTGGGTGACATTGGGCCTGTGTATCAGAAGACATTCAGCCATGGCAATGCCCTCAGGGACTCTCACCTTAAGGAGGTATGCCTGGGCCTCTATACTATTTAGGATCAGAAAAAGAACATTGTTCATATTGATCTGTATGCCACATCATGCCCAGTAAAGTTATATTAACCACTTCAGCCCCAGGAAGGATTTGCCCTCTTAACGACCAGGCCATTGTTTGTGATACGGCACTGTGTCGATTTAACTGACAATTGCGCAGCCGTGCGACGCTGTACCCTAACAAAAATTACATCCTTTTTTTCCCCCCACAAAAAGAGCTTTCTTTTGGTGATATTTGATCACCTCTGTGGTTTTTATTTTTTGCGCTATAAACAAAGAGCGACAATTAAAAAAAAAAAGTTTTAATTTTTGCTATAATACATATCCAAAAAAAAATATATAAAAAAACAAATGTATTCATCAGTTTAGGCCGATATGTATTCTTCTACATATTTTTGGTAAAACAAAAATTGCAATAGGCGTATATTGATTGGTTTGCACAAAACTTATCTCATCTACAAACTATGGGATAGATTTAGAGACTTTTATTTTTTTTATTGTTTTTACTACTAATGGAGGTGATCTGGGATTTTTAGCAGGACCGCGACATGCTACGGACAAATCTGACCCCAAATTACACTTTTTAGGGACCAGTGACATTACATTGATCTGTGCTATAAAAATGCAGTGATCAATGTAAAAATGACACTGGCAGGGAAGGGGTTAACAGTAGGGGCAATTGAGGGGTTAACTGTGTTCCCTTAGTGTGTTCTAACTGTAGGGGGGATGGGCTGGCAGGGACATGACAGAGATCACTGTTCCCGATGACTAGGAACAGTAGATCTGTCATGTCCTCTTTTAGAATAGGGATCCGCCTTGTTTACAAAGGCAGATCCCCATTCTGCCTCTGACCCGCAAGAGACACTCCCGCAGCATGCAGTGGGCACGTGCCCTCAGTGGTGTGTGCCCGCTATCGCGCCTGCATGAACTGTCATGTAACTACGCCGATTTACGCAGGAGAGCTGACCTGTGTAAATCGTATAACGATGGCGGCTGGTCGGCAAGTGATTAACTGTTACAAGCCTGGTCTGAAGTTATTCAAAAGGGTGCATGTTGGTTCTGGCGTATTCTAAAGAACCTGGGTCAGTAAAGCACTATGGGGTATGAAGTAATACTGCTACATAACGTTAAAGCAGCAAGGACAAAAAATGGAGAGTAGTTGCTACAGGTTACCAAGTAAAGGAACAAGCTATGAGCAACCAGTCGTTAGGCGTGGTA
The DNA here is from genome assembly GCF_037356315.1 of Lithobates pipiens. Lineage (NCBI taxonomy): Eukaryota > Metazoa > Chordata > Amphibia > Anura > Ranidae > Lithobates > Lithobates pipiens. The sequence goes on along the minus strand of NW_027507785.1, from coordinate 77,371,204 downwards.
CCTAGTAAGGCGATGAGCCCTTTATTAGTGAGGGAGTCGATGTTCTGGCTCCAACCCTAGCTTTCAGTATCCAATAACAACTGGATCTGAACCAACGTTACAGCGATCTATGACCTGGTCACAAGATACCCGGAAGGGAAGAGTTAAGTGAGAGCACACATGAGGTCCACGCTATGTGATCGGCGGAACCCCATTCGGTTACTGGGAGTGAGGTAACCCTGGACTAGTGGAGAGGATGCAGGTTCAGCACATCGCTTCTAATGTAACATACAAGTTATGGTGACCAGGGGCGGTCCGTCCATTAAGGGCACACGGTCGCTGACCCCTATGGATGTGTCCGGCCCTCCATGCAGGACATCGGATGCATGGATTCCAATGGGGGGTTGTCTTTTCAAAGCACCTGATTAGAGCCAGAAGCTCTAACAGGCTTCAAAATAGGATCGGCTCGTACGATGAACACTGCGAACCGAGCCCACCCAGGTCTGTTAGAAAATTGTAACACTGAGCTTCCTCCCGGCCAATGAGAAAGCAGGTCTTGAGACCCATCACCCGATTGGCTGAAAGGACAGGCGATTCTATTGGACGCCTAGGAGGAGGGGAGGAGACGCATGCCGGAAGCCACCGTGATGGATTAGTGATGCCTATCGCCTGTCACCCGCCACCTAGATGGGGTAAGTGCTGGACCGATTGGCAGACAACAAACGAGCGAGCAGGTGGGGGGGTGGGGTGATTGCTTGCTGTTCCCCCAAAAAAGCCGCCACTGGTAGTGACATGGGACAAGTCGCTTTTCAGGAACTCTGAACTTTATTACTGCATACATTGAAGGCTTATCTCTAAGTCAGGGTACTGCTTTAAAGGGGTTGTAAACTCCTGTGTTTTTTCACCTTAATGCATGCTATCCTAAACTGAAGGAGTTTAGATTGAACAAGACTAAAAGGGCAGCACTTGTTTTTCACAAATAATGGCAGTATGGCACACAAGATTTTGCGATTTTACACATTCATTAAAATATTTTGGTGCTCCGGTGGGGGGGAGGGGCTCATATGCAGGAGCAATGGAGATGAGCAGGATCCGTTAATTGCACGGAGGTGCAGCCGGCAGCATCAGATGACAGTGACACACAGTCACTGCTTCTTCCTGTATTCACGCCGTGCTGTGGAGAAGATGGAAGGAGGAGGTGGGTGGAGTCAACACTCTCACTTGGGTGGAGAACAAAGAAGGCTCCGCTCTGAATTCTGGGGCTTTCCTCCTCAGCAGCAGCTCCAGCCTCCGACATGATTGACGTCACTGGTTGCTACACGCCAGGCGGCACAGGCGTTAGCAACCAGTGCAGGGAACACTAGCCAGCGGCGAAACTCCACACACCTCCTTCCTCCATCTTCTCCAGGTCCAACGCGGTGTGATGACCACAACACAGAGTTTCTCTCTCAGAGCCGCTGATCGGCTGATTATACTGATATGAGAGAGAGACACTCGGTCGGTACTGCAGTCAGTGATATTTTCGAGGGCGGGGGGGGCAATTGCCCCTGGATCTGCCACTTTACAAGTAGACTAAGGGGACCCCCCTCAGACACTATATAGGAAGGAAATTTTCATTGTTATGCTTTCACTTTAAAAAGCAAAAAATCACGGCTCATTTAAAAATTACGTTTTTCACAAACCTGTTTTTTTGATACATGTGGGGGCAGGACCAAGCCCTATAACCATTGTATGCCCAATTACTTGTATATATGCCTTCAAAATGGACACTTTTGATTTTTGACGTTTCGGGTCCCATTGACTTTAAAGATGAGCCCCGGAGCAGAGGGAACCTTAGAGCAGGGGCCGCATGACTGGGGGCAGCTGTTTTGGTGCACAGAAGCAGGTCACTTACTGGGTTGCACTCTGATGAGGGATTACAAGTTCGAAGTACTTGAGGCTGGAGCAGGGAGTGGCGCTTACCATTTGTAACAGAAGCGGAAGAGGTAACATACAAGCTGTAGTGCTTTTCCCTCCCTCCCTTTTTTAATAGTGAAGGGATGTGTGTGTGTGTTTTGTTCTTTCAGGTGCTGTTGGCAGGGGTCTCTGGTTCCTGAAGGTCAAAATGGTGATGGTATATATATATATATATATATATATATATATATATATATATATATATACAGTGGTGTGAAAAAGTGTTTGCCCCCTTCCTCATTTCCTGTTCCTTTGCATGTTTGTCACACTTAAGTGTTTCGGAACATCAAACCAATTTAAACAATAGTCAAGGACAACACAAGTAAACACAAAATGCAATTTGTAAATGAAGGTGTTTATTATTAAAGGTGAAAAAAAATCCAAACCATCATGGCCCTGTGTGAAAAAGTGATTGCCCCCCTTGTTAAAACATACTATAAATGTGGTTGTCCACACCTGAGTTCAATTTCTCTAGCCACACCCAGGCCTGATTATTGCCACACCTGTTCACAATCAAGGCATCACTTAAATAGGAGCTGCTTGACACAGTAAGGTCCACCAGAAGATCCTTAAAAGTTACACATCATGCCGAGACCCAAAGAAATTCAGGAACAATTGAGAAAGAAAGTAATTGAGATCTATCAGTCTGGAAAGGGTTATAAAGCCATTTCCAAAGCTTTGGGAATCCAGCGAACCACAGTGAGAGCCATTATCCACAAATGGCGAAGACATGGAACAGTGGTGAACCTTCCCAGGAGTGGCCGGCCGCCCAAAATTACCCCAAGAGCGCAGCGACGACTCATCCAAGAGGTCACAAAAGACCCCACAACAACGTCCAAGGAACTGCAGGCCTCACTTGCCTCAGTTAAGGTCAGCGTTCATGCCTCCACCATCAGGAAAAGACTGGGCAAAAATGGTCTGCATGGCAGAGTTCCAAGGAGAAAACCACTGCTGAGCAAAAAGAACATCAAAGCTCGTCTCAAATTCTCCACAACACATCTTGATGATCCCCAAGACTTTTGGGACAACATTCTGTGGACCGATGAGACAAAAGTGGAACTCTTTGGAAGGTGTGTGTCCAAGTATATCTGGCGTAGAAGGAACACTGCATTTCATAAAAAGAACATTATACCAACAGTAAAATATGGTGGTGGTAGTGTGATGGTCTGGGGCTGTTTTGCTGCTTCAGGACCTGGAAGACTTGCCGTGATAAAAGGAACTATGAATTCTGCTGTCTACCAAGAGATCCTGAAGGAGAATGTCCGACCATCTGTTCGTGTACTCAAGCTGAAACGAACTTGGGTTCTGCAGCAGGACAATGATCCTAAACACACCAGCAAGTCCACCACCGAATGGCTGAAGAAAAACAAAATGAAGACTTTGGAGTGGCCTAGCCAAAGTCCTGACCTGAATCCTATTGAGATGTTGTGGTATGACCTTAAAAAGGCCGCTCATGCTCGAAAACCCTCTAATGTAACTGAATTAGGACAATTCTGCAAAGATGAGTGGGCCAAAATTCCTCCAGGACGCTGTAAAAGCCTCATTGCACGTTATCGCAAACGCTTGGTTGCAGTTGTTGCTGCTAAGGGTGGCCCAACCAGTTATTAGGTTTAAGGGGCAATCACTTTTTCACACAGGGCCATGATGGTTTGGATTTTTTTTCACCTTTAATAATAAACACCTTCATTTACAAATTGCATTTTGTGTTTACTTGTGTTGTCCTTGACTATTGTTTAAATTGGTTTGATGTTCCGAAACACTTAAGTGTGACAAACATGCAAAGGAACAGGAAATGAGGAAGGGGGCAAACACTTTTTCACACCACTGTATATATATATATATATATATGTATATAAAAATATATACTATTTGGTGTGGTATGGGTTGGGACCTATCTTGAGATGGGTACCTTTGCCTAACTGGTAATATGGAATCGGTCATCGAGCTTTGAAGTGTCACTAAACCCACATCATAAAAAACTATCAATAAATGATGTACTACATGTCGTTCATACTCACTCAGTCACTATGAGATGCATTTTCTGTATTCTGCAAAAAACCTGGTTGATCCTGCATCTCTCTGCACCTTCTGTACTTGTCCCAATGCAGCTGTGGATTTTGCAGCTGTGGAAAGAGTATGGCACAACTGCAAACCTGCCAAGACATGGCCATCCACCTAAACTGACAGGCTGGGCAAGGAGAGCATTAATCAGAGAAGCAGCCAAGAGGTCCATGGTAACTCTGGAGGAGCTGCAGATATCCACAGCTCAGGTGGGAGAATCTGTCCACAGGACAACTATTAGTCATGCACTCCACAAATCTGGCCTTTATGGAAGAGTGGCAAAAAGAAAGCCATAAAAAGTCCTGTTTGTAGTCTACGAGAAGCCATGTGGGGGACACAGCAAACATGTGGAAGAAGGTGCTCTGGTTAGATGAGACCAACATTGAGCTTTTTGGTCTAAAAGCAAAACACTATGGCCCCTTTCACACTGGGTAGGAGCAGCGTCGGTGGTAAAACGGCGCTATTTTTAGCGTGCACTTTACCGGCGCTATTCGGCCGCTAGTGGGGGTTAAAACCGCCCGCAAATTGCCGCTAAGACAAAAAAACAGGAGAGAAACCAAAGGATATTCTTCAAAGAGGATAAACCGGATTAAGACTAAATTTCTTTATTGAATATCCACAAAATCACTTGATCAAATACTTAGAAAAACATAGTTAAATTCACCCACCTCCAACACACTTAATAAAATTAGGCAGATGCCTTAATGGAACACAGATGGCCACCACAACCGAACATACACAGATCTCATCCACCCCACACACAATCAAATCTATTCATAACAATCTAAATATCTCAATATATAATTATCAAAAAAATTCCACTAATGGCTGCTTACAAAGATCAGCTTTTACTGTAACTACTTAGCTAGAATTCAACTTTTTTTTAGTAAATCTAAATCTGCTAGTACATTTAAAGTGATACCGAAGTGTCGTTTAGTTGTGCTTACAAAATAAAAAACATGTTATACTTACCTGCTCTGTGCAGTGGTCTTGCACAGAGCAGCCCTGATCCTCCGCTTCTCGGGTCCCTGGCTGAAGCTCCTGACTCCTCCCTCCTGCCGAGTGCCCCCACATCAAGCAGCTTTCTTTCAGACACGGAGCCACTGCTAGGCCCCGCCCCTGTCTCTCCTCATTAGCTCACTGACTTTGAGCTAGCAGCGGGAGCCAACGGTACTCCGCTGCTGTCTTAGCCCTTGTACACACGGTTGGAGAATCCGTCGGAATGTGTCCTATCGGACCGTGTTGTCGGATAATCCGACTGTGTGTGGCATGCATCGGACTGATTCCGTCGGAATATCCGTCCGACCCAATTTTCCAACTTGTTGGAAATATTTCCCGACCAACTGGTTCGATCGGACATACTCCGATCATGTGTAGAGAATTCTGATCGGACCAAGTGCCACGCATGCTCAGATCAAATTCCTACATCAAAGCTATTGGCTACTAGCCTGAACGTAGTCCCATCATAAGGAAATTACGTCATCACGTTCTCAATGATCGGATTTTTCGACAACTTAGTCTGACCGTGTGTATGCAACAGTTTTGGACAAGATCCGACGGACAAAATCCGACGGATTTGGTTGTCGAAATCTCCGACCGTGTGTACAGGGGCTTAGTCAATGAGGAGGGAGAGCCAAGTCTCTCCTGCAATATCACTGGATAGAGATGGGGCTCAGGTAAGTATTGGTGCACACAGAAGGTTTTTTATCCTTATGCACAGAATGCTTTAATATAAAAAAAAACTTTCAGACTTTACAACCACTGTAACACCCCACTATGCTAACAACGCTGCTGTACAAAGGTGTCTCCATTGCTCCTTCATGTAAAGTGCAAGTAAAGAAGTGCATTACTGCCAAGATCACCAGGTGAAATCAGAAAGAAAAACACCTAAACATAGAAAACAAATGCAGCCACCACATCTAATGATTGGTAAGCTGCTATATATTACATTTTTGATTTTGGGTTTAACACTGTTTTAAACCATCAGTAAAGAAGTAGGAACTGTAACTATTCAGCCAGTCTCAGAACGCTGCGGAATTAATGTGGACCAATTTTTCAATACTAAGGGAAATGCATCTAAAGCATTTTCACATTCATGGCTGATTAATGACAATAGGAAGTTAATCTTTTCATCTGAAGTAAATGTCTCCAATCCATCAACAAATATATCAAGTTATGCCATGAAGGCCCTGGCATATGCGTGGAATTACATGCAATCAATCAGACAGACCCTTTTCAGCTAAATAAAAATGAGCCTGTTTTGACAACTCAAATTTCCTTAAAAAAAAAAAAGAAAGAAAAGAAAAGCCTTGCTTGTATTGTCAGCAGAGATACATTTTCCAAAACAGTATGTAAATCATCTCATTACAGGCACATAGCGAGGACACACACGGGCCGCAGAAAAATCACATCTCTGGAAATCAAAAGGAGATCTCTCTTTTTAATAAAAGGAACACTCATCAGCATTGTTTTAGGGGATCGTTACTTTCTTTCATTTCCTGCTGCTGCATATTTCTCATCATACGGAAGAGATTCGCTGATCTTATGACAATGCTGAATGAGTTTTCATTCATGTCGGATGATGAATGAATTTCTCTTTAGTGAAAATGGTGAAATCCAATTAATTCCAGATTTTCAAGATGACTTTGTGCTGTTCTGTGATGAACTAATATCAAGTAATGGTTTAGATGTACTATTATATCTAGGATCGCAAAAGGCTTTTCAGACCTAATCACACTAGATGTACACCTCGGTTAATTGCCCCTGGAGTTGAACCAACGGTGCTCCAAAACTCACAGTATCTTTCTGGCACTTTAAACAGCATGAAAATATAAGGTGAAGAGCCAGCAGCTTGTTCTCCCGATAAAAGCACTTTATTGATAAAGGGTACAGCATGCAAGTTACAGCAGCTTACGCGTTTCGGTAAAAAAACATATTCATAGCAGGGCTTATTCACACTAGCGGGCTGTTGTAACACAGTCATCAGTGTGCACTGTGGAGTACACAATGCTGATGTGCTGATTACTATGAACCCCGCTGTTTACTTTTTCTCTCTTTTTTTCCCAACTTTATTGGAATGTCACAAAATGTAATTCCATTCTTGTCATTGTGATGGGTTATAGTGTCTTGCAACATGCTGCAGTGAAAACATGTCTCATTTTTTTATTTTTGTTGTTGTTTCAGTGGTATTTATTGAGTTTTTATAACATACAAAATGGTTATACAATGTACAAAGTTTAAAGCGGGAGTCCACCGGGACTCCACGTTTTTTTTTTTTTTTAAAAGCCAGCAGCTACAAATACTGCAGCTGCTGACTTTTAAAATAGTGACACTTACCTGTCCAGCGCGCCCGCGATGTCGGCACCCGAAGGCGATCGCTAGGTCGTCTGTCGGGTCCTGCCGCCGCCATCTTGGGTATGGGAATCAGGAAATGGATCCTTTCGGCTTCATTTCCCAGTTCCCTACTGCGCATGCGCGAGCCGCGCGGCGCAATCCGGACGGTCCCCGCTGCCTCTGGGAACTGCGCAAAGGGGCGGGCAGTTGCGGAAAGGGGCGTAATCTACGCCCCTTTCCGCAGACAGCTATCCCGGAAGTGGGTGCAGTTACCTGGATTATCCAGGTAACTGCACCCCCCTCCCCCCTGAAAGGTGCCAATTGTGGCGCCGGAGGGGGGGGGGATTCCGATGAGCGGAGGTCCATTTTAGGGTGGACCTCCGCTTTAAGGCCTCGTTCACACCATGGTGCACATACTCTGCAAGGGCACAACGAAAACAATTGTTCTCTATGTGCCCTGTTCACACCACAATGTGCAGATTTTTTCTGCGCAGGAATTTGCAACATGTATTCAGTTTTTTGCATGGGGAAAAACTAACATGGCATCAACATTGATGTAAACAGAGCACATAACTTCCAACGCTCACATTCCTGTAGAAATGGCTGTGCATATAAGTGGGTGCTGAATTGACCATCGGCTGGAACTGTGTCAAGTCAGAGCAAGAGAATGACACCAGAACACCAAGGATCTCCAGAGTGGGTCCAAAGCTTTAATCAGCAATCACATAGTTACAGCAGCTTGTAACGTTTCTGAGTCACGCAGGGCCCCTTTATCAGGCACGTGATGGTCACATGCCTGATGAAGGGGTCCTGCGAGACTCTGAAACGTTGCAATTTTCTGTAATGATGTGATCGTTGATTACATTTTTGGACCTACTTTGGAAACCCTTGGTGTGCTGGTGACATTCTCTTGCTCTGGCAGGGCACATAACTGACGTGTATGAAAACTGAGGTCAACGTGCATAAAAACTCACTGAAACGCACATGAAAACTGATGTAAACTGATGTAAACTCACATGTCTCTGCAAGTGGAATCTGAGCGGGTTTCTCATCAGTTCCCATCAGTTTTCATGCACATATGGTGTGAACGAACCCTAAAGAAGTAAGGTGGATCACAAGGCACAGCAATAATTACAAAATATGCAATAAAGAAAGCATGCCTTATATTGCATCAAAAAACTACAAAGGGTACCAAGGGTTATAAGAGTATAGAAATGTGACAGCAAGGTCCAAAATTCACCCCTGTGTGACCAAAAACAAGCAGTTGGGTGCATATTTCTGATCAGCCAGATCATAGACTGTACGGCATTGAGCCTATGGTGAGGGGTAGTAGACCCAGAAAATGCCCATGCCCTCACAGTGTATGCAGCACCCCCCACAAAGTGAGCTAAGAGAGTCTCGTCAAATAATGATGTGTCCTATGAAACCAGACTAACATAAGCAACGGGAGGTGAAGAAGAAAATAAGAAAGAGGGAGGAAGGGGTGGCTGGTAGGAAAGGGAAGGAAGGGGAAGGTTCAGAGCAAGATCTAACACCTCAGAACAGACTCCTAAGTTATAATGATAGAACGGTAAGTGACCACAAACCGCCATTTGGATCCCCCCAATAACTGGAGATCCATGGGTTCCAGACCTTCTTAAATTTCTTGACTTTGTCCTGCAAGACTGCTGCCAGTTTTTCATTAATCAGATACCAGGCCATCTTGGCTTTAACCTGTGCTATATTCGGGCATGTCCCATTTCCTTCAATGCACACCACAGCAGTGCAGTAGTATGACAAAGAGACATTTTAGGCAATTTGTCTTGTGGATGCATTTAGACAGTAATGGGCAAAGCTTCCCAGTGCAGCATAACACACCTGATGTTAACCGGCCCTTCATTAGTTGTTTAATAAATACTTTGTGTTATAACTGGCCCACCCATGCACAGTTTTCTTCAATTGACTCATGCATACCACAGTAATATTACAAAATCTACCCCCTCAAGAAACCACAGATACAGAATTAGCTCAGATAACCCACAGCAGGGGTTCAACGAAGCAGCAGACCATTGGTATCATATAGGTACCCTCCAGGACAAATTTTTAAAAACTGAAAGTTTGAGGTCAAAGCAACAGGTTCCCTTTGGTGCTGCATTCACCTTCTCTTTCTCTGTGCTCCCTTGACAGTCCAAATACCCAGTACTTCTAGATATGTAGATCATTTTGCCCACTCCCCTTCCTCTCATGTGACAGTAGTGGTGCTCCTTAATTGGCCCAGCACTATCACATATGGTAGAGAATCCTCAGCTCTTTAAAGTGAACCTAAACTTCAAAAGTTACAATTTGCTATGTTATAGGGATTGTGTAGAAATAGTAATTGTGCCTAAGTAGTACCGGTATATTGAAAAATATATGGTCTTTAAAAATAAATATATCCTCCTGAAAAATAGCAGTGCAGCCTCACAGCTGTATAGCTGCTTCTGACTGCTATTCTCACTAGATTTGAAGTGAGATTTGGTGATGTCACTGCCTTTGCTGCTTACTGTTCTCCTCGCTGGAGGAAAAGCTGTACCTGAGAGCTGCAGTGCAAGGATCTCCCTGCTTCTAATTTATTTCATTTTTTTTATTGAAGAAATGGTTTATTAGAAAAAATGTACAAAGGCAGAGCATTCCACACATAGTGAGAACAATATGTTTGCCATACCATAGCACTAAAACCATGACATATCCGCAGGCTCCATTATAAAAGACATTGCATACATATGTTTGAAAAGTATATGCCCTTGTACACACGGTCGGACATTCCCACAACAAAATCCGTCGGATTTTGTCCGACGGATTTTGTCCGAAACTGGTGTTGCATACACGCGGTCAGACAAAGTTGTCGGAAAATCTGATCGTACGTAACGTGATGACGTTATTTAGTTACGACGGGACTACGTTCAGGCTAGTAGCCAATAGCTTTGGTCTAGGAATTTGATCTGAGCATGCGTGGCACTTTGTCCGATCGGAATTCTCTACACACAATCGAACAAAGTCCAATCGGATCATGTTGTCGGAAAGTTTTATAGCCCGGCTCTAAAACTTTGTCGGTCGGATATTCTGACGGAAACAGTCTGATGGAGCCCACACACAGTCGGATTATCCAACAACATGGTCCAATCGGACATTTTCCGTCGGAATGTCCAACCGTGTGTACAAGGGCTAACAGGGACAGCTGCTTATTCCCCTCGCCCAGCATTGGCACACAAAAGCATATTCATGATCAATAGGTCAAGACCTGGAACCTCCAGCCAATTTTCCCATATTTCCCACAAATTTGCCTGGACAACCCTTATGCAAGTAGATATAATGTTCTAGTCTCATGATATCTCCAACCCTTACAATCCACTCACTTAAGGAGGGTGGATCTTCAGATTTCCATGCAATAGTATTAACTTCCTATATATCGCCTTTCTTGGAAATGCCTGAGCTTATACCTGGTCTAGAAAACCAAAAATGCAGCACTTAGGCTCAAGAGGAATAGTAGACTGGAAAACAGAGTTATTCACGTCAACCACCTCCTTCCAGAAGGTGTGCAATTTTGGACAACCTGCCACAATTAATGGATCAGGTCTTCATGATCCCTTTAAAATCTAGTACACAGTGAATACGTCCAAATTCACATCCTTTGCAATCTGTGCAGAGTCCATTAAATGCATAGGAGATTGCATAATTGAGACAGTTTTTTTATGATACATTAAGTTAGCGAGTTACCTTAGACTGAAAGGCTTCCTCCCACATCTTGCTTCTGCTATATTTATTCTGTGGATCTGTGTTTCCTCCACCTCTGCTGCCTCTTCTTGATAATTGTCCCACCAGTAATCCGATCACCAGTCATCAGGGGGAAAGCTACTTTACCAAGAAGACCACCTCCACACAGATGAAAATACCAATTGCAGGGATGATATACACAATGCTGGTGCCTAGTCCTTGCTTTTCAAGGCAAAGCTTCCACATTGCTAAACTCTAACCAGGATCAGTTCAGAGTTTACACAAGGTTTCTTCTTCCAGCAGCAAACATGTAGACCCACTTCCCTTACTCTAATGCTTGGTGATCCCCTCTTCACAAGGGGAAGAAGACTGTCTTCTTCCCAAAATAAGGTTTCATTGGATGATGTAGAGGAATCATATTAAGGTAAATTGCACATTCAAAAATATCAAAAATTACATATCCTTTAAAATTGAACTCCAGCCTTCCCTTCAGTCTTGCTCAGTTTTACAGGCTCCTCTCCTGTACTAAAATTGCTTACTCTGAGTTCACTGCACACTCTGAGCCTCTCATAGTGTTCATTGGAAACTGCAGCAAGTCGGTTGGATAACTTCCAGCATTATCTAATCATTTCCTCTTCAGCCTGACTGTCCAAGGCTCGCCCTTTTTATTGTATTTCCATTCTTTCAAACTCTGAGACTCAGTCACCACATGTGTGTGTTACATCGGGTGGTCTGCATGCAAATGCAGCCAACCACTCATCCACCTATCACAGCATTAAGATATTTGTATAACTCCTCCCAAGATCCAGCCCATAGCTTGCATCAGGTCTAAGCCCTTGTACACACAGGTGGAGACTCCGACGGAATGTTTCCTATCGGACCATTTTGTCGGATATTTCGACTGTGTGTTGTCTGCATCGGACTGTTTTTTCCAACTTGCCGGTAAAATTTTCCAACAAAATGCTCCGATGGGACATACTCCGATCATGTGTAGCCTACTCCGACAGACAAAGTGCCACGTATGCTCAGATCAAATTCCTAGACCAAAGCTATTGGCTACTAGCCTGAACGTAGTCCCGTCATAACGAAATAACGTCATCACAATATGTACAATCGGATTTTCCGACAACTTAGTCCGACCGTGTGTATGCAACATCACTTCTGGACCTCTTCCAGAATTAATCCATCGGAATTACTCCGATGGATTTTGTTGTCGGAATCTCCGACCGTGTGTACAAGGGCTAAGTGCCCTTAAGATGAGTACATAGCATGTGATGTTTTCATGCACGGCGCCCTGCCTGCCCCCAGTCATGGTCTGCCTGCATTTCATAGAGAAGCACCAAGACCTAGTGATTATGTCACTAGTTCTAAAACAAAGTTTGTAAGAAAAACATAAAGGGGGAGATTTACTAAAACTGGTGTACACAGAATCTGGTGCTGTTTTAAAGCCCTAATGCCATGTGTATGCCTCATCTGATTTTTTACGTTGAAAATTCTGACAGACCTAGAAAGAGAGCATGTTCTAAATTTTTCCGACTGAACCAATTCCTATCAGCAAAACCACTCGTCTGTATGCTGTTCCGACGTACCAAAAACTATGCATGCTCTGAAGCAAGTACGAGACAGAAGCTATTGGCTACTGGCTATTGAACTTACTTTTTCTAGTCCCGTCGTACACGTTATATGTCACCGCGTTCTTGACGGTCAGACTTTGGTGTGACCAAGTGTTTGCAAGACAGCTTGAGCGGAATTCCATTGGAGAAACCTTCAGAGTTTATTCTGACGGAAAAAACGATCGTGTGCACACGGCATAAGACTTTATATTGTAGCCACTTTAAATATACCTGTGCCTGTTTTTTTTCTGGGAGTAGTCACCAACCTTATCCACTTCCCACCCGGCCACTGCATATAAACGGCCAGGTGGGAGCTCTCTACTCCTGACAGGACGTTCCTGAACGTCATGTCAAAGAAGCGGGATCGCGCGGGCGCGCTCCCGTGCAGCTGCGCGATCCCGGTGCGCGCGTGTCCCCCGCACACGCCGCATCTCGGATCGGCAGGAGAGCAATGTCATTTGCCCTCCTGATCCGCACGATGGCTGTGTCTAATCACAGCCATCGTAAGGTAAACAAAGGGGGATGGGCGGCAGATAACCGGTGATCGCGCCGCCACGTGCCCGCGCAGCGGCGCGATCCCGATCTGCCTGAGACCCCCGGAGACCGGAGAGAAAAATACAACAGGAGGGCCATGTGATTGGCCCTCCTGATCACATGACGACTGTGTCCAATCACAGTCGTCATGTAATGTAAATAGAGAGCAGTTGTAACTGCTCTCATCTCTTCCTCTCCTCACACAGAACCTGTCAGTGAGGAGAGGAAGAGAAATCTTTGCTTCAGCCGGGAAGATCAGTGAGTTTTCTAGCTGTTTGTCTGCTGTTTACCCACTGATCTCCCAGCTAGTGTCCCCCAAAACACAGTGTCCCCCAAAACACAGTGTCCCCAAAAACACAGTGTCCCCAAAAACACACAGTGTCCCCAAAAACACAGTGTCCCCAAAAACACCTGGCACATCGGCCCGCCATCTGACACATCAGCCACCCGCCATCACCAGGCGCACCTGCCCGCCATCACCAGGCGCATCTGACCCGCCATCACCAGGCGCATCTGACCCGCCATCACCAGGCGCATCTGACCCGCCATCACCAGGCGCATCTGCCCCGCCATCACCAGGCGCATCTGCCCGCCATCACCAGGCGCATCTGCCCGCCATCACCAGGCGCATCTGCCCCGCCATCACCAGGCGCATCTGCCCGCCATCACCAGGCGCATCTGACCCGCCATCACCAGGCGCATCTGACCCGCCATCACCAGGCGCATCTGCCCCGCCATCACCAGGCGCATCTGCCCCGCCATCACCAGGCGCATCTGACGCCCGCCATCACCAGGCGCATCTGCCCGCCATCACCAGGCGCATCTGACGCCCGCCATCACCAGGCGCATCTGACGCCCGCCATCATCAGGCCCATCTGACGCCCGCCATCATCAGGCCCATCTGACGCCCGCCATCATCAGGCCCATCTGACGCCCGCCATCATCAGGCCCATCTGACGCCCGCCATCATCAGGCTCATCTGACGCCCGCCATCATCAGGCCCATCTGACGCCCGCCATCATCAGGCCCATCTGACGCCCGCCATCATCAGGCCCATCTGACGCCCGCCATCAGGCCCATCTGACGCCCGCCATCAGGCACATCTGACGCCCGCCATCTGACATCTTCCGCCCGCCATCTGACATCTGCCCGTCAACATGACTAAAAGGTCGTACAGCGCAGAGGAGGCTTTCCAGATGCTCCAGAGTATGTCGGACGAGAGTAGCGGGGAACTCTCTCCGTCAGACTCGGATAGCGATTATGAGCCAGTGGAAAGCAGTGGCTTCGAGATGGAAACCGAGGAAGATAGAATCCTAACAAGGAGAAACAGGAGAAATGAGCAGGCGCAGACATCAAACAGCAGCGCACCACTCCAGGATGATATGCAGGCATCCACCAGCAGCGCAGCACTCCGGGATAGGCAGGCATCCACCAGCAGTTCTGCAACCTTCCTTGAAGATAGGCCAGATACTAGCAACGGAGCATCCCATCAACGAGGCAGTGCCCATACTAGCCTTCCAGATGTTCTGCTGTATCCAACATGGCTGCCCGATACGTCAGTAGAACCTGTTATTCCCCTTTTTACATCCCAGCCAGGCCCTCAGATACAGACGGAAAATGTAACCCCACTTTATTATTTTCATTTATTTTTTACCAATGATCTCCTAACTGACATTGTGGAGCAATGTAATCTATATGCCAGCCAACATATAGCCAACAATCCCAGTTCCTCCTATGCCCGTCCTTTTTTTTGGAAACCCCTCACCGTGGAAGAATTTCAAATTTTCCTTGGCCTAACCCTCAACATGGGGCTAACAAAAAAAAATGAAGTCCATTCCTACTGGTCTACCCAACCTATCCACCACATGCCGGTCTATTCATCAATTATGTCCAGAAACCGTTATGAGATGATCATGAGATTTTTACATTTCAATAACAATGCCCAATGCCTCCCTCGAAATCATCCCAGTTATGATAAATTATTCAAAATTCGGCCCCTAATCAATTTTTTTTTTCGCCAGTTTCAAACAGATGTTTACCCCTGATAAAAATATTTGTGTGGATGAATCCCTATTACACTTCACTGGGCGACTTGGAATACAACAATACATGCCCAGTAAAAGAGCCAGACGTGGGGTAAAATTTTATAAGGCGTGTGACAGGGCCACGGGTTACACATATGACTTCATAATTTATGAGGGAAAAGACAGACAGCTAAACCCCCCTGGATGCCCTACCTACATGGGAACAAGTGGCAAAATTGTCTGGCAGCTGATCCAACCATTGCTTGGGAAAGGTTACCACCTATATGTAGACAATTTCTACACAAGTCTCCCACTTTTCCGCCATCTATACCTAAAGCAGACTGTGGCCTGTGGGACAGCACGGACCAACCGCAAAGGTTTCCCACAGGTGTTGGTCACCAAGAAATTAAAACAGGGTGAAATGGCCAGTATGCGGACTGACGAGGTACTAACGGTGAAGTGGAGAGATAAAAAAAGAGATGTCTACATCCTTTCCACAATACACAATGACACCTTGGTGGAACTGCAAAGAAGAAAAGGCCCCATCCAGAAGCCAAAATGTATCCACGAGTATAACTTATACATGGGGGGGGGGTGGATATGAATGACCAGATGATGCAGCCCTACTTGGCCACCAGGAGATCACTGTTTTGGTACAAGAAAGTCGCCGTTTATTTGATGCAATTGGCCATGTTCAATTCTTATATTATTTTTTCTAAGAGCACCCAAAGTTCCCTGACCTATCTAAGATTCCAAGAAGATGTCATCACAGCCCTTGTCTATCCCCATGGCCAACCCACTCAACTAATTCGCTCTGATGCAGTAGCCAGACTCCATGAAAGGCACTTTCCCGACATCCTCCCTCCTACCCAAACAGGTCGCAAACCCCAAAAAAGATGCCGTGTGTGTACAAGTAGAGGAATTCGCCGTGACACCCGATACTACTGTCCAGACTGTCCCTCCCAGCCAGGCCTCTGCATTGGAACTTGCTATCGAAGCTATCATACTTCACTAAACTATTAGTAAAGTGAAGATGATTTCTTTCCAGTATCCACTTTCTGCCATTTCTGTGTATGACCCGGACTGTTAAATGACTATGCCTCTGCCAAACATATTTCTGCCTTCAACGTGAATTGACCTCGGCCTGTTAAATGACCATGCTTTTTGCCTGCCTCCTGAACTGATCATTTGCCCTGCCACTGTACAGCACAGGGGTCTCACATGTGAGGGGCTCCAGAAAAAGTTTTCCGAGTGGAGAAAACCTTTTTCTCCAGGTTTTTCGTTTTCTCGGATTAGGGTCTGGAGACTCGGAGGCTTCGTAGAGATTTGGGTGGGAAGAAGCCTCTACCCCTGTCCTCGGGTCTTACCTGACCAAGGCCCAATGTACAAAGTGCCGCCTGCTGCCATCTGAACTGGCCCTGCCTTTGCCTGCCACCTAAACTGGCCATGCCTGTGCCTGCCACCTGAACTGGACATGCCTATGCCTGAACTGCCTGCTAAACCTTGGACTGTACTGAACCATGTTCATAATTTTCCATATCTGTCTGCTGCCTGGACAATTCCTGGACATTTCCTTTGGCTGTCTAGAAAATGCTTTGACTGCTCTGGAACGGTGTCCCTGTCTGCTAAAACCACAGGTGAGCCTTTTTTTTACCCTTTGCTCAGCAGAATGTATTTTGGTGTGTAATTCTTGGTGTGTACATGCTATATGTTAGAAGCCTGAAGGTGGTACTTGTATGTTGGGCTTCTGTATGCGGCCAGGCTGTGGAAAAGTCTGACACATGGGGTATCGCCATACTCAGGACGAGTAGCAGAATGTATTTTGGGGTGTCATATTGGCTATGTACATGTTATGTGTTAGAAAGATCTTCTAAATTGACAACTTTGTGAAAAAAAAATAGGTTTTTATTTTCTTTCCACATTTTCCAAAAACTTGTGGAAAGAAATTATATGTTCAAAAGACTCATTATGCCTCACAGAATATACATTGGGTTGTTTTCTTTCCAAAATGGGGTCACTTTGTGGGTAATTCCATTGTCCTGGTGCTCCAGGGCCTTCAAAAATGTAATAGGTACTCAGGAAATGAAATGTGTAAATTATGCCTTTAGAACGCCTGATGGTGCTATATGGATGTTGGGCCTCTGTATGTTGCTAGGCTGTGGAAAAGTCTGACACATGGGGTATCGCCATACTCAGGACGAGTAGCAGAATGTATTTTGGGGTGTCATTTTGGCTATGTACATGTTATGTGTTAGAAAGATCTTCTAAATTGACAACTTTGTGAAAAAAAAATAGGTTTTTATTTTCTTTCCACATTTTCCAAAAAATTGTGGAAAGAAATTACATGTTCAAAAGACTCATTATGCCTCATAGAATATACATTAGGTTGTTTTCTTTCCAAAATGGGGTCACTTTGTGGGTAATTCCATTGTCCTGGTGCTCCAGGGCCTTCAAAAATGTAATAGGTACTCAGGAAATGAAATGTGTAATTTATGCCTTTAGAACGCCTGATGGTGCTATATGGATGTTGGGCCTCTGTATGTTGCTAGGCTGTGGAAAAGTCTGACACATGGGGTATCGCCATACTCAGGACGAGTAGCAGAATGAATTTTGGGGTGTCATTTTGGCTATGTACATGTTATGTGTTAGAAAGATCTTCTAAATTGACAACTTTGTGAAAAAAAAATAGGTTTTCATTTTCTTTCCACGTTTTCCAAAAACTTGTGGAAAGAAATTATATGTTCAAAAGACTCATTATGCCTCACAGAATATACATTGGGTTGTTTTCTTTCCAAAATGGGGTCACTTTGTGGGTAATTCCATTGTCCTGGTGCTCCAGGGCCTTCAAAAATGTAATAGGTACTCAGGAAATGAAATGTGTAATTTATGCCTTTAGAACGCCTGATGGTGCTATATGGATGTTGGGCCTCTGTATGTTGCTAGGCTGTGGAAAAGTCTGACACATGGGGTATCGCCATACTCAGGACGAGTAGCAGAATGAATTTTGGGGTGTCATTTTGGCTATGTACATGTTATGTGTTAGAAAGATCTTCTAAATTGACAACTTTGTGAAAAAAAAATAGGTTTTCATTTTCTTTCCACGTTTTCCAAAAACTTGTGGAAAGAAATTATATGTTCAAAAGACTCATTATGCCTCACAGAATATACATTGGGTTGTTTTCTTTCCAAAATGGGGTCACTTTGTGGGTAATTCCATTGTCCTGGTGCTCCAGGGCCTTCAAAAATGTAATAGGTACTCAGGAAATGAAATGTGTTTCATGTGTTGAAATGTGTTAATTTATGCCTTTAGAACGCCTGATGGTGCTACATGGATGTTGGGCCTCTGTATGTGGCCAGGCTGTGGAAAAGTCTGACACATGGGGTATCTCCATACTCAGGACGAATAGCAGAATGTATTTTGGGGTGTAATTGCAATTATGCCTGCACCATGTGTGAGAAATAACTTGTAAATATGATAATTTCGTGAAAAAAAAATATATATATATATTTCTTAATTTTCCAAAGCATTGTGGGGAAAAAATTGCAACTTCAAAAAATTCACTACGCCTCTTACCAATTACCGCAGACTGTCTTTTTTTCCAAAAAGGGGTCATTTGGGGGGTTATTGTACTGTCCTGACATTTTAGGGCCTCAAGAACTGAGATAGGCCATCAGTGCATTAGGATTGATACATTTTCAATTATGCATAGCATGGCTTGTAGGCTCTATAACTTTCACACAAACCAATGATCATACACTTATCAGGATTTTTTTTACCAAAGACATGTAGTAGAATACATTTTGGCCTAAATTTTCGCCAAAATTCGATTTTTTTGGTTTCTTTTAAAAGAGAAAGTAGAAAATTTTGTTTTTTTTTCAAAAAATTCGCTCTTTTTTCGCTTATATTACAAAAAATAATAAATGAAGTGGTGAATAAATACCACCAAAAGAAAGCTCTATTTGTGTGAACAAAATGATAAAAAATTCATTTGGTTACAGTGTAGCATGACTGAGTAATTGTCATTCAAAGTAAGAGAGCACTGAAAGCTGAAAATTGGTCTGGGAAGGAAGGGGGTTTAAGTGTCCTGTATTGAGGTGGTTATACATGTCTACAGACTTTCTACAGTCTGACGCAGCCAATGGACACCCCACCAGCAGGTACTAGAACTGTGCTTCACTAGCTAGAGACATCGCTGGTCTCCCACACTCCTATAGAAATTTCAGCATGGCAGTATGTCCTTCGTGTGCCACTGACTTTAACAAGTCAACAATCTACAAACAGCTTGTCAGTGAAAGCTGCGGGGATTAAAGAAAAGAATTAGCTTGTGTAACCGTGAAAATTGTGAGTGGCAAGTTTTTATCTAACATCAAATCAATAGCTAAAAATCAAACACTTTCTCCATTTGGAATATGAAAAGAGGCTTTTTTCTTCCTAAAGCCTGCAAATTAATAAGCCGGGATGTACAGGAGCATCAGGACAAAAGATGACTATTTGCAATTTATCCCTTGATGGAACATGTATTGAGTTGATCATTACAGCCTGCTGAGCGCCACATCTGCTCTGACCAAGTCCCTAAAGGATGTCATTAGCAGCCAGATTTATTTCTACAGAATGAAAGAAAATATTGGAATCACAAACTAACACACCCCGCCGATGACAAATAAAAGAATAATGGTCATTCTTTTCTTAAGCCATGTTGTGTACAGTTCAAATAAGTAAATCGGACTTATCTTTTATAGTGCTTTTTTAAAACAATTTAAAGCAGAACTCTGGGAAAAGAGCTAAATAAACATATAATATGCATATATGGGAGTCACCAAAGGGCCCCCTAAGTGACAGGCCACTATTACACCACTATTCTTGGGTATCTTCCGTCTATGGGCACTATCTGAAGGGAGGCATTATATTATGTAAACTGTCAGATTTTTTTTTATGTTTTTAAATGTTTTCTTTTGTTAAAAAAAAAAACCTGTACATTTTAAAAATTGTTAGTATCATGACACCCTTAAAATTCCATGTTTCATTCCTACCCTTTGTAGATGTTACTAGGATGTTGGTGCTCCTAGCTCTATTATTGACAATCTAAAATAAATAAAAAAACAGATGTGCCAAAAACACAGACATGTCTTTTTTCAACCTAACCAGATATATATACACAGTTGTGCTTATAAGTTTACATACTCTGGCAGAATTTATGATTTCTTGGCTGTTTTTCAGAGAATATGAATGATAATACAAAAACTTTTCTTTCACTCGTGGTTAGGCCTCTTTCACACTGCTGTAGCAAATGACAGGTCGACTTGGACTTGTGTTTTGGATCATTGTCATGTTAGATTGTCAAAGTACAGTTTCCTGGCTGCTGAATGCAAATGTTCCTCCAGTATTTTTTGATAACATACTGCATTCATCTTGTCATCAATTTTGACCAAATTCACTGTACCTTTGTAGCTCACACATCCCGAAAACATCAGTGATCCACCTCCGTGTTTCACAGTAGGAATGGTGTACATTTCATCATAGGCCTTGTTGACTCCTCTCAAAAAGCTCAGATTTTGTCTCTTAACTCCAAATGACTTTGTGCCAGAAGGTTTGAGGATTGTCTCTGTGCTGTTTGGCATATTTTAAGCGGGATACTTTGTGACATTTACATAGTAATGGCTTTCGTCTGACGACTCAACCATGCAGCCCACCTTTCTTCAAGTGCCTCCTTATTATGCTGTCAAGGCTGGGCTCAGCCCTTCCCTCTCAAAGCTGGCCGCTCAGCTGTTGACTAATTGCCAGCTCCTATCTTTCCACAGTGACTCACCTGTTGATGATATCCTTCTCGTCAGTCCTGCCTACTTAAGCTGTCCAGTCCACATGATCTCTGCCTTCGCCTTGGTCACATCTCTAGAGATGCTCTCCTGTGTTCCTGTTAAAGCGGATCTTCACCCTAAAGGGGAAGTTCCACTCATCTGATCCCTCCCCCCCTCCGGTGCCACAATCGGCACCTTTCAGGGGGGTGCAGTTACCTGGATAATCCAGGTATCTGCACCCACTTCCGGGACAGACCACCGCAGATGCCCCACCCCCCGTTATGTTCTGGGAAACACAAAGTTCCCAGGACACAGCGGGGACCAGCAGAGACGCGCAGCGCGACTCGTGCATGCGCAGTAGGGAACCGGGCAGTGAAGCCGCAATGCTTCACTTCCCGATTCCCTGACAGAGGATGGCGGCGAGGGCAGCAGAGAGACGAGCGATCTCTCGTCATCTGCCGTTGATATTGCTGGACTCTGGGACAGGTAAGTGTCCATTTATTAAAAGTCAGCAGCTGCAATATTTGTAGCTGCTGGCTTTTAATATTTTTTTTAAGGTGCAGAATCGCTTTAAAGATTTCCTTGGCTGACATTCCTTCTGGCTCCAGATCCTGCTTGCTGTTCTACTACGCTCATCTCTGGCTCACGGACATTTTGGCTTGTCTGACTATCCGTTCCAGTTCCTGAACTCTGGCTATGTTTTGACTATCTTTACTCTGTTTACCTTTTTTTATTATTATTAAACAAGTGTGATTTAACTGTACTTCTGTCTCAGTCTGATTCATGGTTTCTGACATGTGAATCTTGAAACAGCCACACCACATGTTTTCAGAGAGTCCCGTATTTCACCTGAGTTATTTGTGGGTTTTTCTTTGCATCCCGAACAATTTTCCTGGCAGTTATGGCTGAAATGTTGGTACCTACCTGACCATGGTTTGGTTTCAACAGAACCCCTCATTTTCTTGATTAGAGTTTGAACACTGCTAATTGCCATTCTCAATTCCTTGGATATCTTTTTATATCCCTTTCCTGTTTTATACAGTTCAACTACCTTTTCCCACAGATCCTTTGACAATTCTTTTGCTTTCCCCATAGCTCAGAATCCAGAAACGGCAGTGCAGCACTTGATGAAAGATGCAAGGATCTGTTAGGAATCCAGAAACTCACTGACCTTTTATACTCACACACCAATTACAAGAAAACAGATCACAGGTGAGGATGGTTACCTTTAACCTCCCTGGCGGTATGATTAGTTCTGGTTTTAGGTGCTGAAAGTGGTACAATTACTTTGCATGGAAATTTGGCGTTTTATATTGTAGGCCTGCAATTCTTAGGAATAACTCTCTTAAATCTGTTCAAACCAGAGTCTAGCAGACATCCCGGGTATGATAAAGTTTGTAATATAATAAATAATAATAAAAATTATTCAATAATGTAATCAAATCCAAAAACACTGAAATTTGCTCATTTGCAGAATTGTCGCTGTCATTAGAATTAGTGTTTGATGACGGATCTCCCCACAAATCGCTATCGCTCAATTCTGCAAGTGATTATAATTTATTATCGCTGTTTTCTAGTTGGTCTAAAATCACTTTTGACATAAAGGGACACTTTTTGGTTGCTATGGACAATCTCCAAATTCCAGGCAGAAAAAACAGTATTTATAATACAAAAGTGCATGCAGGGCACTGCACAGACCACTAGGGACAAAGGGGGTGTGTAATTTTTTAATACAGTACTGTAATCTGTAAGATTACAGTACTGTGTGTGTTTTGTGTGTTTTTACTTTTTAGAATTTGGCGCCGATCTCCGCTCCCGTGTGCCGTAACGTCGCAGGGAACGGAGCTCAGCGGCATTCGGGCACTGTGTGAATCGAGCGGAGGACAGCTCGATCACACAGCGGGGAGGACATCGCTGGATCCAGGGGACAAGGTAAGTAACCTCTCCCTGTGTCCTCCCTGTATCCAGCGATGCGATCCCTAGTCTGGCTCGGGGTTACCGCTTATGGTACTAAAATCCCAACCCGAGCCAGACTCGGGATTACCGCTAGGGAGGTTAATAGACATTCAAACCCCTTTGTGTCAACTTGTGTGCATGTTATCAGGCCAAAATCACCAGGGTGTGTAGTCAGGGTCATTTGGGTAGTTTCTGCTGTCATTATGATTTAAAAAGAGTAAACACAGTTGATTGATAATAAATGGCTTCAGCCAAACACTAACCATGAGTGAAAGAAATGTTTTTGTGTTATCATTCATATTCTCTGAAAAATGGCCAAGAAATAAATTATGCCAGGGTATGTATACTTATGAGCACAACTGCATCATCATTATAAAGATAAAGGCCTAAAACTTTTATAAAAAAAAAAAAAAAAAAATGAAAACACATTTTCCACAGTTTCTTGTAATTAATATTATTTTTTTTCCAAATTTTTTGCAATGATTTTTAATGATTGGATTTGCATCACAATGTTTCTGTTTCTAATTAAGATGCATCGTGACTGAAAAATCTAATAATTAGAGACATATTGTGTTTTCTAAACCAGAGATGCTGAGAAATTAATAACAATTAGATGGTTTATAGTCTGCTGGAGCACCTTTGGCTGGATCCTGAGCCATTCTCATTTGTGATCAGCTCTTCCAAAAGGTCTGTTACCAGGATATCAATTTACATTGTATACAGTGCAATTTTTAATTTGCTATATTGTTGTATAGTATTCCGTTAGATTTGTTACATTAAAGAAGTGTTAAACCTAGTTAAAAAAAAAAAAAAAAAAAGAGATCTCTGTTCCTTTGATATAAACGTATTTAAAATATTAATCTTTTAAATGTTGCATTTACCTTTTGCATATTACAAATCGAACTATAGACAAAACTTATTTTTTGCCACCTGTGTGTGATTGAGGAGATTTACCTTTATTTCCTGTCCCATAGCCACAAGTCAGTGTCCAGCATTAATCACTCTTCCTGTGGCTACCCTCCAGCCTCCCTGAGTCACTAAACCCTGACCCAGATTCAGCTCAGGCCTGGCGCTCCGCAAAGCCAATTTGCCTACTTTAACAACTACGGTAACTTATTTACATTAGCACACTAGCTAAAGCAGTGGTAGGCAACCTCGCCCCCCCCCCCCCCCCCCGCTATGGTGAAACTACAAATGTGAGTTTCAGGGTCTTGCAATGTCTCATGGGACTTGTAGTTTCAAAACAGCTGGAGGGCCGAGGTTGCCAACCCCTGAGCTAGAGGGTGCTACTAAAGCTTAATTGAACAAGATGAAATTAGATGCTGATTGGCTGCTATGCACAGCTGCACCAGTTTTTGCACTCTCCTGCTTTGATAAATCCAAAAATATGTAGAAGAATACATATTGGCCTAAACTGAGGAAAAAAAATGTTTTTTTATATATTTTTGGGGGATATTTATGATAGCAAAAAGTAAAAAATATTGCATTGTTTTCAAAATTGTCGCTCTATTTTTGTGCGCGTTTTTGCGCGTTTGTGCGCGTTTTTGCGATTCGCGTTTTTTTTTTTTTTTTTTTTTTCCATAATAAAGATTTTTATTGAAAATTAAAATTAACACGGTACACAGCCACAGAATGTAACACATGGAAATGTCTGCAAGACTCCAGAACTTAGTTACATAGGACAGGTATTGAACAGAGTCAAATTGCACCAGAAAACATAGTGCATAACACAGAATCAATAGAAAGCGGCAATGTACTCAAAAGGTCCTCTATTTCAGGGAGGTATTCTTCGAAAAAAAGTGCTCCTGATAGAGGGGGGGTGGAAAGAGAATAAGTAGAGTATAGTGCAAGTGAGAGAAAAGAGAAAGAAAAGAAGAAAAAAGAGAGGGAAGAGAGAAAAAAAAGAAAAAAAAAGAAAAAAAAAAGAAAAAAAAAAAAAAAAAAGGGGGGGGGAGGGGGGGGAAACCAGGAGTGGGTATGGGCAGGGGAAGGCCGGGAGGGGGACGGTGCGGGAAAGTCATAGTTCAAATGGTGTTCGAATCAATGGTCTTTGGCACAACCTCAAGCAAGTACCTCAGCATGGAGTCATTCCACAGTTACAGCCATCTTAATGGCGCTATGCACTCAGGTGGGGTAAGAATGAAAGCGCTGTGTAGATTTAAAGTGAGTCCAACACGCCCACGTTGCGGAAAACTTTGAGATCCTCTCCTGAGAAATGTGGACTAGCTCCTCCATTTCCTCGATTTTTGAGATCCGAAGGAACCATTCGCCGATCGTCGGAGTGTGTGTGGATCGCCAATGGACTGGGATGCACAATCTCGCCGCATTCACCAAATGCATAGCCAGGGATTTAAAATACTCAGATTTGGTTAGCCGGGTATGATGTAAGAGGTACTGTGCTGGAGAAAAATCCAGAGTGTACGTGGTAATGTGGGCAATAAGCTCATGCACTTCTCGCCAGAAGGGTTGAAGGGCGCTACAATCCCACCAAATGTGGAGCATAGTGCCCCTCGCACTCTTACATCTCCAGCAGGTGTCAGGGACAGAGGGGGAGAACTTGTGTATGCGTGATGGTGTTCTATACCAACGCGTTTTTATTTTGTAACAATTCTCCTGGATAGCGACATTCAGGGAACCTTTGTGTATATATTCATTGATAAGAACCCAGTCCTCCTCAGTAAGGGAGATCTGAAGGTCCGACTCCCAGACTGAGTGAACAGAATCCGGGGCTGTGGGGGTTTCGTCCATAAGTAAGCTATATATGTATGAAATTAGGTGCCTTTGTGGAGGATCCTGTGTACACAGTGTTTCAAAAGGGGTCATGCGTCTAGACCAGGTCTCCGCAGTCGCCTGAGTAGAAAAGAAGTGTCGGAGTTGCCTATACGACCAAAATGGAAAAGACTTGGAGGGGGACAAGGTAACTAAGTCCTCATAAGTGCGGGGGGATCCGCGAATGAAAAATTGGTGCGCTAAAACATTATCGTGAGGCCATACTCGGTTCAGGAAGGCATCAGACAACCCTGGGGTGAAGCCGGGGTTTCCTCGAAGCGGGGTTAGAGGCCCAAGAGCCGAGGAAAACGAGCCTGATTTAGTCACTCTTGTAAAGGCTTTAAGGGATGAGCTGAGAAGAGGATGACCCGTGGCCTCCGATGGCCAATGCTGCGGTAAAACCCAGGGTAGGAATCTAAGGGGGAGGTGCAGGAAGGATTGTTCTAGGGTCACCCAGACCTTACCAGCGGCGTGGATGTTCCAGTCGACCACGCGGGTGAGATGACCTGCCAGGGAGTATTTATGAAGATCCGGCAGCCCGATGCCACCCCTAAGTTTCGAGCTTGTGAGGCGCGTATATTTGATCCGTGGTGGGGAGTTCCTCCATAGAAATAACGAGGTAGCCCTCTTGTACGTCGCGAAGAAGGAGGTAGGTAGGTCAATGGGGATACATTGCATGAGGTACAGAAGTCGCGGCATGATTATCATTTTCAAGAGCGCCGCTCTGCCAAACCATGAAACGTTTAAATTACCCCAGTCTTTCAGGTCTTGTTGTGCCCCCTTCAGGGCAACCAAAAAGTTCTCATTATAGAGATCAGACAGAACTGTCGTAATTTTTATACCCAAATAGGTGATGGCCTTCTGGCTCCACTGAAAAGGGAAAGAGGCCTGACAACTCTCTACCTCCCCCTTCGTGAGGGAAACACTCAGACCATATGATTTCGTATAATTGACCTTTAGGTGGGATAAGGCCCCGAAGTGTTCCAGATCCTTCATAAGATTGGGAATGGACGTACAAGGAGAAGTGAGCGAGAGGAGGATATCGTCCGCAAAGGCGGCAACTTTATACTCAGTTCCCCGAACCAGTAGTCCCCTGATATCAGAATTAGCTCTAAGTCTATTAAGGAAGGGTTCCAACAATAGGACAAAGATCAGGGGAGACAGCGGGCACCCCTGCCGTGTGCCATTGCTGATTGTGAAGGGCGATTCGCGTTTTTACAGCTCTAGCTCCACGCCACGGAACGCACTGGTCCTGGGTTTTTTTTACAGCTTAAAAACATCTATGCCATTTGCAGCTCAAAAACGCCTAGGTGGGCATGAAGCCATAGACTAACATGGACAGCCGTTTTTAAGCTGCAAAAAAAGCTCAAAAAAGTGGCTGTAAAAACGTCCGTGTGCATGAGGCCTTACGTGTATGTCAACTCCAGATTTAATTTTTTTGGTTGGTCAGGTAAATTTACTTTTAGCTATATTTTATTCTATACGGACGTTTTAAAAAACTGGCTGCAAAGCTAGCTCCGATGCCTGGAAAAATCGTCGTTAAAAACAAGATTTTTACCGCGTTTTGCATTGGCGTTTTTGCGCGTTTTTGCGCGCTTTTTAGCGTTAGCGTTAAGTAGTGTTTTTTAAGAAACACATCTCTTGGCTATAGCACTCAGAAAACAAAGAAAATATGCTGCGCGTTTATGTGCGTTTTTGCGCGTTTGTGCGCGTTTTCCCGCGATTCGCGTTTTTACAGCTCTAGCTCCATGCCACAGAACGCACTGGTGCACCAGTTTTTGCACTCTCCTGCATTGATAAATCCCCCCTAAGTCACTGCACTTTATAAAGACTCAAGGGGAAATGTCAATGTGCTATGTTTATATAATTTTTTTGAATTGGGTTTAATCATTCTTTAACTGTTAACTGCTTAAGGACCACCTCCTGCACATATACGTCGACAGAATGGCACGGCTGGGCACAATCACGTACCTGTACGTGGCTCTTTAAGTGCCCAGCCGTGGGTCGGGAGCATGCCACCGGCGGTGCACTCCCGACCCAGTCCTGAGCTCTGTGACCATGGCCGCGGGACCAGCGGATCCGATAGCTGCTGGTGTCCCGCAATTGGGTCACAGAGCTGAAGAATGAGGAGAGGTCTGTGTAAACAAACCTCTCCCCGTGCTTCCTACTGTGGCTGTCAACGATCCTTTGTTCCCTGTTATAGGGAAAGACGATCAGTGATGTCACATGCCAGGCCACGCCCCCTACAATAAAAAAAAACACATAACATCACACATAACCCCTACACAGCCCCCTAGTGGTTAACTCCTTCACTGCCAGTGTCCTTTACACAGGAATCAGTGCATTTAAATAGCACTGATTGCTGTATAAATGACAATGGTCCCAAAAATGTGTCAAAAATGTCCGATGTGTCCGCCATAATGTCGCAGTCACAATAAAAATCGCTGATCACCGCCATTACTAGTGAAAAAAAAAATATTAATAAAAATGCTATAAAACTATCCCCTATTTTGTAAACGCTATAACTTTTGCACAAACCAATCAATAATAGCTAATTGCATTTTTTTTACCAAAAATATGTAGAAGAATACATATTGGCCTAAACTGAGGAAAAAAAATGTTTTTTTATATATTTTTGGGGGATATTTATGATAGCAAAAAGTAAAAAATATTGCATTGTTTTCAAAATTGTCGCTCTATTTTTGTTTATAGCGCAAAACATAAAAAAACAAAGAGGTGATCAAATACCACCAAAAGAAAGCTCTATTTGTGGGAAAAAAAAGGACGTCAATTTTGTTTGGGAGCCACGTGGCACGACCGCGCAATTGTCAGTTAAATTGACGCAGTGCCGAATCGCAAAAAGGGGCTTGGACCTTTGGCTGCAAATTGGTCTGGGGTTTAAGTGGTTAATAAATGTCAGTCTAAGAATATCAGGAGTAAAACTGGAGTATATGGAGCAATTGCAGAAACACTGGTTTCCATATGCTACACAGAGGAACTCTGAAAGGTTGAGCATATATCTTAAAAAACACACTATATTTTTGTCCATTCAAGCCAAAGTGCGTTTATGTAGTTAGTCTACCCCCCAGGTAGGTATACTTACTCGCCCACAGCCTTCCCTATGTGATAATGCTCTGGTTTGAGCGGCCAATCACCAGACCTAAACACCACCACATTAGGGGTGCCATGATGTCATCCCACTACATTTTAACACCAGCCAACATCGGAGCTTATAGATGCGGATGCTGCAGCGATTAGTTGAGGAGGTGGCCTACTCACTGCTGAGGCCAGGTAAGTACACATGCCTGCAGGGTGGACTATGTGCAGACATGGTAATTTCCCCCTGAATTGGCAAAGTGGCAGTGGGATTGGTTTACTAAATAAAAGAATAATTTCCACTTAGCTTAGTGAATGCAGTGAATCCAAAGGTAAATGCACTAAGTTAAGAATACATAATCATGAGCAAGAAAAAGTAGAAAACACGATTTTTGTTCACAGATGACTGGATGATCGATGTCAGTCCAACTTCTCCTTATTCACTAAGACAATCTTTTTTTTTTTCAACCTCAACATGCGGAAACCCTTGAAATAACTTCCTGGCCTCAGGGGACCCTGCTAATAACTACTTTTATCTACAGCTTATGGTACATTAGCGTGATAGCCGGTGGGAAGAATACTCCTTGCATTTGTGGTCATTTTGAAAAATTGCCCTTTTCAAATCACTAAAAAGATCATTGGTGTCTGTGGTTACTTATCTGAAAGACAGACATTGCTCACTTCCCAAGGAAACTCTAGTGTCCTCTGGAGGAACCCTAGGCTTCCATAGAAATCTGGTTGAGAAATTCTATTCCTTTAGTAAGTCAATCCCAGAAATCAGCCTTGATCAATCTAATCCACTTGCTTCCGAACTTCTAAATCACTGACCTGGAGCAAGTATGCTGATAAAGACTTTGACTGCTCTTCGACTATCCCGATACTTGCTCACTTGTTCCTGGTCCGTGACGCAAACAGTACCAAAGTCAGTGCATCAGGACATCAGCCAGGGAGCGCAGAATGACTTCATGACATTCTCCATATGAAATAATTACTTTAAGTGCTCATGCACATGGACGTTTTAAAAAACTGGCTGCAAAGCTAGCTCCGATGCCTGGAAAAATCGTCGTTAAAAACAAGATTTTTACTGCGTTTTGCATTGGCGTTTTTGCGCGTTTTTGCGCGCTTTAGCGTTAGCGTTAAGTAGCGTTTTTTAAGAAACACATCTCTTGGCTATAGCACTCAGAAAACAAAGAAAATATGCTGCGCGTTTTTGCGCGTTCTCCCGCGATTCGCGTTTTTACAGCTCTAGCTCCACGCCACAGAACGCACTGGTCCTGGGTTTTTTTTACAGCTTAAAAACGTCTATGCCATTTGCAGCTCAAAAACGCCTAGGTGGGCATGAAGCCATAGACTAACATGGACAGCCGTTTTTAAGCTGCAAAAAAAGCTCAAAAAAGTGGCTGTAAAAACGTCCGTGTGCATGAGGCCTAAGTACAAAATACATATCTGTTGATTTGCCATAAATCGTGTAAACTGGCACAAGCATGCAAAATTAAAAATCTTAAACTTAAAGCAGATTAAATGCAGGTCAGAAAAAAGTCAACTGTGGTTTAAATGTACCATTCGATGAATTGTGAATGATTTCTACCTTGCCCGCCATTCTCCTATTTCTGTCATCTTGTTCTAGGGTGACAACGCTGCTCTTCTATAGATAAAGTACAGTGTGACTTTGTAACCCTAGGACAAGAAGTACAGTATATTACTGACAGGATCACACCGTGAACATTAAAGTGGTTCTAAAGACAGAACGCTTTTTTAAATTATGCATTAAGTTAAAAAAACCTTCTTAATGCAGCCCCCAGCCCCACATATACTTACCTGAGCTCCGTCTCGATCCAGCAATGTGTATAAGCGCAGCGCCTCTCCTAGGTCTCTTCTCATTGGCTCACACAGAAGCGGATGTCATTGGCACCTGCTGCTGTCCATCAAAGCCAGGGAGCCAATGAGGAAATGAGGAGAGAGTGTGATGGGGCCAAGTCATGCTCCACAGAAGAGCGGCTCAGGAGCGAGCCTGCTTGAGTGCCCCCATTACAAGCGACTTGCTACTGGGGAACTCGGTGGGGGGGAGGAGCAAGGTCCGCTGTCGGACCCCAAAAAAAAGAGGATTGAGGTTGCTCTGTGCAAAACGATTGCACAGAGCAGGTAAGTATAATATGTTTGTTTTGTTTTTTTGTTTTTTTATAATTCCAACTTTTAGAACCACTTTAAATTTATACTAACGTCTTGTTTTTTGTTCCTTTAAAAATAACACACATGTTATACTTACCTGCTCTGTGCAGTGGCTTTGCACGGAGCAGCCTTTATCCTTCTCTTCTCATGTCCCTCCTGGCCCCTCTCTCCTGTTGAGTGCCCCCACAGCAAGCAGCTTACTATGGGGGCACCTGAGTCGAGCCGCAACTTTGTGTGTCCATTTGGACACAGAGCCATGGTTCAGTCCCATCCCATCTCTCCTGATTGGCTCACTGACTTTGATTGACAATAGTGGGAGCCAATGGCACGGCTGCTGTGTCTCAGCCAATCAGGGGGGAGAGTCCCGGATTGGCCGAGGCACACTTGCACATTGCTGGATGGGGCTCAGGTAAGTATTAGGGGGCTGAGGGGAGCTGCTACACACAGAAGTTTTTTTTAGAATGCACATAGATTGCATTTAGATAAAAAAAAATCTTCTGCCTTTACAACCACTTTAAGGCTTCATTTAGACTCGCGGTTGAGGGGTGGCAAAAATGCATGGTTGAGCAGTGTTTTTGTCTACCGCCAAACACCCCCCTTTAAGCTGCAGTAGGCAGCAGGCAGGGGTGTTTACATGCCGCGCCCGCAATGCTTCATCTCTGCGGCAAAGTTCACTCAACTTGTAGCAATCTGCGGGCAGCAAGCCTACCAAACACTACACAATCAAGTAAATAGAGAAGCGGCACATTGCATACAGTGGCGGAGCATCTGTCTGCAAAAATGGGGTTAAAACAGGAGGGGAGGAGACTTTGCATCGCTTCTTCACTGCCTGTCAGTAGCCGCCAGAGTGTGATCTGAGTGCAGAGGCAAGGGAGATTAATGCCCTGTACACACGGTCGGACTTTTTTACGACGGAAAATGTGCGAACGGATCTTGTTGTCAGAAAATCCGACCGCGTGTGGGTTCCATCTGACTTTTTTCATCAGAATTTCCGACACACAAAGTTTGAGAGCAGGATCTAAAATTTTCTGACAACAAAATCCAATTGTTTAAATTCCGATCATGTGTAGACAATTCCGACGGACAAAAGCTATTGGCTACTGGCCCATTTATAGTCCCGTCGTACGTGTTCTATGTCACTGCGTTCAGAACGATCGGACTTTCCGACAACTTTGTGCGACCGTGTATATGCAAGACAAGTTTGGGCCAAAATCCGTCAGAAAAAATCCGACCGATTTTGTTGTCGGAATCTCCGAGTGTGTGTACAGGGCATTAGACAAATGTCTAAATCTACCGTAAGGGAAAAAAGGACAGTAATGAAATCAACACACAAAGGAGCTAAAAACGTGGAAAAGCTGAAAGAGCAGCCAGTAAATTAACATTTTTAGGTTTAGACACATTTTAAATAAAAAATAATAATATTTACTTTAAAAAAAAAACAGACATGCCTTGTTCTCAACCTAACAAATTAAATATCTGTATAAAATTATTAAAAGAAATGGGTAAAGGCCTAAGTGATTTACACTAAAGAAAAAACATTTACAATGTCTTAGAATTAATTTTTTTTTTTTGTTGACAATCTTTTTTCGTGAAACTCTACCTAGGTTTACTTGAATGTAAACACATTAATTAATGGAAAATCTTTCAGTCTAGAGCAACATTTATTCAGCAGTGTAATTATATGACACTTCCCTAGCTAATGATGACCACTCGTATTTAATAAACCTAACAAAATATATCCGTCTCCAAAAATAAATGACAGCAAAATTGTCTCTAATTGCAGTCGCAATTAATTAAAAATGTTAATCACTCATATGGTTAGTGAATGTGAATGCCCCCAAGGTGAAATACTTTTCTGTTTGTTTTGCATCAATTTTATTTCTTTAACTGTACACACGGTAATTAAAGGAAAGGTGAAAAAAAGACATAAAGAAATAACTTGAATGTCATATGTCGGGGCAATTGGACAATTATTATTTACACACTGAAAACACTATTACTAGGAACAAGTATTGGACAATCAGAGGTAGGAGCCAGGGGTAAAGGTACAGATTGTAGTACAGGGCCAAGCATATGCCATATAGATTTCATTACAACTAAACGCAGATGCATGCATGGCTTGATGTAATCGGTTTGAGCAACCCTTGAGTTAACTAGTGGTGAAGAGTTTCCCTGGTGAGCATTAATGAGCTTATACGAGAATCAAAGTGTTTGCTATTTATCATTTTTTATCAATCATATTTTTAGCCAAAAGGAGAGCTGGCCCAGCCAGCCAGTTATAATATAAACATAGATAAACATAAAACATACATAAAAAATACAATACGTCTGGATGCCAAGTATCACCACACACAGAGCTGTACCATGGCAATTTGTAGCTATATACATTAACCACTTCAGACCCGGAAAGGTTTTACCTCCTTAATGACCAGGCCATTTTTTTGCGTTACTTTAACCGACAAATGCGCGGTCATGCGGCACAGTACCCAAACACAATTGATGTCCTTTTTTCCCATGTAATGGAAATTTGTAAGTTCTGTATATGATTGTATTCTATTTTATATGTATTGCCCACTGCTCTCACTGTGCACAAGGCACTAATAATGTTTTCAATACATGTTTTGCATTCTTTCGAGTCCTGATTAGAATTAACCTGCCTATGTTACGCCCCTTGTTACCATAAACATACAATTGTAATAATGTGATACCTACGTAATCACGTGTATAAAAAGCTTCAAATGCGTCAAAATAAAGGAGAACAGTTATTTGGAAAGATGCTGATAGTATCGTTTGTGTCTGTTCCCTACTGCAGTAGTTATTATTAATTTGGAACCACTAATCAATATGAGGATAGGAGTTATAAAGGAGTTATAAAATATCTAAGTCGTCCCCCCCCCCCCCCCTTTTGGTGGTTTTTTATCACCTCTGCGGTTTTTATTTTTTTGCACTATAAACAAAAATAAAATAGCAACAATTTTGATTGGTGTTCCTGATTACACAGATCTCTCTCTTCCTCTGTAGCAGAACAACGGTTTACATAGGCAGACCGCCATTCTCGCATCCCCCCGAATGATCGCAGGTGGCTGGCGGCCATCACAGCACACCCACTGATTGGCTTCCACTGTGACCAGTCACAGCGGAAGCGAGTTGTCGGCAATGTGCGCCCCAGACCAGGAAGTACAAACAGTGTACAGGTACGTTGTTTCTTGCAGCCCGACCTCCCTGCCGCAGTATATGTACTGTTGACAGTCCGGAGTAGTAGTTAAACAACCTACAATATAGGGTGCCAACTCATGTGTGAGGATTCCCATGGGAGTTCGAGCTAATGTACTGCAACGATTGGGTCCTGCTTGGTCCCCTACACTATATTCATTGGTTGTGAACCATACTGACTATAAAGATGAACATTTCTCAACTGATAAAAGCTTTAGAAGCTGGTAGTACCGTGCGTGTGTTTAATGTTGTAGTTTAAGAATTGTGGTGCTGTATATATTGCATAGTGTATAAAGTGTAGGGGGGAGTGCAGCTATCTGTATTTGTGATTGCATAAGTAAGTTTTGATTGCACAATGGAAAAAGCAGCAGCATCCCAAGTATTATTATTTATTTTATTTGACACATATTGCTATTTTGCACATGGTTTGAGGCAACACAGCTAATGTATACTTTATAATAAATGCACACAACACCATCATTCTGGGTAGCACACTGTCTACGTGTTAGTGCTGCCATTCATTTTGAATAGTACCCCAACCGCATCCAGAGTGCACATGTGCAAATCCCCACAATGCGCAATAGGGGGCATTTATTAAAGTGGAACCAAGGCTGAATTTTTACGTTTGCTTTAGGTTAACACTGTCTGAAGGTCTTTGAATGTTTGAGTATTTTTTACTAATTATCTGAAGTAGCATGTGAGTAGCTTGACTAGCAATCTACAATCCCTGGCCAAAAATGAATCTATGGCAACCAATCCAAAATCTAATTTCAGCAACTTGTAGTGTCCAGACCAGCACTCAAACGTTTTACCCCATAAAAAAATTCTCAGATCTCAAGGAACCCCCTACTAACTTTACTCCATTATGAGTCATTAGGAAAATGGGAGTCAGTAGGAAGAATTCCCCATTTACAATGGTGGTTAGAAAGCCACCCCTAAAGACTGCTAAACAGATCATAAGTATCATTCTAGTGGCTCAGCCAAGTCGCTTTGGCCTTTGAACTATGCAGGCACCATCAAATGGAAGGTCAATTAGCCACAGCTCCAAGGGACCCCCCCGGAGCAACCACTGGAGGAACCCTGGGGTTCCACAGCACCCTGGTTAAGAATGGCCGGTTAAGTCTAACAACAAGTGATTTCTAAATGATATTATATTGCACATCACTGTTCCCTGCACTATTTTTAAATGAGCCCTGTAGTATGGTAAAAGAAGAGAAACTCTTTCTTATTATTTGCCATGGGTAATAAAATCGAAGACACCATAGATATCAACTATATCTTCAATGATTCGCTTCACAGAAATATACTAAAGTTGGCAGAGCAAAGTAGAACACTGCCGTATAGCTAAAGGTTGTTAATATTGTTAATGTCCTGACATATTTAAGAACGTAAACATAGCGTCCTCATTATAAATATCACATGCCTAATCATAAATAAACAACTGTTTTAGCCCAGCGTTTATTTACTGCGCAGCTTTGGCCCGGGTGACCCCTCTCCGCATAATAATGAAAAGATGGTGTCCAATGATTTTGATAAACTGAAGCAATTTCTGCTTTGTGCTCTTAGTGCTACTTCTGTGGCAATTTTCATTATTTAAATTGTTTTCCATTACCAGCCTAGCATTAACTGTGAGTAAAATGGATGTTACAAACTAAGAGAAGGAATGTGAAGTATGTTTCCTGTAGGGGGGCATTAAGGTGCCTCTGCAGACAACAGACGCCATACCCTTTGTGAGGTGTGATCACTTTTATTGAGTAATTCAGACATTACTTGCATTGTTTTGTTTTTTTCCAATTTTATTTTGTGGGAACTGTGATGGGGAATTTCATATTTCATGTTTTCTTATTAATATTGTGGCTCACTAATGAATTCTAAGCCGTAAAATCTTGGTTAATGGACCATATAATGACATAAATATGGCTTTACCTTAGCTGACTTCCTACTATAGGAATGTCACCGCAAGCTGACCCAGACCTTAAAAAGTCATATTGCTTGCAGTGGGGGTTGACCATGTCCTACACACAAGACCTATATACTACACTACTAGAACTTGTAAGTCTTGTCTCATTAGAGCTACCATCATGCATGCGTCTGACACTGATCCCTTGTGCCACACCATAATGGAGGGACCCGTGGCAGTAACAGCTTTTTTAGTTAAGTATTATTGTTATATTTTCATTATCTGTATCTGCCATTACTGTTATTAAAGGGGTTGTAAAGGTAAATGTTTTTTCACCCTAATGCATTCTATGCATTAAGGTGAAAAAACATCTGACAGTGCCTGCGCCCCCAGCCCCCCCGTTTTACTTACCTCACCCCTCGAAAGTCCCGCGCTCATCCCCCGATGTCCTTTCCACCGTTCAGCTTGGCCGCTGATTGGCTGGAATGAATATATGGAAAGCAGCACAGCCATTGGCTCGCGCTGCTGTCAATCCCATCCACTGATGTGGAGCGCCGGGGGGCGGGGCCATGTGATACAGCGGCTATAGCTGCCGGCTGTATCACGGGAGCGCGCCCGCAGATGCTTCTCACCATGCGAGGGAGCTCGCATGAACGTGAGAAGCACCTGCGGGAGGAAGCTGGGACAGCCGCCGAGGGACCCCAGAAGAGCAGGTTCGGGGCCACTCTGTGCAAAACGAGCTGCACAGTGGAGGTAAGTATAACATGTTTGTTATTTTTAAAAAAAAATCACTTTACAATCCCTTTAAATATTATAATTAGAAGTATTTGTGTTATCTCTCTTTACACATATTGCATACAACCCAAAAAACTTAGACTATCACATGAGTGTGATATAATAAATGGTACCAGAAGTGGGGTGTTCCATCTGTGTTAACTAGAGATATGATGTAATGGTAGGATTATGCTACAATGTTTGTGTTGTTTGTGCTGGGTTTAATCAGGGCCATTTGAAGGAATTTGGGGGCCCCCAAAATGGACATGGAGCACCCCCCCCCCCCCGCACGCAAAGCAAATCACAGCATAGCGATACAGTTTAAGTTCACCAACACTTTATATAAAAAAAAAGGTAATTGTTTTTATTATGGTCAGCAAGCTACCATATTTTTACTACTAAATGGGTCATGATGACTGCTTCCCCCCCCCCCCCCGTGTTCATTTTAGCCCCCCTCCCTACCATGTACCACGCGGCAGGAGATTCCGTTTTCTGTTCTCGGCCGGCCCGACTGAAAGGAAGTGAGCACTCAGTGTGTGCACTTGCTGTCAGTCCGGCCAGGAACAGGAAACTGAATCTCCTGTACCGCATGGACTACAGGAGGAAGGAAGAGGAGCTCGGCCACGCTACAGGCTGCCTGCAGCATATAGGAAGAGGTGGGCGGTGGCGTGGCTGGGTTTAATGTTGTGTTTTTGTATTGTAAGTCTTTATCTGTATCTGTCATTTTTATTATATGGTATCCTTATAAGTATTAGTGTGATCTCTCTCTTACATATTTAATCTAACCCCAAAAAATGTAGACTATCTGTGACTGTGATTTAATAGAGCTGTTTCCATCATTGATGCTCAGTGAAGGAAATGTGAAACTAAACAGTCTTTTGCATTGACTAATTGAATTATCAGTTGATTGGAGTGACTTGTACCCAAAAGTGTGTTTTAACCTGAAATGGATATTTTGATGATAGGCAACTCCTATCCTCATATTGATTAGTGGTTCCAAATTAATAACTACTGCAGTAGGGAACAGACACAAAAGATACGCTCAGCATCTCTCCAAATAACCGTTCTCCTTTATTATGACGCATTTGAAGGCTTTTATACACATGATTACGTAGGTATCACATTAATATTACAATTGTACATTTATGGTAACAAGGGGCGTTACATAGGAGGGCTTATTCTAATCAGAACTCGAAAGAATGCAAAACATGTACTGAAAACATTATTAGTGCCGTGTGCACAGTGAGGGCAGTGTGCAATACATATAAAATAGAATACAATTATATACAGAACCTACAAATTTCCATTACAAACCTCTTGTGAATATTGAAGTCCCAAAACTACAGTTTTGGGTGGGGGTCGCTGATTTTCCGCTCCTTTACACCTGGCAGGGATGGTGGTTAAAGAATGTATTACAACAGAGAACCGCTGATGATATTTGTATTTGAATTGTTTTATATTTTATAACCATTTCCTGCCCGTTCTATAGCAGAATGGAGTCATATGATATTCAGCAGTATAGCAAGCCAGCCCGCGGTGATTGGTGGTGTGGTGTGTCAGTCTGACACACCGCAACTCCGATCTAGGTAAAGAGCCTCTGATGGAGGCTGTTTACCACATGATCAGCTGTGTCCAGTCACAGCTGATCGCAGTGTAAACAGCAAAAGCCATGTATCGGCTTTTCCTCTTTTGCGTCTGGCAGACACGAGTAGAGGAGAGCCGATCAGCTGCTCTCCTGACAGGGGAGGGGTCTGTGCTGATTGATTATCAGTGCAGCCCCCCCAAGAATGCACATCCAGGACCACCAGGGATGCCCACCAATGATGTCCACCCATGACCACCAGGTATACCCACCTATGACCACCAGGGATGCCAACCAGTGCCCATAAATGATGCCAATCAGTGTCCATCAGTAATGCCTGCCAGTGCCTTATCAGTGCTACCACCTATAAGTGCCTATCAGTGCCACCTATCAGTGCCCATCAGTGATGCCTATCAGTGCCCATTAGTGCCACCCACATGGAGGAGCTATGCTATATGATGTCTGGGACTATTAACTATAGACCTGGGTGTGACTTGAACAAATTAGTTATGGTATGTAATGTCCAGGGTTATCGCCCAATTGGGATTGAAGAATTGTGGTATGTGATGTCTGGGTTTATTCCCCATAGACCTGGGTGTAACTAGGATGAGAGAGCTATGGTATGTGATGTCCAGGGTTATCCTCCATAGATCTAGGTGTGACTGAGATTGAAGAGTTATGGCATGAGATGTCTGGGGTTATCCCCCTTAGACTTGGGTGTGACTGAGATAATAGTGCTATGGTATGTTATGTCTGGGGTTGTGCCACTTGGGTGTGACTGGGATAGAAGAGCTATGGAATAAAATGCAATCATGTTTATTGATTCTTGGTAAACAATCATATAATAATGATAAAGTTTATATAATCAATGGCAATAGATGACATCTTGATATTGCATGTACATACATATATTCCAGCATAAATTAGAATTGTAAAATAATAATAAAGGTAATCATAAGTTACCCAATGATATAATAGACAGATGAATCTAAAAAATATATTTGCAGTGATGTAGCATGTAACAGTAGCTCTACGCGTTTCATGGGTATTCCCAATCATCACGGGCAATTAAAAGTAGATGTGTCTATAATAAAAAAATAGGAGTAAATGCAATAAACACTAATGGTTGAGACAGAGGGGACTAAAAGGAAGAGGGGGAACAAACAATTCCCAACCACTCTTACCTACAGGTAGATTCAATATTGTTCCACATAGATCTGGGTGTGACTGGGATAGAAGAGCTATGGTATGTAATATCTTTGGTTGTCCCACGTAGATCTGAGTGTGACTGGGATGGAAAAGCTATGGTATGTGATGTCTGGACTTATTCTACATAGAGTCAGGTAAGAGTGGGATGACATATCATAGCATTTGATGTTTGAGGTCCCCATACATATGTGTGAATGAGATGAAGAGTCAAATATGTTTTTTCTAGCGTTGGATAGAATGTGGAATGGTTAGAACCCCTGTCAAACTTTTACTGCTTTCTGGGTTCCATTAGAGAGATTTCCCTCATTTTATAGGATTGGAAGTGATGAGAACTCTCCAAGAACAGCAGACAGAAATAATTTCTTTAGTAGAGTAGGGAAAACCCCTGACCCCTGTCATTTTTTATTTATTTTATTTCTTTGTGTGCCTATTACTCTCACTTAGAGTCTGGTAAAATAACTGTCAGGCTCCCTAGGCCCCCCCACTCCACCCCAAACAGTCACGTACTTACCCCACTTCATAGCTGTTGCCTCCTTTAGGATAAAACCAATGCTTTTTATGAACCTGGGGGAAAGAAGTCGATGAACAAATGACTGGTGTAGAGCAGGCAGAGCTGGCTCTGTGACCAGAGGGGTAGCATTAAATTTTTAAAGGGTATGCACCTTTACCATGCATAAAATAGAAGGGACAATCAGATTAAAGGAAATGGAGTATGGGGGAGGGGGGCAGGACTGGGTTCTTAAGTAATTTAGTGGAATCATTGCCTTTTATTGGGATTCCATGATGCTACCTCTTAGGCCGCGTACACACGGGCAGATTGTCTGCCCAACTAAGTTCGTCAGACAATCCGACAGACAGTCCGTCCAAATTTTGAATGAACGGACTTGACCACACACGATGAACAGACAGTCCACTGAAAACTTGCGCGATGACGTGTACAGCACGTACGACGGGACTAGAAAAACGACGTCCAATACACTGCAATGCAACCTTCGGCCGTGTAAATCCTTTCTAAGCATGCGCCATACTTAGTCCGTCCAACTTGCCTACACACGAGCGGACTGTCCGCTGAAACCAAGTTTGAACGGACAAAACCAAGTTTGGACGGACAAAATTACGGAAATTCCGAAAGACAAAGTCCGTCAGACTGTCCGCTGAAAAAGTCCACTGAAGCCCACACACGAGCGGATTGTCCGCTGAAACACGGTTCAGCGGACTAAGTTGGGCAGACAATCCGCCCGTGTGTACGCGGCCTTAGTAAAGCCAAAATGTTAGAACCGAGATTTGCAATGCAAGAAGAAAAGGATGTTGTAAAGGAAGTCAGTTTTTGGACAAACATGAAGCCTGCCATTGCTGGCCCTTACTTTGAAAATTTTTAGTTGCCTGACTGTCTCTCTGATGCTCTATCACTGACCT
Organism: Lithobates pipiens; assembly: GCF_037356315.1. NCBI lineage: Eukaryota > Metazoa > Chordata > Amphibia > Anura > Ranidae > Lithobates > Lithobates pipiens. The sequence continues at coordinate 77,330,092 of NW_027507785.1, read as the reverse complement.
GGAACAATTATACAGTTATCAGCAGATTTGACCTCACTGACTGTGTGTTTGCTCCGGGTCAGCGACTGAGAAGTACGAAGAAGGACATGAAAGCCAGGCAATTAGAATATTCACAAGGAGGTCAGCAGTGGCAGCCCCTGTATTTTTCCCAGCAAAGGTTTCTTCTAAGTTACAGAAGTGGAAATAGTTCCTCTCGAAAATATAAAACAGTGTGAAGGAGAGGATGGAAAATATCTAAAGAGGCAAATTAGGAGATTTTCTTATGGAAAGTACATTGCTTTCTGTGCATATATTTAGAAGCAATAAGAAACTATGGGGGGAAGAAAATCTGAGAATTATATAACAAGAAGCAGCACGTTCAGACATCATCAAGATGCAGGGAAAATGAGCTGATAGGGTTTCTTGTAGAAATAATTCTAAAGCAAATAAACAATGCGTAAAAAAGAAACAGCAGGAAACCAATGCATAAAGAGAAAACAGCAGCAAGGTGTCCTGTCCTATACACTACCTACGTACAGCCAAGGCTTCAATTTACCTCTGTATAATCAATGATTAGTTATAAATGTTGTTCAACTTCAGGTGTTTACTCTTAAAGGGTACCTGTGGGCATTTCTATGGATGTAAAGTGGCTTGTAAGTAGAGTCTGTTTACGAGATCACACAGGGATCGGAATGAAGTAGAACAATGTATTATGATAGTTCCAACAATGCTCAATTAGGACCGGTGGGTAGGCACAGCCGACCGGAGCCACTCACGAAACTGTGGCAGAGAAGCAAAATCCTGGGATGATGCCGACAGCTTCTGCAATGAGGAGAGGTTATACGGCCAGGCGAGTCCACACCCAAATGGAAAGCTTCTTAAAGTGGATGTAAACCCGATGTCATCCTTTGTAAACTACTGCCATAGGGGTTATCTATAAGGATATACATGCCTCCTGCATGTATCCCTACTTGTAAAATGTCTCCCCTCTGTCTGTTGTGAGAACCAAAAAACTGCAGATTTCGTGGGCGGGTCTGTTTTCCAGGGTTCAGTGGGTGGAGTCGTGATGTCAGTAGACTCCCCACCCACCTCTACACTCCCCTTATCAATATGCATTTTTTCCTGTGTATTTCTTACACTGAACTTCTGCTATGATCTCTAACATCCAGTGAAAAGACAGAAAAGTCCCCACATGACTTCAGCATGCCCAATCATGCTGAGGTGTGGAACAGCCAATCCTGGCAGAGCAGCAGAAGAAAGGAGTGGGAGGGAATTAAAAAATAATGCATGTCTCTTAGGCTAGTGCATGAGATATGTAAATCACCTGTCACTCATAGCAAGGGGGAGGATTTGACAAAGTTTTTCTCTGTTTGTCTAGATTTATTTCACTGAACAATAAAAGAGGATTACTCAGAGCTGGATTAACTCTTTGTGGCAAGACTGGGCTCAAATTATAGGAAATCTTATACTCTACATTATGACATCATAAAAAAAATTCGGGTTTACATCCACTTTAAGTGGAGATAGCATAGTCCATGCACTTTTCCTACTCCTCTGGAACCTCTCCCTGCCACTATGTGCTGTCCCTGCCAAACGGGGAACCTGTCCCTACACTAGCCACATGCACAATGCGTGCCAAACCTGAGAGCCAGAGTCCTAAATAGTCGCATGGGGCACCAGTGTCCAATCAGACAACTATCTCCCTGGTGACCACAGGAAGTCATAGAGGGACCAAGTTCCTCACAACTTCCTTCCCCTTTTGCTTTGCCACTCCGGTCAGGCACCACCTACAGTGGGGAGTAGAGACTGCACCTGCCCGCAGGCTTCTGAATTATCGCCCAATAAGCAAAGGTATAGCTGTAAAACATCAAATTTAAACAGAAATGCAAACATAGAAGCTGTTTTCACTGTCAAAGGCTTTGTAATTCCCCCGACTTCTGAGATTTCACACAGCACAACTCAATTTGACAAAGCAGGAGACCTAATTTTTCTGCTGCAGGTCTTGTCCATCCCTCAGCCTGTGACTGGAGAGTGCAGGTATAAACTAAAGGTACCACCTATACATACTTGAAAATGGCTCTGAAACCCTGCTACCACATATTCCTAAAGGTCCATCTTCATGCCTCCCAACTTTCTGAGATGGGAATGAGGGACACTTATTAGCAAAAGTATGTAGGCATAGGACACACACCCTGTGATGCCCCCCTTACAGGAGAATTGTACAAAAACAATGGTTAGTGCTTTTTTACCACCACTATTCCTTTATACTGGCTTTTGGAATTTAGAAATGCAGCAATTTTCTAATTGGATGAAAGGTTTAGCACTATAAAATATTTTTTGATAGATAAGTAGTACGTATTGTATACAACTGTATTGATTAGACCAAAATGAGGGACAAGTGAGGAGGAAAGAGGGACAGAGGGACATTGTTCTGAATGAGGAACAGTCCCTCAAAATCAGGGACAGTTGGGAGCTATGCATCTTTATGATGGGCAGCTTCAGTGGCCAGTAGGAAAGTGCAGTAGCCAGGAAGGGGTGGGCATGCATTACCGCTATTAGGAAGTGCTAAACTCCTGTCTGGCATTTACATGTAAAACAGGGATTGTTGTAACTATGCTTCCTGGTGTCTGCATTTTATACCTGCAACAGTATTTTCTTCATTCCTTTTGTTTGATGGAACGCTATCTGTAATACTTTTTGTGCCTTGTCACCCCCAAAAAGCCAATCTGTGATGGAAACAGTGATCGGAACTTCATCAGACTTAAGCCCCATACAGTACACACAGATTTTCTGCTGATTTTTGTCTTCAGATTTACCAAAACTATGTGCAAGGGCCTGCCTGATTGCATACACATTGAAACTCCTAAGGTTTGACCTCATATTATATGCTTTTGGTAAATCAGAAGGAAAAATCTGCAGAAAATCTGATAGTGTGTATGGGGCTTAACTCTAAATTCCTGTACAGTGCTGTTGGGAACAATAAAATTCAGTAAAAATCATATTTTTACCCCCATCAAACCCCCTCTGCAGCTATTAACTTTTGTACCACCACCACCTCCCTATTAACTCCTGTAAGCTCTAGGAGCAGGGCCCTCCTGTACCTTTTGTATTGTAATGTAATTGTGTTGTCCCCCCTATACATTGTAAAGCGCTGCATAAACTGTTGGCACTATATAAATCATGTATAATAATAATACCGTATATACTCGAGTATAGGCCGACCCGAATATAAGCCGAGGCCCCCAATTTACCCCCAAAAAAACTGGCAAACTTATTGACTCGTGTATAAGCCGAGGGTGAGACATGCCTGTCCATCCCTGTGTGTGTGTCCGTCCCTGTGTGTCCGTCCATCCCTGTGTGTCCGTCCATCCCTGTGTGTGTGTGTGTCCATCCATCCATCCATCCCTGTGTGTGTGTGTGTCCATCCATCCATCCATCCCTGTGTGTGTGTGTGTCCATCCATCCACCCATCCCTGTGTGTGTGTGTCTCCATCCATCCATCCATCCCTGTGTGTGTGTGTCTCCATCCATCCATCCATCCCTGTGTGTGTGTGTCTCCATCCATCCATCCATCCCTGTGTGTGTGTGTCTCCATCCATCCATCCATCCCTGTGTGTGTGTGTCTCCATCCATCCATCCCTGTGTGTGTGTGTCCGTGTGTGTGTGTGTGTGTGTGTGTGTGTGTGTGTGTGTGTGTGTGTGTCCAGCCTACCTGTGTCCCGAGCCTGTGTCCCGAGCCTCCGTCCCGTGCCTTGCCTCCTTACCTCCGTCCCGTGCCGTGCCTTGCCTCCTTGCCTCCGTCCCGTGCCGTGCCTTGCCTCCTTGCCTCCGTCCCGTGTCGTGCCTTGCCTCCGTCCCGTCCCGTGCCGTGCCTTGCCTTGCCTCCGTCCCGTGCCTTGCCAGGATCGCCGCTCTTCGTCGGCGCCTCGGCGGCCATTCTAAAATTCAAAAGCCGCGCCTCCGCCTTCGCCTGTGATAGGCGGAACACTGAATTTCCCAGCAGCCTGTGTTCCGCCTATCACGGACATCGTCTCATCCTCGTACTACGGACGAGGATGAGACGATGTCCGTGATAGGCGGAACACAGGCTGCTGGGAAATTCAGTGTTCCGCCTATCACAGGCGGAGGCGGAGGCGGAGGCGCGGCTTTCGAATTGTAGTATGTCCGCCGTCTGTCTGCTCGATACGCTGATCGAGCAGTCAGACGGCGATGACTCGAGTATAAGCCGAGGGGGGCACTTTCAGCCTCAAAAAAGAGGCTGAAAATCTCGGCTTATACTCGAGTATATACGGTAATAATATTTTGGTACATTGCTGTTACTCTTATCAACCATATGGGGGTGTAAGACAAGCCTTAATAGATGGAGTATAAATGTTCCTGGAGTGGGATAAATACTGTGTACGTGTATGAGCTTCACTGATTGCATTGGTAGAGCTGCACTCACCCAGTGTAATCTGCAGGACCGGTGCTTGTCCTGTACAGTGCAGGACATGGCCAGGCACTGTAGAGGAAAGAGAAGCTTCTGCCTCAGCTTTGCCCCTTATCAGTGTCTGAGGAGGCATCCTCCACTGCTGTCAATTAAGAAATCGAATCAATATTTGGTGTGACCACCCTTTGCCTTTAAAACAGCATCAATTCTTCTAGATACATTTGAACACAGTTTTTGAAGAAATTCGGCAGGTAGGTTGTTCCAAACATCTTGGGAACTAACCACAGATCTTCTCTGGATGTAGGCTGCCTCAGATCCTTATGTTTCTTCAGGTAATCCCAGACAGACTTAATGATGTTGAGATCAGGGCTCTTTGGGGGCCAAACCATCACTTCCAGCACACATTGTTCTTCCTTACAGCGAAGATAGATCTTAACGGCATTGGTTGTATGTTTGAGGTTGTTGTCCTGCTGCAGAATAAATCTGGGGCCAATCACACGCCTCCCTGATGATATGGCATGATGTATAAATATTCAGAGCACCTGCTGCCATTTTCTGCACCCCAGTTCCTATGTTTTCATGCATAGAGGAGTCGCTTAGCCTTGTTTCCAGGTCCTTTGCACAAAGAATGGGAACTCCAGAAAAATGGCAACAGGTGCTCTGGACTGATGAGTCAAAATATAAAATATTTGGCTGTAGTAGGATGCGGTTTGTTGGCAAAAGGCTGGAGAGTGGTACAATAATGAGTGTCTGCAGCAAACAGTAAAGCATTGTGGAAGTTCCTGGCATGTTTGGGGCTGTATTTCTGAAAATGGAATTGGAGATTTTTTTTCAGCATCAATAGTGTCCTCAATGCTGAGAAATACAGGCAGATACTTATCCATCATTCTATACCATCAGGGAGGCATGTGATTGGCTGAAAAATTATTCTGCCGCCGGATAAAAACTCCAAACTTACAGCCAATGTAATTAAGAACTATCTTCAGTGTAATGAAAAACAACGAGTCCTGGAAGTGATGGTCTGGCCTTCACAAGGGACAGACAGATTTGAGGCACATGGCATCCACAGAAGATCTGTGCTTAGTTCTCCAAGATGTTTGGAACAACCTACCTGGCCAGTTCCTGCAAATACTGTGTGCAAGTGTACCTAGAAAAACTGAGGCTGTTTTGAAGGCAAAGGTTGGTCATGGTCACACCAAATATTGATTTGAGTTGTATTTCTCTTCTGTTCATTTACTTAAAATTTTGTTAATTTATAAAAAATAAACTTTTAACACTTCTCTTTCTTGAAAGCATTTTCATACTTGCCTAAAACATTTGCACAGCACTGTATATACACAGTGTCTTGCAAAAGTATTTACCCCCCCCCCCCCCCCTGGCTCTTTACTTATTTTGTTACATTACAGCCTTTAGTTAAATGTTTTTTTTAATCTGAATTATATGTGATTAAAAAATAGTCTAAGTTGGTGAAATAAAATTACAAAAATATATACATAAAACTATTTTTCAGAAATAAAAAACTGATAATTGGCACGTGCATATGTATTCACCCCCTTTGTTATGAAGCCCATAAAAAGCTCTGGTGCAACCAATTACCTTCAGAAGTCACATAATTAGTGAAATGATGTCCACCTGTGTGCAATCTAAGTGTCACATGATCTGTCATTACATATACACACCTTTTTGAAAGGCCCCAGAGGCTGTAACACCTAAGCAAGAGGCACCACTAACCAAACACTGCCATGGAGACCAAGGAACTCTCCAAACAAGTAAGGGCCAATTTTGGTGAGAAGTACAAGTCAGGGTTAGGTTATAAAAAAATATCCAAATCTGTGATGATCCCTAGGAGCACCATCAAATCTATCATAACCAAATGGAAAGAACATGGCACAACAGCAAACCTGCCAAGAGACGTCCGCACACCAAAACTCACGGACTGGGCAAGGAGGGCATTAATCAGAGAGGCAGCACAGAGACCTAAGGTAACCCTGGAGGAGCTGCAGAGTTCCACAGCAGAGTCATATCTATACATAGGACGACAATAAGCCGTATGGTCCAGAGTTCGGCTTTAGGGCAGAGTGGCCAGAAGAAAACCATTACTTTCAGCAAAAAAAAAAAAGGCACATTTTGAGTTTGCGAAAAGGCATGTGGGAGACTCCCAAAATGTATGGAGGAAGGTGCTCTGGTCTGATGAGACTAAAATTGAACTTTTTAGCCATCAAAGAAAATGATATGTCTGGCGCAAACCCAACACATCACATTACCCAAAGAACACCATCCCCACAGTGAAACATGGTGGTGGCAGCATCATGCTGTGGGGATGTTTTTCAGCAGTCAGAGTTGAGTTGAGCGGTCAGAGTTGAGGGAAAGATGGATGGGAATAAATACAGGGATATTCTTGAGCAAAACCCGTACCACTCTGTGTGTGATTTGAGGCTAGGATGGAGGTTCACCTTCCAGCAGGACAATGACCCCAAACACACTGCTAAAGCAACACTTGAGTGGTTTAAGGGGAAACATGTAAATGTGCTGGCATGGCCTAATCAAAGTCTAGACCTCAATCCAATAGAAAATCTGTGGTGAGAGTTAAAGATTGCTGTTCACAAGCCCAAACCATCCAACTTGAAGGAGCTGGAGCAGTTTTGCCAGGAGGAATGGGCAAAAATCCCAGTGGTGAGATGTGGCAAGTAGTGATGGACGAACTTCCGACGGGACGTTTCGCGAAAGCGAAATGCGAACGGACCCAAACGTTCGCGAAACCGAACGTTCGCCGCGGGCCCCATTGACTTCAATGGGAGGCGAACTTTGCAAACCTTCATGTCGAATTTGCGGCCACGTGGTAATTATTAGGGGGTAAAACGTAGTCCCACCATCTGGACAATGACATAATACATGTATGAGGTGAATTTGGGATCGATAACTACAAGCATTTTTATTTTATTTGGGAAATTGTTCTAACAATTCAGGACTATGGAGCTAATGAAGGCAATGGAGGAGAGGGAAGGTCAGGGACCAGGGTAGGCAAAGAAGAGGGTGCAGGAGATGATCACCAGCAGCGTGACATACCGGAATGACACATGCACCGTGATAGAGGCATCTGACAGCAGCACCGTAATACAGAGCACTGACAGCAGCACCGTGACATACAGCGCTGACAGCAGCACCGTGACATACAGCGCTGACAGCAGCACCGTGACATACAGCGCTGACAGCAGCACCGTGACATACAGCGCTGACAGCAGCACCGTGACATACAGCACTGACAGCAGCACCGTAAGCAGCCCCAGGAGGAAGTCAGCACAGCACAGGGATGGTGTGATCCCCTCATAATAAGAACCCCCAGGAGGAAGTCAGCACAGCACAGGGATAGTGTGATCCCTTCATAATAAGAACCCCCAGGAGGAAGTCAGCACAGCACAGGGATATCATAAGCAGCCCCAGTAGAAATATGACACCGCTCAACCTCTTCAAAGAGGAGGGTAGGGGCATATAGTACGGTGTGCTTTTTTGGGTCAAGGAAGTGAGCAGACTGTACGTCAGTCCCTATACCGCTGAAGGACTGCTGCAGTATAGGGCAGCGGTCAGCAGTGGTGCACGTCAACCCTATCTATTGTGGACCGATAGCGGTCCTTACAGAACAGCAGACTGTACCGCACTCAAGCCTATGTACCGTAGCACCCTATACCAAGTTACCAGTCCTTATAAGAACTTTTGTGGACCAAGCAGGTTGTGTATTAGTGTTTAGCAGACTGTACGTCAGTCCCTATACCGCTGAAGGACTGCTGCAGTATAGGGCAGCGGTCAGCAGTGGTGCACGTCAACCCTATCTATTGTGGACCGATAGCGGTCCTTACAGAACAGCAGACTGTACCGCACTCAAGCCTATGTACCGTAGCACCCTATACCAAGTTACCAGTCCTTATAAGAACTTTTGTGGACCAAGCAGGTTGTGTGTTAGTGTTTAGCAGACTGTACGTCAGTCCCTATACCGCTGAAGGACTGCTGCAGTATAGGGCAGCGGTCAGCAGTGGTGCACGTCAACCCTATCTATTGTGGACCGATAGCGGTCCTTACAGAACAGCAGACTGTACCGCACTCAAGCCTATGTACCGTAGCACCCTATACCAAGTTACCAGTCCTTATAAGAACTTTTGTGGAACAAGCAGGTTGTGTGTTAGTGATTAGCAGACTGTACGTCAGTCCCTATACCGCTGAAGGACTGCTGCAGTATAGGGCAGCGGTCAGCAGTGGTGCACGTCAACCCTATCTATTGTGGACCGATAGCGGTCCTTACAGAACAGCAGACTGTACCGCACTCAAGCCTATGTACCGTAGCACCCTATACCAAGTTACCAGTCCTTATAAGAACTTTTGTGGAACAAGTGAGTTGTGAATGTTTAGCAGACTGCAGCAGAAGGGCAGCAGTCAAGTATAATATCCTTTCTATATTTGGAAGAAAGAATATTATACATGTACAAGCCTATTACTGTACCACTGATACCAGTCCTGAAAAGAACCTTTGTGGAACTAATAATAACAGCAAGTCTTTAAAATTACCCTCACTGCCTGACAACACTGCTTCCTTCCTGTCCCTATACAAATTGGCAAAAAAAGAGAACGATTAGTGGTTACTGGAACAGCTCTTTTGTGGACCTTGATAGTAACAGCTAATGATGATGATGATGATGATGATGATGAAAGACTAATCTGGCTGTCCCTGTAGCATACACCGTCCTTTCCCTTTCTCTAAACTAACAAAAGACACTCAGGCTGCTGCAAGAATCAGCAGCACAGCAAACCTATCAACACCTAACACCTATACCAGTCCTGAAAAGAACTTTTGTGTACCAAATAGCTAGTGGTTTATCTCTCCCTACTCCACACAGGAACCTGTCCCTATCGTAACAGAAGAAAGAATGTAAAATGGCCACCGGATCGGGTGTATTTATAGGTTAGGGGGAATGTCCAAGTGTCCATGTGCTGTCATGTCTCAATTGGCTGTCCTGTATCACATGATAAACGTGTCACCAAAGGTTAAAGTTCTTGTATACATTAAACACGTAAGTCCGCCGCGGCGAACGACGGAAAAAGGCGTTCGAACGTGCGGACCGCGAATGTCGGAAATTCGCCGCGAAACGACCGCCGGGCGAAACGTTCGTCCATCACTAGTGGCAAGCTCATAGAGACTTATCCAAAGGGACTTGGAGCTGTGATAGCCGCAAAAGGTGGCTCTACAAAGTACTGACTTTAGGGGGGTGAATAACTATGCACATTTACTTTTTATGTTATTTTGTCCTATTTGTTGTTTGCTTCACAATAAAAAAAAAAACATCTTCAAAGTTGTGGGCATGTTCTGTAAATTAAATGATGCAAATCCTCAAACAATCCACGTTAATTCCAGGTTGTGAGGCAACAATACACAAAAGATGCCAAGGGGGGTGAATACTTTTGCAGGGCACTGTATAACATGTATTTATACTAGGATTAGAATAATTAAAGGAAACAAGAAGAAACCATAAAGATTACCAGTAAAATAAACTATAATAACATTAAATCTAATAAAATGAAATGGGAGAAATCAAATGGGTCTTTGTTCACAGTTTCTTTTTTCCTGTCACATATTTGCCATTTTTGTGTCATTTAAACACAAAGGCTTGTCCCTTTTATTCTTCAGATGTCCAAAGAACTCCAAGAACCTCTGAAGGAGAGTGGGAAGTTAAAACACCATCAGACGTTGATGACGGCTCAGTAAAGGCAGCAATCTCGAACACATACATGAGAGACGAGAACAAACGCAGCGCCAAACTTCAGACACAGAGCAATGTCATTGTTAGCAATATGAAATCTGTAATTTGCTGAAAACAAAAAAATGATTGGCCCACCAAGAGGCTTATTCTTTATAGTGTGAACCTATCAGCATGACCATGTTTTTTTTTTTTTTTATACCTTACTGAAAATCCCAAACTGCAGTCAGCTAGAATTTTAGCCTTGTTTCCTAGTAAACAGGATGACGGGGAACCACTGTATAAAGATTGAGACAAGCTGTGTTTAATAAATCCATGGAGCTACCAAACGTGATATCGCTTCTTTCTTTCTGCCAGCAAGTTATCTAATCATCTGTAATATTTTGTGTGCTAATAGACACAGAGATCTATTAGAGAACTGAGATGTGAAGATGAAGAAAGAGAGACCACGTGCGGACTCTTTTCTGTAGCTCGTGATTGTCTGCAGTGAGCCACAGATGTGACCAAAATACTATATATTATTTGCCTTTTTTTAATGCTGCCACGAAAAGGGGAATTCCAGCTTATAGGACTAGTATGGGTGTCTAGGATACCGTACTGTAATATATGGGTTGCTGAGAGAGCTATATTGAGATACAAGATATATAATACAGGAGGGGTCCAGGGCCGTCTTTAACCACTTAAGCCCCGGACCATTTGGCTGGCCAAAGACCAGACCTCTTTTTGCGATTTGGCACTGCGTCGATTGGCTTTTGGTTTTGGCTCCCAAACAAAATTGACATCCTTTTTTTTTCCACAAATAGAGATTTCCTTTGGTGGTATTTGATCACCTCTGCATTTTTTATTTTTTGCGCAATAAACAAAAAAAGAGTGACAATTTTGAAAAAAACTCATTATTTTTTAATTTTGCTATAATAAATATCCCAAAAAATATATAAAAAATTTTTTTTTTCCTCAGTTTAGGCCGATACGTATTCTTCTACATATTTTTAGTAAAGAACTATCGCAATAAGCGTATATTGATTGGTTTGCGCAAAAGTTATAGCATCTAGAAAATAGGAGATAGTCTTATGGCATTTTTATGAATCATTTTTTTTTTTTTACTAGTAATGGCAGCGATCAGTGATTTTTATCATGACTGCAACATTATGGCGGACACGTCGGACAATTTTGACACGTTTTTGGGACCATTGGCATTAATACAGCGATCAGTGTGATCAAAATTGCTTTGATTACTGTAAAAATGTCACTGGCAGTGAAGGGGTTAACACTAGGGGCAGTGAAGGGGTTAATGTGTGTCCTAGGAAGTGTTCTAACTGAAGGGGGATGGAACCGTGTAGGGAAACTAACAGATCGCTGTTCATACTCTGTATGAACAGTCAATCTGTCAGTTTACTCCCCAGAGAACCGGAAACTGTGTGTGTTTACACACACAGCTCCCAGTTCTCCATATGCTCCGAGCGATCACGGGAGCCCGGCGGTGATTGAGACCGCTGGGCACTCACATCTGCTCGGGGAGTGAGCAGGGGGGCACAAGCACCCCTAGTGGCCATTTATGTTACCAACGTAACATAACGGCAATTCGCGCAGCCGAGCCATGTTGCTGCAGTACAACTGCGGAGGCTGGTCAGCGAGCGATTAATAGTGATTAGACCCTGGGCAAACATTTTTTTGGGCTTCCCCCATGCAATTTTGCTCTCCATCTGCCTGCACACCATGGACTGGGGAGGTGAGGGGACCCATCAATACAGGGGTCTCCAACCCCCGGGCCGCGGCCCGCTACCGGGCCGTAGCCCGTTTGCAGCCGGGCCGCGAAGTGTGCACTGAGATGCGGCGGCGGTGAGCAGAGCGATCACTGCACTTCCGCCCACACAGCCCTGCCACTACACTGCTGGGGGTGAAGCAGGCAAGCAGAGAGATGACATCATCTCCCACCACCCGCCCACATCACTTCTGTTCCGCCCACACAGCCCGGCCAGTATACTGTTGGAGGTGAAGCAGGGGAGCAGAGAGATTACATCATCTCTCACAGCCCGCCCCGCATCACCTCTGTTCTCTCTCACGCGGAACCCACCACTCTACTCCACTGCACTGCGTCTGTGCTTAGTGATAATTTGCATTTAAGAGGCTGCATCTAGTGGCATGTGTCTGTGGCAATCTGAATCTGGTGGCATGTGGCAAGTGACTGTGGCAATCTGTATCTGGTGACATGTGGCAATCTGCATCTGGTGGCTGTGGCAAGTGACTGTGGCAATCTGCATCTGGTGACATGTGGAAAGTGACTGTGGCAATCTGTATCTGGTGACATGTGGCAATCTGCATCTGGTGGCATGTGGCAAGTGACTGTGGCAATCTGCATCTGGTGGCATGTGACAAATGACTGTGGCAATCTACCTCTGGTGACATGGCAATCTGGTGGCATTGAACTGTGGCAATCTGCATCTGGTGACATGTGACTGTGGCATGTGTCAATCTGCATATGATGGCATGTGGCAGTCTGCATCTGGTGGCAGGCGATGTGGCATGTGGAAATCTGGTGATAGGCAACGTGGCAAGCTGGTAACAAGTGACAAGCTGCATCTAGTGACAGATTCTGCATTATGGTGAGTTGAACTATTTAATTTTATATTACAATATAATAATAAAAATACTTCAATCATCCTGACACCATATTAACCATGGTGTTGTGATGAAGTGCTAACACCAGCCATTTCCTGACAAATTGGCTGCGAAAAGCCGCATCGTCCCCCATGCCCCCAAAAAGCTTTAAAAAAAGCCAGAAAAACGCCAATAAATTGATTACGCTCAGGTGTGAATGGAGCCTTAAGGTGTTTGTAAAGGCAATTGTATTAAATAACAAACATGTCATACTCACCTGCTCTGTGTAGGGGTTTTGTCCAGAGCAGCCCTGATCCTCCTCTTCTCGGATTCCCCACCGGCGCTTTGGGCCTCTCCCCTCTGCCAAGTGGCTTGCTATGGGAGCATGTGTGTGTGCTTGCTCCCGAGCTGGCTCTCGATGTGCATAAAACACAGAGTGTTTGGCTCAGCCTCACCCCCCCAGTCCCTCCGCATTGTCTGTGATTCACAGCAATGGGAGCCAATGGCTCCTACTGCTGCATCCCAGCCAATGAGGAGGAAGAGACCCTATACTCTTTTGCACATCGCTGCATCAAGATCGGCCTCAGGTAAGTATTAGGTGGGACTGAGGGGGAAAGCTGCACACTGACGACTTTTTACCTTCATGCATAGAATAAAAAACTAAAAAACAAAAAACACCCTTCAGCCTTTAGATCCACTTAAATCACAATAAATGCAAAAAGCCTCTTTATAGTATCTCTTAATTCAGTGGAACCCAAGAAAAAGAAGATTTTTCCAGATTTATATAGCATTAGCCAAGATGTTCTTATCAAACTGTAATTTTCTTTGGTCATACAACACCGTTCAGTTTTTCATATTTTACAAGGACAGACAGCAAATTATTTAAGTCACTATTTTAGTTCTTCAATCCAATTCTGCTCTTTATAGAGGATCTTCTTGATGTGCTAGAGATAAGAAAGGAGTGTCTTTGCTGATTAATTCAGGGACGGTGGAAGCCAAACAAAGACAATTCATAGCAATCTAATTATCCTGCAGAATCTTTACTGCATCAGCATACTCATGTTGCTTAATTTAATATGACTTTTTAGTCTAAAGAGTCGTTTCACTGCAAATAGGTAATTGCGCTTCCCAGACATACTGTAAATGTAAAATATTGATCAGTAAAATATGTTGAAGAGTAACAGGTCATTTTGGAGAGAAGCAAATTCAATTTGCTGGCAGATGCACCAGACTCAGTCGGCTTACAGACTTCATCTCAAATGTTGTGTCTTAAAGGGAAACTATCATGTCTCGTGCAAACTGTCAGATGCTCGCTGTCAAAGGGGAGGGAAGAACATCTGAAGGCTCCTAAATGAACAAAAAAAAATCCTTTATAAATAATATGGTAACCATTTGTGCCAACATATCTCCTAAAGTGCAGCCACTGGCTCAAAAAAAATGTATAGAACCACAACATTGCACAATGTGACTTATGTTCTAGACAGTGCTTGCAAAATTAATACAATGATTATAAGTGAAAGTAAATATAAATAATGAAAATAACATGAACAATCATACATGTACATAAAGTGCTAAATAAAGTGTTTATATACACTAAAGTGCTCAGTCCCAGATGTTAAAGTGGTTCTGCACCTTTAAAAAAATATTACAAGCCAGCAGCTACAAATATTACAGCTGCTGACTTTTAATAAAATCACACTTACCTGTCCCAGGGTCCAGCGATGTCGGCGGCAGATGACGAGCGATCGCTCGCCTCTCTGCTGCCCCCACCGCCATCCTCTGTCAGGGAATCGGGAAGTGAAGCGTTGCGGCTTCACTGCCCAGTTCCCTACTGCGCATGCGCGAGTCGTGCTGCACGTCTCTGCTGGTCCCTGCTGTGTCCTGGGAACTGTGTGTTTCCCAGAACACAACGGGGGAGGGGGGGGATGGGCACCTGCGGCGGTCTGTCCCGGAAGTGGGTGCAGATACCTGTATTAACTGCACCCCCCTCCCCCCTGAAAGGTGACGATTGTGGCACCGGAGGGGGGGAGGGATCAGATGAGCGGAACTTCCACTTTAGGGTGGAGAACCGCTTTAATACACCCATAATGAAAGTCTATCCTTATGACAATATAAAAAGTGCTTGTGACTTAACACCAAAATAGTGCCCTCTGGTGCTGCTATATCACTGCATGTTCTAATAAAGGTCCGCACTCACCAGATGGTGTTGACCCCTTTGTTGTATAACAAAGAAGGTCAGCCTTGTTTTATGCTCATCCAGGGACCAAATAATGCCTCCCAGCAATTGCACGATGTCCTCTTCTTGTGCGTAAATAGATTGATAGTCCAGTGGCTCCAATATCAAAGTGATCATTCAATTTAAAAATGAGAGAAGAGGGAACCTTTTGTAGCGTAAAAATGTTTTGTTTAAAAAAAAAAATGTTTGCTATACAAGCCAACACATTAAAAACATCCAATCTGTGTAAACCCATACGGTCCAATCATGCAGGATGATGCTGGGTGTTTCCCCTAGACCAGAAATGATGCACAGAGAGTTCTTCTTGATGTGTTTCGTCATCACGTGACATCCTCAGAAGCTTATAATCTTATATTAGCTTATAATCATTGTATTAAAGTGGTTGTAAACCTATACAACACAATTTTTGCTATAGGTAAGCCTATAATAAGGCTTACCTGTAGCTACCCAGGATCTCTCCTAAACCTAAACGTTTAGGAGATATCCCCTGTATTTGCATATGCCGACGTCATTGGCACATGCGCACTGAAGCAAACTGAAGCAATGGCACGTGCGTGTGCCGTTACCGGAAGTAACTCCAGGACAATGTCGGCCCCTGGAACGGTGTACGAGGACTGCTGCGGGGGCTTCAATCTCAGGTAAGTAATTCATAATGAGCTAGTATGCTATGCATGCATACTAGCTCATTATGCCTTTGTCTTTCAGTTTTTGTTTGCTCTAGGGTTTACAACCACATTCATTTTGCAAGTGCTGTCTAGCACATAAATCATATTGTGCTATGTTGTGATTTAAAATCTTTCTTTACCTTCACTGAGCCAAATCTTCTTCCCTTCATTTTTATCTCACATGCTTCCCCCTCCCAGACACTGCAGCTCACAGTGGGAAGGTTTCAGCAATAGAGACAGTGCTGTCAATTTAGAAAGCAGTGGTCAGGGCTGGGTGTGGCCAGGTGCTTATTGACAAGTTAAAGGAATGGCAATCAGTTGTGAAAATGCCGATAGACATACTCCTTGCATAATTTTTTTTATCTCACTATAGTAAAAGCAGGCACAGCCTACGTAAGAATGGCAACTCTGCTCTGAATTCAGGATCAGTGCAGCATTGTTCCCACACCATCGCAGAAACCTGAATTAGGTGGGCTTCGCAAAGCAGGATAAACAGCTATGTGTGTGACTTTGCAAAATTGCAAATGCCCATGCACTTATAATACGTTTTGCAGAACGTTGTTTTTTTAATGAGAGGCCATCGTTCTACTAAAACATATTTTCAGGGATGAGTATCAGTAATCATGCTAGGGAATGTCAATACATTTCTTGCACGTGGGAAAGGGTTAACGCTCAATTCCAGATTTGATTTCGTTTTTGATAGCATTATAGCCTCTGTCAGGGTTTTAGTGCTGAAATATGTGTACATATGGGACACAATGGCTCAGCTGAGGTTGCCCTTAAACACAAACAGGGTGCCCCTAAAAATGGGGGTCCTGAAGTGTGTAGGCAGGTGCAGTCTGTATTTTCCATTGCAAGTGGCACTCAACCACAGTGGCAATGCAGTTGGGAGAGGAAGTTGAGGGGAACTTGGTTTCTCTATGATTTCCTTGTTCACAGGGGAGCTGCTAATCGATTGGATGCAGGCACCCCATGTGACCTTGGTGGCCACCTTGGGTTGGACAGAGTCTATTTGAGACCCTGACTCCCGGGTTTGATGCACTTTTGGCTAGTGGCTATTGTAGGGATATGGTCCCCGTCTGTCAGGGACAGTATTTAACCTGCCTGGCGGTATTCCCGAGTCTGGCTTGGGCTGGAATTTCAGTACCACGAGCGGTAACCCCGAGCCAGACTCAGGATCGCATCGCAGGATACAGGGAGACTTACTTACCTTGTCCCCTGGATCCAGCGATGTCCTCCCCGCTGTGTGATTGAGCTGTCCTCCGCTCAAATCACACAGTGGCCGAGTGGCGCTGAGCTCCATTCCCTGCGACGTTCCGGCGCACGGGAGCGGAGATCGGTGCCAAATTAAGAAAGTAAAAATACACAATACACATACAGTACTGTAATCTTACAGATTACAGTACTGTATAAAAAAAATACACATCCCCTTTGTCCCTAGTGGCCTGTCCAGTGCCCTGCATGCACTTTTATATTATGAATACTGATTTTTTTCTGCCTGGAATTTGGAGATTGTCCATAGCAACCAAAAAGTGTCCCTTTATGTCAAAAGTGATTTTAGACCAGCTAGAAAACAGCGATAATAAATTATAATCACTTGCAGAATTGAGCGATAGCGATTTGTGGGGAGATCCGTCATCAAACACTAAATCTAATGACAGCGACAATTCTGCAAATGAGCAAATTTAATAATTTTTGGATTTGATTACATTATTGAATAATTTTTATTATTATTTGTTATCATTATTTATAGTTATTTATTATATTATAGACTTTATCATACTCGGGATGCCTACTAGATTCTTGTTTGAACAGATTTAAGAGAGTTATTAATAAGAATTGCAGGCCTACAATATAAAATGCCAAATTTCCATGCAAAATAATTTTACCGCTTTCAGCACCTAAAATCTGAAATAATCATACCGCCAGGGAGGTTAAAGACAGGGAAAGGTTCAGGACAAATAGGGACAGTGCAGGGACAATGTCTACCTCTTCAGGAAGCCTACCCTTTAGAGTATAGACCAGCCAGGCTGCATGTCGCTCCTTGTGGCTGACGCTATTGGCATCTTCTATTCTTCATTCCGCTGCTCCATTACTAGCACAGTTGTAAGTGGCTCCAGACGGGGCCTGTTTGTACTTGTTGAGCTTTTCTACAATATATTGCTATTGCCAAACTTGCAGTCTGTGTGTTCACTGCCTACCGCACAACGCTGCACCTAGCCCACAAGTGGATCAAAGTCCAAAAAGAGTAACAGACCAATGAGCTGGAAGTCCAAAGGTTGTTTAGCCATCTTATTGGTGGAATTTACCCTTACATTTACCCTTCTGACAACGTTTTTATTGCCATCTGTGCCATACTGCCCTAGTACACCCCAATTTCTTGAATGGTTGTCACAGACAGGAGGTGAGAGAAAATCCACTGAATGGGGTTGCTGGCGGAAATAAAAACCCAATGGAAATGTTCTTTTCAACACTTTCTCTGGAGTAAGGATTTAAACATTTGTATTATATATGGTCATTCTTTGAAGCATGGCCAAGAGAAAATGACTATTTTGGTCAGACATGAACAATATTTACATATCAGAGAAAACTGAATTTGGTTGTTTGGTATGCTTTTTTTTAGCTGTTGATCCCTTTCAGTTAAATAACTAAAGAGAATGATAACATCAGAACAATGTCATTTCAATACCTGACTTCCCCTAGGTAGTGTGAAATGAAGTCTGATTTTGCTGTGGTTCCATAAAATGGACTAGAGATAGGGCTTGCGCTTCACTCTCTATTTCTAAATCAACTTCTTAAAACTAAATTCCAGGCAAGCTGCTAAATACACAGATGAAATACATATAATGCCCCGTACACACGAGAGGACTTATGTCCGACAGACCTCCAAAGGAGTTCCGCCGGAGTTCCGACGGAGTTCCGACGGAGTTCTGGCGGACTTTTCGACCGAACGGACTTGGACACACACCATCACACCAAACTCCGACGGAGTCGAACGTGATGACGTACGACTGGATTCGAATAAGGAAGTTCATAGCCAGTAGCCAATAGCTGCCCTAGCGTCGGTTTTAGTCCGTCGGAGTAGCATACACACGAGCGGATTTTTCGAAGGGGACCGGGTCCGGCAGAGTTCCGTCGGGAAAATTTGAAGCATGCTTCATTTCTAAAGTCCGTCAGACTTTAGCGAAGCTAAAGTCCGTTGCAGCCCACACACGATCGAATAGTCTGACGGACTCAGTCCGTCGGACTTTGGATGTCGAAAAGTCCGCTCGTGTGTACGGGGCTTTAGGGAGCTGTTTTATCTGCCAGAAATTTGGATTTCTGAATATCCAGTCCTAAGATGACACCACATATATTTACGGATTACAGCTTCTCCACCCCTAGACAACTGATTGGATAAAGAAAGAACAGAAGCTGTCTGATGAGGTCAATCCCTCTGCTCACTGTTCTCCTATTAAAATGTTGCTTGTGTACATGCAGCACAATCATTTTGTTCATAGTACTTCCTCTCCCTCTCCTACCCTAAGTACTGCTGTATAGGTGAGTGTGGGAGGCAAGTAGCAAATAAAAATCATGCACTTACCCTGCTTGCATTAACCACCTGCTGATCACTCACAGTAAATATACTGCGGGAGGATGGCAGGTGCAGACACGGCAAAGTGCATGTAGGTTCCCGGCTTGCTTCTGGGTTTTGAACGCGCTTGCAAAGGTCTCCTGCTGACCTGTGTTGTAATCAAAGAAGATAGTTGGGGGCACACCCTAAAAGATGCATTAAAGAGAAGTTCAGAGAAGCAGGATCAGCCAGTCCATGGATAGTGTAGGACCCACTAATCATGGGGTACTTTTTCGCACTAAGTGGGCTTAAGCACCATATAGCAATATGGTGTGACCAAATCCCGACATTTTTTGATAATGTTTTTTGAAAATGTCTAGGTGTTTTAACCACTTGCTTACTGGGCACTTAAACCCCCCTCAGTCCCAGACCAATTTTCAGCTTTCAGCACTGATGCACTTTGAATGACAATTGCGCGGGCATACAACACTGTACCCAAATGAAATTTTTATCATTTTTTTCCCCACAAATAGAGCTTTCTTTTGGTGGTATTTAATTACAGCTGGAAGTTTTATTTTTTGCTAAACAAACAAAAAAAGATGCAAAATTAAAAAAAATTAAAAATCATGTTTAATAGTTTGTTATAAAATTTTGCAAACAGGTAATTTTTCTCCTTCATTGAAATGCGCTGATGAGGCGGCACTTGTGGACACTGATAGGCTGCACTGGTGGGCACTGATAGGCACGGTTAAGGTGGCACCAATAGGCACAGATAAGGCAGCACTGATGGGCACAGATAAGGCGGCACTGTTGGGCAAATATGGGCACGGATGGGTGGCACGGATGGGCACGGATAGGTACCACTGATAGATGGGACTGATGGGCACTGATAGGTGGCTCTGATAGGTGGCACTGCTGAGCACTGATGGGCGGCACTGATGGGCACTGGTAGATGACACTGATGGGCACGGATATGTGGCATATGAGGTGCAGCACTGTTGTTGAGGCAGATTGTGGGCACTGATAGGTGGCACTGTGGGCACTGATAGGTGGCATTATGGGCACTGATGTGTGGCACTATAGGCACTAATGGGTGGCACTATGGGCACTAAGGGGTGGTACTGATGGGTGGCACTTTTACTATAAGTAGGTTGCACTGGCAGGGGGCAGGTGGGCACTGATGACTTGGCCGTGATCGGGACTAAAGTCCCTCTCACGGCCGCTGGTGATCGGCTTTCAGCGCGAGGAGGAAAAATAGCCGATCACCGGCTCTGTTGTGATCACATGATCAGCTGTCATTGGCTGACAGCTGATCACGTGGTAAGGGGTCGGGATCGACCCCTTGCTCCGATCCCTGGTCAGGCGAGTCGCATAGACTCGCTGATCACAGAGCGCGCCGAGCGTTCCCCTCAGGGGTGCGCAGGCCGCTCGTGCACGGGACGACGTCAATAGACGTCGTCCCGGCAAAGCAGGTCCGCGCTGTAGCCATCATTCGGCTATAGCGCGGATCTCAAACGGTTAAATAAGCCTTGCTGGAGGTAAATGTCTTTTTTGCATGTGTGCGCTGTAATATTTTGTTCTGTGCTGTAATCAGAAACAGCATGAGTTTGGCAGCAGATTTCAGCAAATGAGTTTAGCTGAAACCTGCTGATCACCTGTGTTCAATCAGACGCAGAGTTTTGTGTTTACTCTGTGTACAGTGATCTGGCTGTTGATTGTCCCTGATGAGCAGGAAGAAAAAACAACCAGATCAGAAAGTAAAAGCAGCAAACATAACACACATTACAGATTGTTAGGCACACAGTTAACCCCTTGATTGCCTCTAGATGTTAACCCCTTATCAGCCAGAGTCATTAGTACAGTGTCAGTGTATAGTAATATCACTGATCACTGTATTAGTATCACTAGCAATGTAAGTGTCCCAGCCAGTGTCTGTTAATGCCAGATAGGCCGTCACCCCATCACAGTCCCACTATAAGTTGCTGATCACCGCCATTACAGTATAGCATTTATAGCTGTGTAAATTCCAGTATATCTATCATAGTTTGTAGATGCTATAACTTTCACACAATCCAATCAATATACACTTATTGTGATTTTTTTAGAAATGATTTTTTTTTATTTATTTTAAATTGGATATAGTTTATAACCGAACGTAGAAAATATTGTTTTGTTTTTTCAAAATTTTCATTTTGTTTCGTTTATATAATAAAAAAATCCAGTGGAGGTCATATACCACCAAAATCTCTTTTTGTGTTAAATGATATATGGTAAGTTTCATTTGTGTACAGTGTTGGAATTTTCTCCTTCCCTCCCCACATTCCCCCCAAACCCCCCTCCTTTTCCCGACTCGCGCATGCGCAGTAGGGAACCGGGAAATGAAGCCGAAAGGCTCCACTTCTTGATTCCCATACCCAAGATGGCGGCGGCAGCACCCGAGAGACGATCGAGAGATCGGCTTCGGGTGCCGACATCGCGGGAGAGCTGGACAGGTAAGTGTCACTATTTTAAAAGTCAGCAGCTGCAGTATATGTAGCTGCTGGCTTTTAAAAAAAAAAAAAAAAACGCGGACTCCCGCTTTAAAATCTGTATTTTTTGCTAGAAAATTACCTAGAACCCCCAAACATTATATACTGTATATATTTTTTAGCAGAGGCCCTAGAGAATAAAATGGTGGTTGTTACAATATTTTACCTCACACGGTATTTGCGCAGCGAGTTTCTGGTACAATGTTTTTATTGAAATATAAAAAAGGGAAGAACCAGGTGACAAATTCCCACGCAGGGGATATGGACATAAAACATAAAAAAGAGGTTCACTTAAAAGTGAAAAATAGAACATATGTTATGAGTGTTTAGATTATAGACTGACACCGGCCCACCAGCTGGAGCCGGGGGCCGGTGCGTTATGCCCGAGTCATGAGACCCAGGGGCTTGCGCAGCCGTCTTTCAAACATAATTTTTCGGGAAAAAATACATTTCCATGAATTAAAAAAGACTAAAAAGTAAAGTTAGCCCATTTTTTTTTGTATAATGTGAAAGATGATGTTATGCCACAAGAATCGTGATCTTTATTCTAAGCAAAACAATTATGTTTCTTATTTTATCCAGGATCGTTCAGTTCTAATGTAAAGAACTGGAAAAACTGATGGAAAAACTGATCAATTTTTTATTTGAAAAAACGTGACTGAACTGATGAAACAAACTGAAGGCCTATGTGAAAGGGGCCAAACACATTTAAATATATAATAATTAAATACATTTTAGATGTAAAATAAGAAATTGAGAAAATAAAATAGAAATATGGTTTCATGCCTGGCTACAGCAATGTTTTAGACCTGAGGCATTACTAGATGAAAAGTTGAATTGAATTTGAAGACAGGAATTGATGGTCTGTAGGGAACAGATAAGGGCTGTCAGACAACCATAAGAAATGCTCTGACCCACCACACTCATTGCTCTCTACATGACAGAGCAGTCAACATTTAATGTATGAACCCTCTACCCATATTAAAATTATGAAGTAATCATTTTGGCTCTGAAGAAGAGGATTCTCTCGTGAAACGCGTCAGTCATTACAGACACCGCCTGGTCTTCCGGTACCGCTGGTTTACCATATCAGAACTGAAGGTAACTGTTCGCATTTGCTTTTGCTGTGATATGCCTATGTGCACCATGTGTATGTGAGTAGAACTATTGTGGTTTTTATGTGGCATAAAATAAATGTTTTAACCCCTTCTCGACCAGCTTCCGCAGTCATACTGCGGCAGGATGGCTCTCCTGCGTGAGCCGTTGTAGCTGTATGTCGGCTCTTTAAGACGCTCTTGCAGGTGCACGCACGCGCCTGCAGTGTGCCCCCGGAGCCGATGCATGTGCCTGCAATCGCTCATGACAGAGCGAAAACTGGGATCTGCGTGTGTAAACACACAAATCCCAGTTCTCTCAGGGGAGAGAAGACAGATCGTGTGCTCCTACTAAGTAGGAACATCAATCGGTTGCCTCCCCTAGTCAGTCCCATCCCCCCGACAGTTATAACACACCTAGGGAACACAGTTAACCCCTTGATTGCCCCCTAGTGTTAACCTCTTCCCTGCCAGTGACATTTATACAGTAATCAGTGGCTATTTTTAGCTCTGATCGTTGTATAAATGTCAATGGTCCCAAAAAAGTGTTAAAAGTGTCCGATCTGTCCGCCGTAATGTCGCAGTCACAATAAAAATTGGCCACCAATTGGCCACCAACATAAACAGTACTTTTTAACCCTCCCTAACGCCGGCCATAGAAGGTTTAAATCTGCTGAACCGGCCGAGATTTGAACCATGTGTGGGCAGGCTGAATGTACCAGGCTGATCAATTGATAAACTTGGGTACAACCAGCCTGAGGGATTCACTTGGCATTATAGCCGCTAGCAATAATCATTGATAATCATTGTCTTCTTCAGGCAGGAACAGTTTCCCCCGCCCTCCACTGCCCCAATTGTTCGACGGGAGGGATTCCCCTGTCAGCACGATCCGTGTTGATGGGAGAATCATGCAAGTTTCTTTCCTGTAAACGTGGTGGCAGGAAAGAAATTTGCACTGTCTATGGCCTGCCTTACACTACTCAAAAAAAGTTAAAACATTTTGACTGGATTTCTACTTACAGTATCTCACGAAAGTAAGTATACCCCTCATAGTTTGTAAATATTTTCTTCTATCTTTTCATGTGACAACACTGAAGAAATGACACTTTGCTACAATGTAAAGTAGTGAGTGTACAGCTTGTATAACAGTGTATATTTGCTGTCTAAACTGCTGCCAACAAAAGTGAGTACACCCCTAAGTGAAAACGTCCAAATTGGGATTTTCTTCAGCGTTGTCACATGGAAAGATATAATAAAATATTTACAAAAAATGTGAGGGGTGTACTCACTTTTGTGAGATACTGTATATTTTTTTTACATACCTACATGCATTAACTTTGTGCTCCTTGGACAGTGAATGAGCATCCTCCACTATGTGCAACAAACAAGCTGATAACACAGGAAAAGCCAACCAATGAAATTGTAAACTTGTCTTCCGGGCAAGATGTGTGAATCATAATGCCATCTACACATGACCGGACTTTCCGGCAGAAAAGGTCTGATGGAATCATTTAATCGGATATTCCGATCGTGTGTGGGCTTCATCTGACTTTTTTTTCAAAAATTCTGACAGACTTAGAAATAGAACATGTTTTAAATCTTTCCGACGGAATCAATTCCTATCGGGAAAACCGTTCGTCTGTATGCTGTTCCAACAAGTACGAGGCAGCAGCTATTGGCTACCGGCTATTGAACTTCCCTTTTCTAGTGCCATCATACGTGTTGTATGCCACTGCATTCTAAACTAACAGACTTTGGCGTGATCGTGTGTAGGCAAGTCCGTTTCAGCGAAACTCCGTCGGAACTCCATCGAAACTCCATCGGAAAGACCATCAGAGTTTATTCTGACGGAAAAAACGGTCATGTGTACGCGGCATAAGACTGACCAAACAGTTTTTTCAATACTTTGGCCGGTAAAACATATATTTATTTCAGCTCTGTCTTTTTCCATAGTCCAAAAATGATTCTCCAAGATCAAGCTGCTTTTTACAGGACCTTGTTGTTATTTGCAAAATACATCTAACTAGCATAACTATTGATTATTCTAGGATTGTATACAATAATAAGCATTACACATGGAATTGTATGGTGCACAATACATGGATTATTCCTGAAGAGAGTGGGGGTGAATAAATAGAAATTCATGGACGTGTTAATGAATTATCATGCTATAACATAACTTGCAGAGATCTGAGCCCACCATGAAGATGAATCTAGTTGGTGTTGTGCGAATGCCGAGTGGAAATGTCCGGGATGCTGAACTAGCTCTTCCGTCTTGGGAAGATCAAGCGTTACAAATATTGATACTGAAAGCTTCTCATAAGCGCAGTAATTCACAGCTCGGTCACATACTGTGCACTGGCTAAACAACTGCTACAGTAAGTTTCATTATATTGTAAACAAATGTATAATATTAATGGAAATAAAATGTCTAACGAGCTCAAGAACACTCCCATATGTGTCCATGAAGGCTATTAATCATGGAAGGTATATACACCTCAATAGCAGTATTGCACGAGTTTATCCAATTAGGGATATAAGAAATCCATATGGATAAAGTGAAAATAAAGCCTTGTTTTGTTTTTTTAAATACCAAACGTGTTCTACTTACCTGCTCTGAGCAGTGGTTTTGCACAGAGCAGCCCTAATCCTCCCCTCCTCTTTTCAGGTCCCATGCCGGCGCTCTTGGCTCTGCCCTCCTGTTGGATGCCTCCAAAGCAAGCAGATTGCTGTGGGGGCATCCAAGAAGGCGCGCTCCTGAGCTGCAGCTCTGTGTTTCCATTCACACACAGAGCCGTGGCTCGGCCCTGTCCCCTCCATCTCCTGATTGGCTCACTGGCTGTGAGTGACAGCGCTCGTGGACTTTACTAAGGGTGGTAGAGAGAGGTCGCCCCGGTAAGTATTAGGGTGGCCTTCACGCACCCTTTCCCTGCCAGTGTCATTAGTACAGTGATAGTGCATTTTTCACCTCTCTACGTGCAGCTCCTTAGGGGGTGCACCACAAGTGCAAAAATTTTATATTAAGCCGGCCAAGATTCGATCCATGTTTGCCCTTGTACACACGGTCGGACATTCTGACAACTAAATCCGTTGGATTTTGTCCGACGGATTTTGTCCGATGGATTTTGTCCGAAACTGTTGCATACACACGGTTGGACAAAGTTGTCGGAAAATCTGATTGTACATAACGTGATGACGTTATTTCGTTACGACGGGACTACGTTCAGGCTAGTAGCCAATAGCTTTGGTCTAGGAAATTGATCTGAGCATGCGTGCCACTTTGTCCGTCGGAGTAGGCTACACATGATCGGAGTATGTCCGATCGGAGCATTTTGTTGGAAAATTTTACCGGCAAGTTGGAAAAGTTGGTCCATCGGATATTCCGACGGAAACAGTCCGATGGAGACCACACACAGTCGGAATATTCGACAAAACGGTCCGAAAGGACACATTCCATCGGAATCTCCGACCGTGTGTACAAGGGCTATGGATAGGCTGCTTGTACCAAAAGTCAATTCATGAATCAACATGGGTACAACCAGACTGTTGGATTTTTATGCCCCCCTCCCCCGCCCCCATGCCAGAACACGATAGCAAAATGGGAGGGATTCCCCCATCTATCTATCTGACTGTGTTAATGGGGGAATTGAGCGCTTTCAGTGGTGGATGGAAAGGAAGTCGAATCTTCTATGAGCTGCCTAATCAAGAGTTTCATCATTTTAAAAGCAGCAGTAGCAGATCTGACTCAGAAAAACACAAAAAACACCTCAGAAGAGGTTAAAAAAGTATATTTACTCATATTCCAGTTGTGATTCTAAGCGTGTTTTAAACCCAGGGGGTAAATTAAAAACAAAACAAAAAAACAGCATCAGGAATAAGTAAGTGAATTCTTTGAATTTTTCTGCGGCATAAAAACAACATCGATTAGAAAAATCTGCTTGCCTCGACTTTTGAAATCAAATAGCGTCTACACAGTCAGGGTTTGTCTAATTATGTAAAGTGTCTCTCGTTGAAAAGGCAGCTCTGTCTTACAGCATCATCGGTGCATGTAAATCAATGAATTTCTGCCAGCTGGAATGTTGATGGCTTGTACAAATTCAAAGATCTCGAAGCCGACACTGAAAAGTGCAATTTGTTTGGAGTCTTGGCTATTAATGCATTAGGTTAGAGTTGTTATACAAATGGAAAAAAAAAAAAAAAAAAAAGTACATATATAAATAAACCAGTTAATAAGAGGCTGCAAAGCAGCAAATAATTTGCTGATGTAGATTAGCCTGTTGAGACGGAGACATTTGCAATACACTTACTGGGCGCACACTGTGAGTCCAGTCTTTAAATAATTTCCAAATTTTACATGTTTTGTACAGTTCATTATCCAGTATAATTGGAGATGGAAAAAAAAAAAGGATCTGAACACTTCTCGGATACTTTTTGCATTTCGCTGATTACCTTGACTTTTTAGGCCACCCATCTCTCGAGGGAGAGCCTGTGACATTTCATATTTAATTGATATGGTTTAATACCAGTTAACTGAGAAAACCCAGAGTGGAATAAATGCTGTTTTGCCCAAGCTCAGGCCATTGCCAGGGAATGGTGCATTACAAGTAGGCTGTAAATTATGCTCTGAACATAAAAGTCCCTTTTTTAATTATTGCTTCTTACAGGCACCTTAAAATATATTTAAAAAGTGCCATTGTGATGGCTTTCATGGATTGATATTTCAAATATGCATTATTGACAGTGTCAGTTCTGATGGGATATGAGGCAGAATTAAGTAGCTGGCATCTGGTGCTAGATTTAATCTATGATTAAGTAAAAAGTGTAAAAATCTTCAAATAAGCGATGGCCTAATTCCGCTAAAAGGTGATTTCTAAAAAAAACTGCTTGTAGCTTCATCTCATGGGGTCTATAGCTAAATTTTGATGGGACCCCTTCCGACCTCCCTAGTGTCATTGTTCTTAAAGTCTAAATTGAAGACAGGTAAAAGGAAAACTGTCAGCACAGTCAGGACATTACTATTATTATTATTATTATTAGTAGTAGTAGTGTTAGGCCGCGTACACACGCGGGGACTGTTCGCCCAACTTTGTCCGTCAAACAGTTTCGGCAAACAGTCCGCTCAAAATTAGCATGGACGGACATGGCCACACACGACGGACGAACAGTTTGCTGAAACCGTGCGCGATGACGTGAACGGCACGTACGACGGGACGAAAAATACGACGTCCTATACACTGCATTATAACTTTCGGCGTGTAAATCCTTTCTGAGCATGGGCGGAACTTAGTTTGACGAACAAGCCTACACACGAGGGGACTGTTCGCTGAAACAAAGTTTCAGCGGACAGTTTTTCGGAATTTCCGAAAAACCTTGTTCAGCGGACTGTTCGCTGAAACTGTCCGCTGAAAGCCCACACACGAGCGGACTGTCCGCCGAAACACTGTTCAGCGGACAAAGTTGGGCGAACAGTCCCCGCGTGTGTACGCGGCCTAAGTATTACCAGTACTGTGTGTAGGCAGGTGCAGTCTGTATTCCTCACTGTAGGTGGCGCTCAAATGAAGCAGCAATCTAGAAGGAGAAGGAAGTTGTGAGGAACTTGGACAGCTGTCCAATTGGATGCTGGTGCCCCATGTGACTTTGGTGGCCATCTTGGGTCAGGCAGAGTCTATTTAACCACTTTAATACCAGGAACTTACCCCCCCCCCCCTTTCCTGCCCAAACCAATTTTCAGCTTTCTGCGCTGTCGCTGTTTAAATGACAATTGCGCGGTCATGCTACACTGTACCCAAACATAATTTTTATCATTTTATTCCCACAAATAGAGCTTTCTTTTGGTGGTATTTGATCACCTCTACAGTTTTTATTTTTTTGCTAAACAAATACAAAAAGACAGAAGATTTTGAAAAAAAAACTCTTGCTTTTGTTTCTGTTATAAAATTTTGTAAATAAATACGTTTTCTCCTTCACTTATGGGCACTGATAAGGTGGCACTGACAGGCACCGACGATGGGCACTGATATGCAGCACTGATGGGCACTGGGGGGTGGCACTGATATGCAGCACTGATGGGCATTGATAGGCAGCACTGACGGTCACTCATTGGTGGCACTGGTGGGTACTGATAGGCAACAATGATGGGCACTAAAAGGCTGCAAAGATGGGTACTTATGGGTGGCATTGATAGGCGGCACTGCTGGGCATTGATGGACACTGATAGGTGACACTGATGGGCACTGATATGCGGCACTGATAGGCATCCATGGTGGCACTGGCAGTGGTAGGCATTGTGAGTGGGCACTGATTGGCAGCTGCCTTGGCACAGATTTGCATTTCCCTGGTGGTCTGGGGGGGGGGGCGTACCTGGTGGTCTGTCAGACGCGAGTGAGGAAAAGCCGATCAATTAGTCTTCCTGTTTACATCATGATCAGCCATGATTGGACATGGCTGATCATGTGGTAAAGAGCCTCTGTCCGAGGCTCTTTACTGAGATCGGTGTAGCAGTGTGTCAGACTGACACACCGCACCACCGATCATCGCGATGCGAGCTCACATGGGCGTGCGGCGACTGTTATCCTGCTGGATGTCATATGACGCCAAGTCAGGATAACTGAACCACAAATATATATATATATATATATATATATATATATATATATATATATATATATATATATATATATATATATTGTAAGGGATCTTCCCGGGGTAGGGTGTGTTTGGACACAGTTCACAGCAGACTTGGAATTTATAAAGCAGATCTTGGCGTTTATTCGTGGTACAAACAGTCCAGCAAACAAAATATACAGCAACACCGTGCTTTCTAAGTACAACAAAAATAAAAGTCCTAGCCCGGCTGGGCGCTTACTAACAGGTTCTGCTCACCTATCTGACACTTACAAACACAGCGTCTTTCGCCTGGATGTCGCAGGGTGAGTTTTAGCTCCAGCAGTGGCTGTGCTTGCAGCTTCCTTCAACACACAGATTGTTCATTCCCTGGCTGAGAACAATCACCTGCAGACCCTACAGAGCCTTTAGCTTCCCAGGCTAATTAGGATCAAAGCTCACCTGATCCCAAACCCAGAACTGGATCGGGGGATGTGGAATGACAGGTCCCTCTACCAAACCTACCTGCCATTCCATATAAACCCAGGCCCGGCAAAATTAAATAACAACTCAGCAGCATATCGCTGCTGAGAAACTGATCCATCCTGGATTTACCATCTCACACTGTGTAGCAACCTAGGTGAGATGTACACCCCCTCGATCACTTCTCCAGTGACATGTCTACATATCCCCCCCCTCTTTTTCAGACCGGAGGGCTGAGCCTTTTGTCCCCACAGACAACTTACCCTTGACAATGCGTCAGCATTTGCCTGTAATTTCCCTGGCCTGTGTTCCACAGTGAAATTAAAGTTTTGTAGGGAGAGAAACCATCTAGTCACTCTTGCATTTCTCTCCTTGTTTAACTTCATCCATGTTAGGGGGGCATGGTCTGTCACCAACTTGAATTTCCTGCCTAGCAAGTAATACTTTAACGATTCTAGGGCCCACTTTACTGCTAAACATTCTCGCTCCACAATGGCATAATTTTTCTCGGCCGGGGTTAGTTTTCTACTCAAGTACGTCACTGGATGCTCCTCACCATTCACTACTTGTGAGAGTACTGCACCTAAGCCTGTGTTAGAGGCATCTGTCTGGACCAGAAATTCTCGCCTGAAATCGGGGGTAACTAAGACAGGTGGTTGGCACAAGGCAGACTTAAGGCTTTGGAAAGCCTTCTCGGCCTCTGGGGTCCACGTGACCATTGCTGTCTTTCCGCCCTTTGTCAAGTCAGTTAGTGGAGCAGCAACTGAGGCAAAGTTCGGCACAAATCTACGGTAATACCCCGTAATACCCAGGAAAGCTCTAACCTGTTTCCTTGTCAGGGGTCTAGGCCAATTCTGTATTGCCTCAATTTTATTTAGCTGTGGCTTAATCAACCCTCTCCCAATAATGTAGCCTAGATATTTGGCCTCTTCTAGGGCTAGAGCACACTTCTCGGCATTTATGGTCAACCCCGCATCACTTATGGCATCCAACACGGCCTGTACCTTACAGAGGTGACTTTCCCAATCAGGGCTAAAAATGACCACATCATCGAGGTAGGCAGCTGAGTAATCACGATGTGGTCGCAGAATCAAGTCCATCAACCTCTGGAAAGTTGCAGGCGCTCCATGTAACCCGAATGGCATCACTACATACTGGAATAGCCCATCAGGGGTGGAGAATGCAGTTTTCTCTTTAGCCTCACCAGAAAGTGGAATCTGCCAGTAGCCCTTTGTGAGATCGAGGGTGGTTATGTACCTGGCGTTACCCAACTTCTCAATCAACTCATCTACCCTGGGCATAGGATACGCATCGAACTTGGAGACCTCATTCAACTTTCTGAAATCGTTACAGAACCTCCAAGTTCCATTGGGCTTTGGGATTAGCACAATTGGGCTGGACCATTCACTCTGTGACACCTCAATTACCCCCAGAGCAAGCATACGTTTTACCTCGGCAGATACGGCTTCCCTACGTGCCTCGGGTATCCTATAGGGCTTAAGGTTTACTCTGCTTCTAGGCTCAGTTTCAATGTGATGATGGATGAGGTGTGTACGCCCTGGGAGGTCAGAGAACTTGTTTTTGTTTTTCTGTAAAAATTCCTGAGCCTCCTGTTTCTGTGACACTGATAGAGTATCACCTACCTTGACTGGAGGGATTGGTGGTGACAAATTATTAACAGTATTTTTCGCCACCAAGGATTCCCTGTCTTTCCAGGGCTTGATCAAGTTTATGTGATAAACTTGGAAAGGCTTCCTTCTACCTGGTTGGTGCACCTTGTAGTTCACCTCACTGACCTTTTCAACAATTTCATAGGGACCTTGCCACTTCGCCAAGAATTTACTCTCAACAGTGGGGACTAGTATAAGGACCCTATCGCCTGGGTTGAATGTCCTGATTCTTGCGGACCGGTTGTAAATTCTACTTTGGGCCTCTTGAGCCCTCTGGAGGTGTTCCCTTACCAGGGGCATTACAGTGGCTATACGGTCCTGCATTTGTGCTACATGCTCAATAACACTCTTGTATGGGGTGGACTCATTCTCCCATGTCTCTTTTGCAATGTCTAGTAGACCCCTAGGGTGATGACCATAGACCAACTCGAATGGTGAGAACCCTGTGGACGCTTGGGGCACCTCCCTAATAGCAAACATGAGGTAGGGTAATAAATGATCCCAGTCACGACCATCTTTTGCCACCACTTTCTTCAACATATGTTTCAAAGTTTTATTAAATCTCTCCACCAATCCGTCCGTCTGGGGGTGGTACACAGAGGTACGGATGTGTGAGATTTTAAATAGTCTGCATAATTCCTTCATTACTTTCGACATAAATGGCGTACCTTGGTCAGTTAGGATTTCTTTGGGGATCCCAGTCCTAGAGAACATATAAAACAACTCACGTGCAATTGTTTTAGATGCAGTGTTCCTTAAGGGTACAGCCTCAGGATAGCGGGTCGCATAATCCAGGACTACCAAAATATACTGGTGTCCTCTAGCTGACTTTACAATGGGACCCACTAAATCCATGGCAATACGCTCAAAAGGCACCTCTATAATAGGGAGCGAAACCAAAGGACTGCGAAAATGTGACACTGGGGCACTAACCTGACATGTGGGGCACGACTCACAGTATTTTTTAATGTCATCATATATGGCCGGCCAAAAAAACCTCTGGAGAACCCTCTCTCGCGTTTTGTCAGTCCCCAAGTGTCCCCCAAGAACATGGTTATGTGCCATGTCAAGCACCTGACGCCGGTACGGCTTAGGTACCAGAAGCTGTTCCACAATCTCATCCTTAACCTTATTAACTCTATAGAAAAGATCATTAGTCACCGAAAAATGTGGAAATCTTTTTTCAGCATCTGGTTCCTGAGGTACCCCGTTCATAACAGCAACCTGCTCTCTCGCATTTTTGAGAGTGGGGTCCTGTAATTGTGCAGCCCCAAAATTATCGCTAGACACCTCTAAGTCTAGTATATTTTGCTCAGTGGGAGGAGCCTCCTCCTCCCCAGCCAGGACCTGCAAAGGAAAACAATCATTTTCATCCTGTACACTTTTATCATTCACAGTGGACAAGGCAACCACCTTAGAGGTATCCTCACTCCTTTTGGGGATTTTTCTTTTTTCCCAGAGAGCCCAGAATAAAGGAAAATCGCGCCCCAATATTACATTATGCATGAGGTTTTTAACCACACCCACTTCATATTGTACTGTGCCTTGTTCAGTCCCGACTTTAGCCAGCACTATAGGGTACACTTTTGTATCACCATGTATACACACAACGCTCATATGCTTTTTAGACTCTAAGTCCCCAGTCACCAGGCTAGCATGCACCAAGGTTACAAGGCTTCCTGAGTCCATTAACGCTTTAACAGGAAAGTCATTGATTGTGATGTTGCAGATTTGCGGTTCAGTCTCTAGTCCAGGAACTGCAGCACAAGATGGTTCCGCAAATAGCGACTGACGCCGGCTAGCGTCACATTCCATGGGTTCAGAGGTAAGAGGGCAATGGGCCGACACGTGTCCCGCCTCATGGCATCTCCAACACTGGATAGGGCCTGGTCTCTTTGGCAAGGAGTCCTTTTCAGAGCCCCTTAGCCACCCGGGACCATCACCAGTCTTTTGTCCCTGAGACACCACTTGAGCCCTTTTCCCCCCATCAGCACCCCTCCACACTCCCCCAATAGATGGAAGTCTCTTACCAGCTGACGGCACAGATCTGGCGCTCCGGGGAGGTGAAGATGCTGCAGGAACATCACGGAGGTAGTCCTCAGTCGCCTGGAACCTCTCCACAAGGTTGACAAGTTCGTTTGCGTTCTTAGGATCACCTTGTCCCACCCAGCGTTGCAGGTCAGTAGGAAGCGCTCGGAGGTAGCGATCCATCACGACCTTCTCTAGGATTTGTGCAGGAGTAGAAGTGTCTGGCTCCAACCACTTTCTTGCCAAATGGATTAGGTCATACATCTGGGACCTCGCTGATTTGTCCAGACTGTAGCTCCAGTTGCGTACCCTCCGGGCACGGACTGCAGTAGTAACTCCTAGTCGGGCAAGTATCTCCTCTTTTAGCCGAGTATAGTCCTTAACCTCTTGCTCACTGAGGTCATAGTAGGCCTTTTGGGGTTCACCTGTTAAATAGGGCGCAATTACCTCTGCCCACTCAGCGGCTGGTAACTTCTCTCGCTCAGCCACGCGCTCAAATACTGTTAGAAAGGCCTCAACATCGTCCTCAGCAGTCATCTTTTGCAGCGCTTTCTGCACAGTCCTTCTCCCAAAAAAAATCTCTGGAGCGGCTCCCATCACTATGGGTGGATTAGTAACCACAGGCGCCTCACGATTTACTATCAGGTGCTCGATAAGTTGTTGTTGGCTTTGGCGCAAAGCTTGCAACTCTTCCTTATGCATCTGCTGTTGTGCCGCCATGGACTGTTCATGCCGTCTATTGGCCTCTGTCTGCGCCTGCTGTTGTTCAGCCATGGACTGTTCATGTCGTCTATTGGCCTCTGTCTGAGCCTGCTGTTGTTGCAAACTCACTTGCATAAACTGCTTCAGCATCTCCTCCATGTTGCTGGACTGTTCTTGGAGTGTAGTTGCAGCTTTCACCCAGGACATCAGCAGCTGTAGCCAAGTCTGTCCACACCGTTGCTCCTAGCAACCGTGTTGCCCGCTACCTCCACCAATTGTAAGGGATCTTCCCGGGGTAGGGTGTGTTTGGACACAGTTCACAGCAGACTTGGAATTTATAAAGCAGATCTTGGCGTTTATTCGTGGTACAAACAGTCCAGCAAACAAAATATACAGCAACACCGTGCTTTCTAAGTACAACAAAAATAAAAGTCCTAGCCCGGCTGGGCGCTTACTAACAGGTTCTGCTCACCTATCTGACACTTACAAACACAGCGTCTTTCGCCTGGATATCGCAGGGTGAGTTTTAGCTCCAGCAGTGGCTGTGCTTGCAGCTTCCTTCAACACACAGATTGTTCATTCCCTGGCTGAGAGCAACCACCTGCAGACCCTGCAGTGCCTTTAGCTTCCCAGGCTAATTAGGATCAAAGCTCACCTGATCCCAAACCCAGAACTGGATCGGGGGATGTGGAATGACAGGTCCCTCTACCAAACCTACCTGCCATTCCATATAAACCCAGGCCCGGCAAAATTAAATAACAACTCAGCAGCATATCGCTGCTGAGAAACTGATCCATCCTGGATTTACCATCTCACACTGTGTAGCAACCTAGGTGAGATGTACACCCCCTCGATCACTTCTCCAGTGACATGTCTACAATATATATATATATATATAGCAGAATGACAGCCGGGCGGGAAGTGGTTAAGATGTTACTAAACCTACAACAGTAAAATCAGATCAAATGTATATGCAGTAAGGCATGCTTGTTATACTCACTGTGGAACCTAAGGGGTTAATCCTCTGCATTGTGTAAAAGGCTATTTGATCTTGGTCTTCTCTGATCCTCCCCCTTTTTACTGTCCCCAATCCATCTGTTGATAGTACAGAGCCCTAGGAGGCACTCTGCTCATGCTCAGTTTGGTGTGTATTGCTACAGAGTTTTTTTTTTGGGGGGGGGGGGGGCATGTGATCAGCACAAGGCCAATCAGCACTGTCCAGACAGAGAGGGTCAGGCATCATGCAGCCTTGTAGGACAGTCAGAGGAGGATGAAAACTCCTCCTACAAGCTTTAACCAGTGCTTGGTCGGACACTGATAGAAATCACAAGACTGTTATATACTGCTGATGAGAAAAGGTATTTAGCAGTTTATATTTACTAAAATAATTACATTTCCATGTTATGTGTACTGTGACCAGGTATAGTGAATGCAGAGTCCTGGAATTAGTAACACTTTAAGACTCCGGCTCTAGGGTTTGGTGCAGTTTTATGCGAGTGGCTAGTGTAGGGACAGGTTCTCCGTCTGACAGCGACGGTACTTAGAGATAAGGAGAGGTTCCAGAGGAGGTGGGACAGTGCAGGGTCTACATCTACCTAGCTTCAGGAAGCCTCCTCTTTGGATGTGGCCACATTCCGCTCCTTGTTGCAGATGCTGTCGGCCTACTCGCCTACCTACTGGGCCTAGTTGTACTGTGTTTAAACTTTCTACAATATATTGCTCTTGCTTATTTTGGACTTTGTGTGTTTACTGCTTGCCACGCTACACCTTGCTCATTTGTGGACAGACAATTAGTGATTAGTGGGGCATTGGTGCAGGGAATTAAAGCTGTTGTTAAGCTCAAACATGAAATATGAATAAATCATATGCTTTTTATAGTGTGTACCAATTCAGAGCACGCAGTGTGATTTCTACCTGCTGCTTCATTCCTCTGCTATCAGCATAAATCAGTTTTTATTGTTTTTATTTTTTTTTATTGCTCCCATGTTGGAGATTTCTGTGCACTTGCTGCTCTTAGGCCCCTTTGACACTGAGCCGTCACCGGTGTCAGCGGTAATGCGGCGCTATTTTTAACCCCCCGCTAGCGGCTGAAAAGGGGTTAAATCCACCCGCAAAATGCCACCGGAACGGCGTTTTGCCGGCGTTATCACAGTGCTGCCCCATTGATTTCAATGGGGAGCAAGGGTGGAGGAGCGGTGAGTTCTCTGAGTCTTCACCGCTCCAAAGAAGCTGCTGGCAGGACTTTTTCTAACGCCCTGCCAGTGTAACGCTCCAGTGTGAAAGCCCTCGGGCTTGGAGTGCATGGAGCAGCTGTTTTAGGGCGTTTTGCATTTTTTTAACGCTATAGCACCTGCAAAATGCTCCAGTGTCAAAGGGATCTTAGAGATACTAAATAAAATCTTCTACAATAAGGATGAATGCTGGCAGTGGTAGTTGTCACTGGTAGAAGTGTCCCCAAAGGAAGATATCACCTTTACTTCTGTTTTGGTGACAACGTCTTTTTCTCTAGATGACAATGACCCTCTAGGGCAAATATTGAGGGTATTGCTTTCTATTGTGGACACAGGCAACAATAAAACCTAGAAAAAATGCACTGTGTCTGTGTCTCTCCCTCCAGCAGCTGAAAGCTGGCGGAAGGGAGAGGTTGAGAAACCAGCTTTCAGCTGCTGGAGGGAAAGACACAGACATGGTGCATCATTCTGTAATTGTACTCCCTTCCCACCGCACCAATCTCCTTGTTGTTCGGGCCGTCCTGTGTGCACGGGCCCCCTACATGAGGCCCTCATTTCCCCCATCTCAGAGTGATGTTTAGGTCTTTTTTACACTAGCTTTGCCCCCTGAAAAGCAATCCACAGTGGATCACATCTGACAGGCGATGAGGAAGCATCCTCAAAGCCTGTGTTAAACCTTAAAAGCTTGCACAGCTGTGCCACAACTACAAGCAGAGCAACTCTATCCACTTGAAAGGTCTGAGCTTAATGGGCTGCATTGCCAACTGAATTCCACTCTGCAATGCTATGGCATGTGTATACTCACTTTACAACTGCCTATGCAGCTTGATGGAGCTGTAAAAAAACCTGGCCTGCTTTTAGCCCCCCCCCCCATCTGTAAGAGTAAACCAAGCCTTATGCCTTGTACACACGGTTGGAAATTCCGACGGAAAAGGTCCGATCAGATTATATTATCGGAAAATCCAATCGTGTGTGGGTTCTATCAGACTTTTTTACGACAGAAATTCAGTCGGAAAAAATTTGAGAGCAGGATCTCAAATTTTCCGACAAAAAAATCCGATCAAACTTTTTCCGATCATTTGTAGAGAATTCCGATCAGACAAAGTGCCACACATGCTCATATCAAATTACGAGACCAAAGCTATTGGCTACTAGCCTCAACGTAGTCCCATCGTAACGAACGCACGTCATCATGTTCTGAACGATTGGATTTTTCGACAACTTTGTCCGACCGTGTGTATGCAACACCATTTTAGGACAAAATCCGTCGGAAAAAATCTGACAGATTTTGTTGTCGGAATGTCCGACGGTGTGTACAAGGCATAAGGGTTTTTGGAAAATGTAAATAAGTCAAGGGCCACCAAACCTAAGCCAAACCTAAAAGACCACTTTTTCTTATGTGTATCCTTTTATAGGGTAACTCTACTTTTATGATACAATGAATATATCATATAACCATTTTAGAATCTACTGTTTAATCTACAAAATGATTTCAGTCCATGACTTTGGTTTCTTTTATCTAATTGATTGATTTCAGAACTCCCTGTGAAGACATTAATGATCCATCACTGGATCCCTCTTTCTTCCTTTAGGCCCCTTTCACACATGCGGATGATATGTCCGTATTTCATGCATCCGTTTGCGGATGAAATACGGGCATACATTCATCCCTATGGGATAGCGGGTGTCTGCGGATGAGCATCCGCAGACACCCGCTATTGTCCGCCTCCGCAACTGTCCGATTCTGCAGACGGAGGAAAATCCTATTTTTCTGTCCGTCTGCAGAGCGGATCGGACGAACACGGACAGACGGTCCGTGCTCATCCGATCCCCATAGAGGAGAGCGGAGAGCTGACAGGGCGGTCCCTGCACAGTGTGCGGAGACCGCCCTGTCCGCCGCCGGCTCAGCGGGGACAACGGAGCGATCCCCGCTGAGCGAGCGGATCATCACGGGGCGGATCATTACTGATCCGCCCCGTGTGAAAGAGGCCTTAGGGCCCTTTGCATTCATAAACGAGGTTCCAGAACATATGTCTTCTGTGCTCCAAAACCTTATCCATCTGCGGCTTAGCATGGTCCTTTATCCTGTAAGGTCCTGACACGCTTACAAACACATACAACATTGACATACACATACTAAGGCAAATTTTTTTTTTTTGACAAGGTCTAATTAACCTACCAGCATGTCTTTGGAGTGTGGGAGGAAACCAGAGTGCCCAGAGGAAACCCACGCAGGCACAGGGAGAACATGCAAACTCCAGGCAGATGGTGTTATGGTCAGGATTTGAACCAGTGACCATATTGCTGCTAGGTGAAAGTGCTAACCACTACACCACTGTGCTGCCTGGTACGCTGGCTGCTGCACCTGTGCCTCTCGGGTGCACTAAAGCGCTGGTAGGTATGCACTAAGCCTGGATTGACCCATGTCCAAGAGTAAGTATTGGATGCCATACCATTTATATCAGGGACGTACTGATCCTTTGCAGAGAGGCCACTGCTTCCACACAGAGAGCAAGTGTCCTTCTGTGTAGCGTACTGGTAGTGGACAGGCTTTCTAACAAAAACACATCTTTTGGTATAGTACCTGTAATCTAGCCGATTCAAAGTGTTACTAAACCCAGGAGCCTATTCACTATATCTGGTCTCCCACACTACACAGAACATGGAAATGCAATAGTTTTAGTAAATATAAACTAAACTATAAACTGCTAAATACCTTTTCTCATCAACCGTATACAGCAGTCTTATGACTTCTATCGGTGTCTGGTTAAAGCTTATAGGAGGTGTTTTCATTCTACTCTGACTGTCCTATTAGGCTGCAGGACCCCTGGCCCTCTGTCTGGACGGTGCTGATTGGCCCTGCGCACTTGCACCCTCCTAGGAAAACTGAGCATGTGCAGAGTGACTCCAAAGGCTCTGTAGTATCAGCAGATTGATTGAGGATAGTGGAAAAAGGGGAGGATCAGAGAAGACAGCATCAAACAACCTTTTTACACAATGCAGAGTATTAACCCCTTAGGTTCCACAGTGAATATAACATGAATACAGTATAACTGATGTTGCTCACCTTATTAGTAGCTGCCCAGCCACCCAATCACATCCTCCAACTTTCCCATTAAAGAGACCACACCTTTAACTTGGAGTAATTAGTGGCCGTAGCAGCCTCTTTATTAATTAAAACATATAATAAACATATCAAACCAACATATCAAACCAACAATGAACTTATCAGTTAACTGAATAGACTGGCAAACGAGTTGGTCTTCGGCAGGGCCTTCCCTCTCCCCACCCCATTAATTTACCAATCAACCGGCACTGCGATCATATTAACTGTACCAGGCCTAAAGCTGATATGCTAGCTCAGAGGCCACCAACTCTTTGACCGCAGTGCCCCCATTCACCATTTTCCATATAACCCTTGTTATATGGCTTCAACAACGAGCCCATCTCTCCAATGGGTCCCGCATCAACTTCTCTGTGGGGAGGGGTTATCTTCCTTTACCTGCACCGACCAACATCCGCCAACCGCTACGACATCCGACACCTACCCCTGAAAGCAAAAACGTGTTAAAAACTCCCAAAAGCTAAGAAGCTCCATTGCCCTCCCCACAGCACCCCGTCCCCCTACGGGTATGCTAAAAGGGAGGGAGGGTGGGAAACTTTCTCCCGCACTGACACTGGGGCGGGCCGCGCTCACTCCTCGTGGCGCTAAGCCCCGCCCCCTAACACTTACAGCCTATCCTGGCTTTCCCCAGTTCACTGGCCTTCATGTCCGCTCTCCGCCTACCCCCCTTTAGTGGTCCGTCTCCGAGCTCTCTTGAATACAGTATAACTGATGTTGCTCACCTTATTAGTAGCTGCCCAGCCACCCAATCACATCCTCCAACTTTCCCATTAAAGAGACCACACCTTTAACTTGGAGTAATTAGTGGCCGTAGCAGCCTCTTTATTAATTAAAACATATAATAAACATATCAAACCAACATATCAAACCAACAATGAACTTATCAGTTAACTGAATAGACTGGCAAACGAGTTGGTCTTCGGCAGGGCCTTCCCTCTCCCCACCCCATTAATTTACCAATCAACCGGCACTGCGATCATATTAACTGTACCAGGCCTAAAGCTGATATGCTAGCTCAGAGGCCACCAACTCTTTGACCGCAGTGCCCCCCATTCACCATTTTCCATATAACCCTTGTTATATGGCTTCAGCAACGAGCCCATCTCTCCAATGGGTCCCGCATCAACTTCTCTGTGGGGAGGGGTTATCTTCCTTTACCTGCACCGACCAACATCCGCCACAGCAAGCAAGGATAAAACCTTAACCTTGCGCGCACCTCCACACCCTCAAAGCTCGTTCGATCCCCCCCTGGAGACCTAGGGACCACAGATCAATCCCCACGTCGTTCAGGTGAACCCCATCCGCCCGCAGGTACCTCCACGTGTCCACCTCCAGCTCTACATGTCTCACAGCCAGCCCACCATTGCGAACTACAAAACGGCTGACGTCCTGGTTCACCTTCTTCCTAGCCTTGTTGACCTTATCTACAGACCTGGCGAACCTCCACGTGGACCTGGCGACCATGTCTGACCAAACTATGATCATTCCGGGAAAAGCCGCCCTAAGGCGGAGGAAATCGTATTTGATGTCCCGGGTAATGTCCAATTTGGTGCGCAAGCCCAAATCATTGCCCCCTAAATGCAAGACCAAGACGTCCGGGGCTCTATCAAAACCAGCGAACCGGTGCACCTCCCGAACCATCCTGCTCCAAAGCATGCCCGGGAACCCGAACCACTTCAGGTAAGCCTCCCGCCTGGAAATGCCCAGCTGCCGACCATCCGGCCGGACATCACCCCGCCTAGCACCCCAGCACACATAGGAGTGCCCCATAATCCAGACCAACCCTGGTGGACCATCTGAAAGAAAGAAAGAAAAGAAACAAGAAAAAACAAAAAAGAAAACCAAATAACCTTCACAGTGCAAGTATGAACACAAACCCATGCCGACATCCCCCCAGAGCTACTCAACTACACACATAACAGCTCCGGCCGCACATAGGACCGAAACCTCCGCGATTCCCACCGGCCGATCCGTTTTACCAATTCCTCATCTAATCCCCACCGAACCGCCTCCGTTGCGGCCCCGATCCTGAACGAATGGGAGGAAAACCTCTCCCCCCTAAACCCAATGCCTGTAGGCATTTCCGAAAAACCCCTATAAATTGGAATCGCGACAAATAGTCCCCCCCGTGGTGTATCAGCAACGGACCCAGCAAAGCCGGTCGGCAATCAAGAAACTCACGCAGGATGAGAACAGGACATAGCTGACAGCCCGGAATTGCGAAAACCACAACTTCCTTGCCTTTGCCGCCCTGATCCGTTTTGGACCTGCGCACCTTCATGATCACTCTGTCAGTCAAGCAAGCGACGTCCTCCATAAACAAACCGCCCTGCCCCCGTTTTGAAGGGCTGACCAATTCCCCTATGTGGAACGCCCCAAAAAAAGCCAACACGAACGCGGTTCTGAACAACAAGAACTCGTACCCCGAGGCACACACCACCCGCAGCTTCTCACAAAGCCTGCCCAATAATCCAAAGGACACCGGCCTCCTGTCGTCCTTCACCTTGCGCCCCTTCCGATAACCCCGCACCGCCTGACGTACCCAAAAATCTTTGGTCCAATCCGACTCACCTTTCAACTTGAACCAGAACGCTAAACCAGCCAACTTCCGCCCCACACTGGAAAGCGATATACCATCTTCCAAATTCCTAGCGACAAAGTACAGCACCAGCAGCCGGTGATCCCTTATCCCCGCCTGCACCTGTCCACACAATGCTTCCCACTCCGCCCATGTCCTCTCATAAGCCGACCACGTTCCCCCACTCACCGACCTTCTGATCCAACCGGCGAGTCTTCTAACACAAGCCTCCACAGGCACTCCGGGCAGGGTGTCCCGTGCTCCTCCGCTGTGGAAGCCAACTCCCGGAACTTGTCCCACTGAAAACGAGATAGTGCATCAGCTATAACGTTTTCAACCCCCGGCAAATGCACAGCATGTACAAATATGTTCAGTTGCATACAACGAAGGACCAAATGTCGCAGCAAACGCACCACCGGTGGGGACGCCGCCAAAACCCTGTTCAGCACCTGTACCACCCCTAGGTTGTCCACATGGAATCGCACTTTCCGATCCCGGAAGGCTTCCCCCCAAAGCTCCACCGCCAGCACTACCGGAAACAGCTCCAGCAGCACCATGTTCCTTAGCAGTCCCCCAGTCCGCCAGGACGAGGGCCAGGGGCCCGCACTCCACGCCCCTTGAAAGAAAGCCCCAAACCCTGACGCCCCAGCCGCATCGGTGTACAGTTCCAGATCAAAGTTACTCACCGGCCCCGTCATCCACAAAGCCCGTCCATTGAAGCGATCCAAAAACATGTGCCATACCCGGAGGTCCTCCCGATGTTCCTTCGACAATTTCACAAAGTGCTTCGGGGAATCCACCAAACCCGTACTGGCCGCTAACCGCCTACAGAAAACCCTTCCCATCGGTATAATTCGGCAAGCAAAGTTCAACTTCCCCAGCACAGACTGAAGAGTCCTGAGCTGAACTTTGCGGACGCCCACCAACCCCCGTATCTCACCTTCAAAGCCTCCAGTTTGTCCATCGGGAGCCGGCATTCCATCGCCTCCGAATCCAAAACTATGCCCAAAAAGCTAATCACTGTGGTCGGCCCTTCCGTCTTGTCCGGGGCCAAAGGAATGCCAAAACTCCCTGCCACCTGCTCCAGCGTTGTCAACAGCACCGCACAGATCGCCGACGCTCCCAGTCCCACGCACAGGAAATCATCCAGATAGTGGATGACCGAGTTCACTCCCGCGACGTCTCTGACCACCCATTCCACGGAGGAACTGAAGCGCTCGAACAACGCACAAGACACGGAGCACCCCATGGGCAGGCACCTGTCAACATAGAACTCGTCCTGCCAACAGCAACCAAGCAGGCGAAAACTTTCAGGGTGCACCGGCAACAATCGAAACACCGATTCGATGTCCGTCTTCGCCATTAGCGCCCCCTTACCGTATCGTTGAACCCAGAAAACTGCCGCATCAAAAGACGTGTATGACACAGCGCTCAGCCTGGGGTCGATGGAATCGTTGACCGATCCCCCCTTTGGGTGCGACAAGTGGTGTATCAGCCGATACTTACCCGGTTCCCGTTTGGGCACCACCCCCAAAGGAGAAACCACCAAATCCTTGATGGGCATACCCCTGAAGGGGCCAGCGACCCACCCCAGCGCCACCTCCTTCCGCAATTTATCTGAAACCACCTCCGGATGAAGCATGGCAGATCGCAAGGTCCTCGACACCGGAGGGGCCCCCCATAACTGCCGGTATCCGAAACCCCTCCCCAAACCCCTGACCCAGAATCCGCGCCGCCTCCCTATCCGGATATCGATCTAGGAAAGGCTGCATCCTTGCCAGTCTCACCGGCGTCGTCCCTCTTATGCGCAGAATCTCCAACCCTGCCTTTTCCTTGTTTAAAACATCTAGAGACCGGGTGGGCTCCCCCACAACCAGAGCACTCGTGCTTGTACTTGCAGCTCCCCGCAAATCTACAACTGCCCTCGTTGTATTGCCAGCAGACTCCCTTCTTCCTAGCGGCCGATTGACCGGAAGTCCTAGATCCACCGGCACCCCCCTGAAAAAACTGAGTCGGCATCCGCGCAGACGACATCAGGCGCATCCACAAGCTGATGTCCTTATGATCCCAGCGCAGCGCAGGTCTGACCGCCCTCCGTTGCCGAAACTGCTCATCGCACCGCAGCCACGCCAGACCCCCGTAGACTCTGTGTGCCTCCCCGATGGCATCCAGATAACAAAAGAGAGCCGAACACTGCTCCGGGTTCTTCTCCCCTATCACACTGGCCAAAATCGCAAACGCTTGCAGCCAGTTCGGGAAAGTTCGCGGAATCAGCCGATACCGTCTCTTCTCCTCATCCTCCTTCTTGGTGTCATCCGGCTTTACCCTGTCCAAATTGAACTTTTCCAGGGGCAACAGTGAAAATATCTCCACGTATTCCCCCTTCCAAATCTTCTCCCTAACCTCCTGTTTCAAATGTGCGCCCAGCGGTCCTTCAAAACACACGTACACTTCGCACCGCGCTGCATCCGCCAACCTGATCACGTCCTGTCTCTTGCCCGCATCCCCCCAGTCCCCGCCCCGTCCCCCGACGTCCCGGGCGGCACTGCGGCCGCCACAGTCACCGCCCCAGAGCCCGACCCCACCCCGGCAACCTCTGCGGGTGCAGCGGGCGGAAGCGCCACCACCGCTTCCCCACTCAGCACCGAGGCAGGCGGCACC
The DNA here is from genome assembly GCF_037356315.1 of Lithobates pipiens. Taxonomy (NCBI): domain Eukaryota; kingdom Metazoa; phylum Chordata; class Amphibia; order Anura; family Ranidae; genus Lithobates; species Lithobates pipiens. The sequence goes on along the minus strand of NW_027507785.1, from coordinate 77,285,186 downwards.
GTGGCCCCCGCCCCCTCCCCCCCTACCCCAAATGCCGGGGCAGCCCACGCAGCCCCCGGCGCACTCCCAGACTGCTCGTACCTACCCACCAACTCCTTCAGCCCAGCCAGGAAACCCAGCAGCCCCCCATCCGCCGGTGCACCGTCCGGGACCCGCGGGGCCAGATGGGGGCGAATAGGAGAGGATGCCCCCCCACCCACGCCTGTATCGCAGACCCCGCCACCACGCCCGACCCCCATCCCCCCACCGCCCCCTCCCCCCCCGAAGTAACCCATAGAAAAAGCTGACTTACCGGGCCGCCTGGAAGAACTACCACCAGCCGCCGACCGACCACCGACCGTTGACGGACCGCCACCCGGCACTTCCTCCTCGGACACCGACAGTTCGCCTTCGGAACGATCCCGACACTGCTCGACCTCGCCACTCCGCTGACTGGCTCCTCTTGCCCGCTCCGCGGGGGAGTTGCGCCTGGGCCGTCCCCGACTCCGCCCGGCGGTCGCCTTGCCAGCCTGCTCACTCTTCCTCTCGGCTCCGTCCCCCAGTTCCTGCCGCAGCACGCTGGATCCACCCGGGCGCCCGTCCGGCGATTCGCTGCTCTCTCTGGATGGCGCGGTGCACCTGACTGTGGCCTCACCTCTTCCTCTGTGCTGGAGCTCCGCCCCCGCCGATGCTGCGCCAGGGGACAGGCCCGAAACAGATGCTGGCAGGGGTCTCACCCCCCGTTCAGCCACCGCCGGACCGGCTGGTGGCCGTGTGGCACTGCGCCCGCCCGACCGCCTCCTCCTCAAGGCCTCCGCTGCCGCCCGTGCCGGCCGTTTTGCGGGAGGCTCGCGGGGGGCGGAGCCAGCGTTCCCCGCTCTGCGGAAGGCAGCAGCCCCGGGAGATTCCGGGGAGAACCGAGTCGGCGGGCGGGAGCGCCACGCCCGACCCGAGTCTTCCCCCTGTGCTCGTCCGTCCTCCGCAGCTGTCCCCAGCACCGCCGCCACCTGGTCCCGGAGCCAGCGCTCCCCGTTGGCCGCCGCCGCGGCCTTCATCTGGGTCACCAAGTCCTGCAGCGAGGAGGCCATGATGTGACACCTGAGAAACTTTCTCCCGCACTGACGCTGGGGCGGGCCGCGCTCACTCCTCGTGGCGCTAAGCCCCGCCCCCTAACACTTACAGCCTATCCTGGCTTTCCCCAGTTCACTGGCCTTCATGTCCGCTCTCCGCCTACCCCCCCTTTAGTGGTCCGTCTCCGAGCTCTCTAGCATGCTTTACTGAATATATAGACTGATTTCACTGCTGTGGGTTTAGTAACACTTTGATTTCTACCTTCCCATTTGACTCCAGTGCGCTTCACCAAAATGTGTGAAATTTATCTAAAACTTCCAAATTTAGAAAATACTCCTTAGCAGTCACCTTTGTAGTACAGACTAGAAGAAAAAAATTTCCCTTTCCACCAGTTTTCATAAAACAAAACATATTTTTTAGTTGGTCACAAATAATTACACATGTCCTACAATAGAAACCATTAAAAAATATCCCCTTGTATTCTTTTCATGTTTCAAACAGGGAGCGTGCCATCGTCAGTTCCGTTCTGTCACTCGCGGTATGAGGAATGTGAGATCCATCCAGGTACGAAATATCACAAGTGAATGATTTCAGAGCTGTCATTTCATGTGATTTGCTGGAATCCAGATTGGATCTTAAGGCAATCACACCAGTTATAGGTGAAATAGGCTTTTAACACTATCTGTCTGCAGAACGTGATGCAAGTGCCACTTTCTGGACAACTCATATCTACTTTATTTCTCTAATATTGGAAGAAATATCACAGTCAACCATACTGTAGCTAACAAATCTAGACTTTTGAAAGAAAAAAATTATTTCCTTTAAGCAGAACTATGCTTACCAGGGAGAAAGCACTTCATTTTAGGTAGCTCTCTTCAGGAGTAACAGAAGGAGAAAAGATTTATTTTTGTCCTTAAAATTCCTGTGTCATCATCATCATCAGGCATATAAAATTCCTCTTCAGTCATAGTACCTGGGAGCTCAGTTGCTATTGATGTAGGCACACCCCCAGAACTACATCTTCCAAGAGCCACTTCTCTACATGCACTATGTGGTCAGGCTCTGGGGAGTCAAGGCGCCAGCTTGTTTTGCTGGGAAAGAAGTCAATGTAACAACCATTAGACGTGTGCGATTCATTTCATTACAAATCGAAATGCAGATGAACCGATAGTTATCTGGAGATGTGGATATGTATGAATCTCCAAATCACAATAAGAACAAATTTCAACTAATCTAAAATAAATGATAACAAAACAACAAATTTATTCGCATTCATTCATTTCATTCAGATGACATGATGTGATAGTTTGCGCCTTATATCAAAGTGTTACTAAACCCACAACAGTAAAATCAGTCTGTATATGCAGTAAAGCATGCTTGTTATACTCACTATGGAACCTAAGGGGTTAATCCTCTGCATTGTCTAAAAGGTCTGTTTGATCCTGTCTACTCTGATCCTCCCCTTCTTCCACAGTCCCCAATCTACTGTATCTGCTGATAGAGTCCTTGAGATCTTGAGACCCTAACATGCCAGAAAAGTACAAAACTTTAGAAAGAGGCACAGTGAGGTTTTTGAAGTTGTAATTTTTTCCCACAATTCCCACAATTCTTTGCAATATCAAGTTATTTTCTTTTTTTTTTTTCACAAAATTGTCATATTATCAGGTTATTTCTCACACACAGCATATGCATACCACAAATTACACCCCAAAATACATACTGCAACTCCTCCTGAGTACAGCGATACCACATGTGTGAGACTTTTACACAGCCTGGCCACATACAGAGGCCCAGCATGCAGGGAGCACCAGAAGGCGTTCTAGGAGCATATCTAATTACACTTTCAGACACTGTAGTAGCATGGATGCGAACTGATGTGGTATGAATGAGCCGTGGATGTGGATGGCTGGCTATGGATGGGATGGCTGAGTATGGCTGGGGGGATATTGCTGAGTGTGTGTGGGATGGCTGGGTATGGCTGAGTATGGATGGCTGAGTAATGCAGAGTATGGATGAGTATTGCAGCATATGGATGAGTATTGCAGAGTATGGATGAGTATTGCAGAGTATGGATGAATATTGCGGAGTATGGATGAGTATTGCGGAGTATGGATGAGTATTGCGGAGTATGTATGAGTATTGCAGAGCATGAATGAGTATTGCAGAGCATGGATGAGTATTGCAGAGTATTGCAGTGCATGGATGAGTATTGCAGAGCATGGATGAGTATTGCAGAGTATTGCAGTGCATGGATGAGTATTGCAGAGCATGGATGAGTATTGCAGAGTATTGCAGTGCATGGATGAGTATTGCAGTGTATGGATGAGTATTGCAGAGTATTGCAGTGCATGGATGAGTATTGCAGTGTATGGGTGAGTTTTGAACAGTATGCATGAATATTGCAGAGTATGGATGAGTATTGCAGAGTATGGATGGATGGATGAGTATTGCAGAGTATGGATGAGTATTGCAGAGCATGGACGAGTATTGCAGAGTATTGCAGTGTATGGATGAGTATTGCAGAGAATGGATGAGTATTGCAGAGTATTGCAGCGTATGGATGAGTATTGCAGAGTATGGCAGAGTATGGGCAGAGTATGGATGTGGCTGGAATGGGCACTGAGGAGCAGCGCTGTGGTCACTACACATCCAGCCCACAGAGCTGCTGCTAACAATCTCCCCCCCCCCCCCACTGTACCGATCAGTACAGAGAGGGGAGAGAGGGAATGGACATAACGCTGGTTTGTTGTTGTGATCACTCTGTCATTTGACAGAGCGATCACGTGGCCACTATCAGCAGCCATTTACCGTGATCCGTGATGCGCCGGGTCTTCCGGATTCTGGGACGACATGCATGGACACCTTCCCAGAATAAGCCGACTGCGCTGTATCCATCTTTTGGCTATGGCCCGGTCGGCATGTGGTTAAAAAGACACAAGTCCATCTAGTTCAGCCTATAAAAGGTTGGAATATAGCCAATTTTCCAAAACAACTTCCGAAATAAGAATCAATTGTATACAATGAATATACGAAACAGATCCGAATATACTAAACAAATCCAAATATACGAAACAGATTCCGAAAGAGAATCGGTGCAACATACCGAATATGACAAAACAAAACGATTAACATAACAAACAAATCTAAAATGAAACAAAACACATTTTTCCTTTTTGCACATCTCTATCAATCACATGCATGTGGAGAGGGACAGGGAGGAGTGAGGATCGAGGAGCTCTGTCATCCAGCAGGCAGGACTGTGAATGTTGATTGTGATTTCTGTGCAAAAACAATAGGCAGTCTGTCTATAAAACGTTTGTTGGACAAATATTATACACATTCATGCAGATTGAACACATTTTCCCCATATTTTTAATTAATTCCTAAGATCAGTATAGTTTTCTGCAGTGTCACATTGGGGAGGTACAGCATTTTGGCTGACGATCATAAGGAATTAATCTATTATAGAAAATATGGGAGAAGATTGTTGAATGTGTGTGACATTTGTCTAATAAATGTGTTATAAATGGTCCTCTATGTTGTCAGAAACAAGAATTTAGGAACATGCTGGATTTTTGGCACATCAACAGCTATTCTCCTGTATTTGCCACGTTTCTAAAGAGATAAAACACGGGAAAAACTTAATTTTTTTTTGTATATCTACCCTGAGGCACACTTTAATCACTTCAGCTCTGAAAGATTTACCCCCCCCCCCCCCCTAATCATCAGGCCATTTTTGCGATATGGCACTGTGTTATTTTAACTGACAATTGCGAGGCCGTGCGACGCTGTAACCAAATACAATTTATGTAAATTTTCCCCCCACAAATAGAGCTTTCTTTTGGTGGTATTTCATCACTAATGTGTTTTTTTTGCGCTATAAACAAAGAAAGGCCGACAATTTTGTTAAAAAAATAATAATTTTTACTTACTGCAATAAAATATATCCAATAAAAAAATTTAAAAAAATCTAATTTCTCAACAATTTTGGCCAATATGTATTCTGCTACATGTTTTTGGTAAAAAAAAATCCCAATAAGCGTATAATGATTGGTTTGCGCAAAAATTATAGCATCTACAAGCTATGGGATACATTTGTGGATTTATTTTTTTGTAATGGCGGTAATCAGCGACTTATAGCAGGGGGGTCATCAATATTTTCAAGAAAATATTAGATAAGCACCTGAACGACCGCAACATACAGGGATATACAAGGTAATACTGACATATAATCACACACATAGGTTGGACTTGATGGACTTGTGTCTTTTTTCAACCCCACCTACTATGTAACTATATGTAACTATAGAGCAGGTCTGTGATATTGCGGAGGACAAATCAGACACCTAACTGACACTTTTGAAATTTTTTGGGGACCAGTGACACTAACAGAGTGATCAGTGCTACAAAATTGCACTTTAACTGTACTAATGGCACTGGCAGGGAAGGGGTTAACATCAGGGGCGATCAAAGGGTTAAATGTGCGCCTAGGTCGTGCTTTTTAACTGTTTAACTAGCAGAAACACAAGATCACTGCCTTCCCTTGTCACAGAACGGCAGTCTGCCTGTGCCTTGAACGATCGGCGGGTCCTGGCAGATGTTGCGTCCGACAGACCCACTGATTGGCTCCCACAGTGTCAAACCAGAGCAGGAGCAAGTCAACGGGGGCACGTGTGCACGCCCTAGACCTGGAAGTGCAGAATCCCATACCTATATATGATTCTGCACAGAGCAGCCGCCCTACCACAGTAAATGTGCGTGGGGTGGTCGGCATCAGTTTAACCACTTGCCACCAAATCACATACTTGGTACATCATTGACTTCAAGTGGTTGTACCAGGATGATGCCTGCAGCTGCAGACATCACCCTGGTACTGTTTTTTAGGGCTGATGGTCAGCTCTCTTATATAGTAGCATTCAGAGTGGCTAATTAGCCATTCCATTGCTATTATGAGCAGTGGGAGGGGGCATCCCCCCCTCCCGTCACCTTCCACGGCTCTCTCGTGCTCTCTCGTCCCACCGAGCCACCAGCTGGCACGTCTGACAGCTGTTTGGAAACCCATACAAAGCTGAAACCGGCTTTGATTGGCTCTCCACTATGGTAACCTGGAAGCGATGACATCACTTCTGGTTTACCTGGCTGTCAACAGTGCTATTTTTTGAAAATTTTAAGTATTCAAAAACACCTATCCTGGCATGTTGAATGCTTTCAAAAACAAGGGAGAGATTTGGGATCTTATTGACCCCAAATCCCTCCATAAAGAGTACCTGTCATGTCTATAGCTGTCACAAGGATGTTTACATTAAGTGCCCCTGTCCCCGCATGGTAGCACACGCAGGCGACCACGTGGGTCAGTCCCGCTCACAGCAAACAATGATCATCCCATACATGTGAGGATCATGGGCAGTAATTCTAGCATTAAACCTCTTCTGTAGATATAAATAAAGTGGTAACCTGTAAAAGCTTTTAAAGCGTCACCTATGAATATTAACATTTTTCATTGTCTGTCACCCTGCTCGGGCATGCACAATTTTCTAATTGTGACAGCTTTGGTATCTATTTACACGGCGTGACATCATCTTTTATTTGATTAAAAATGGGTTATGTATTTAAAAATTGTAAAACCCACCATTTTATTCTCTAGGGCCTCTGCTTAAAAAAAAAAAAAAAATATATATATATATATATATATATATATATATATATATATATATATATATATATATATATATATATATATATAATGTTTGTGAGTTCTAAGTAATTTTCTAGCAAAAAAACAAACAAAAAGGTTTTCAAAACAAAAAGTGCCTGAAAATGCCCGGTCTTCAAGTGGTTAACCACTTGCCGACCGCCTAACGCCGATGTACGTCGGCAGAATGGCACGGGCAGGCATAAGCACGTACATGTACGTGATTTGCCTCCCGCGGGTCGGGGGCCCGATCGGGCCCCCGCCCGGTGCCTGCGGCGGTCGGTTTTCGTTCGGGAGCGATCCCGGACGAGGGGACGGCCATTCATTCATGGCCACCCCCTCGCGATCGCTCCCGACGAATAGAAATCCCCGGTGACATCACTTCCTCTCCTGTAATGTAAACACAGGAGAGGAAGTGATGTATTCTCTCCTCCGTGTCGGTATTTTTCGTTCCGACACGGAGGAGAGCGGATCAGTGAGTTGCACCAACACATCCCACACACAGTAGAACATGCCAGGCACACTCACACCCCCCCTTTACCCCCCGATCACCCCCCCAATTACCCCTGCCCCCCAGTCACAGTGACACCAATGTCATTTTTTTTTTTTTTTTTTTTTTTTTGCATTGGTGTCATTTGTGACTGTAATAACTGTTAGGGCAGTTAGAGTTAGCCCCCTTTAGTTCTAATGTACCCCCCTAACCCCCCCAATAAAGGTTTAACCCCGTGATCACCCCCCGTCGCCAGTGTCACTAAGGCTGGGTTCACATTGCAGCGGTTTATGAGAACGAATGTGATTCGCACCGCACTGCAGTGCAAATCACATCCGATCTCTGTGCGATTCGAGTTCAGCCATTCGCCGCACCCGCCGCACCCGCCACACCCGCCGCACCCGCCGCAAATTCGCACGGGACCCTTTTTTTGGCCCGCAGCAGAATCGGATCGCATGGGTGTTCACACCATGCGATCCGAGTTTGCAGATCGCACTGCGATATGCGAACTGATCTGGGGGTGTCAGTAACATTTCACTGACACTCCCAGCAGTTCGCATAGGGCAGTGTGAACTGCCGCCGGGAGGCATGCGATGCGGGAACCCGCCGCGGATTCGCGGCGTTTCCGCATCGCTCCAGTGTGAACCCAGCCTAATAAGCGATCATTTTTCTGATCGCCGTATTAGTGTCCCAGGTGACGCTAGTTAGGCAGGTAGGTATTTAGGTTCGCCGCAGCTTTTTATAGCGCCAGGGACCCCCATATACTACCGCATAAAGCCCCCTGATTGCCCCCTAGTTAACCCTTTCACCAGTGATCACCATATAACTGTTACAGGTGACGCTGGTTGGTTAGTTATTTTTTTATAGTTTCAGGGCACCCGCCATTTATTACCTAATAAAGGTTTAACCCCCTGATCACCCGGCGGGTGTCATTTGTGACTAATAACTGTTAGGGCAGTTAGGGTTAGCCCCCTTTAGTTCTAAGGTACCCCCCTAACCCCCCCAATAAAGGTTTAACCCCGTGATCACCCCCCGTCGCCAGTGTCACTAAGGCTGGGTTCAGATTGCAGCGGTTTGAGAACGGATGTGATTCGCACTGCAGTGCAAATCACATCCGATCTCTGTGCGATTCGAGTTCAGCCATTCGCCGCACCCGCCACACCCGCCGCACCCGCCGCAAATTCGCACGGGACCCTTTTTTTGGCCCGCAGCAGAATCGGATCGCATGGGTGTTCACACCATGCGATCCGAGTTTGCAGATCGCACTGCGATATGCGAACTGATCTGGGGGTGTCAGTAACATTTCACTGACACTCCCAGCAGTTCGCATAGGGCAGTGTGAACTGCCGCCGGGAGGCATGCGATGCGGGAACCCGCCGCGCATTCGTGGCGTTCCCGCATCGCTCCAGTGTGAACCCAGCCTAATAAGCGATCGTTTTTCTGATCGCTGTATTAGTGTCACAGGTGACGCTAGTTAGGCAAGTAGGTATTTAGGTTCGCCGCAGCTTTTTATAGCGCCAGGGACCCCCATATACTACCGCATAAAGCCCCCTGATTGCCCCCTAGTTAACCCTTTCACCAGTGATCACCATATAACTGTTACAGGTGACGCTGGTTGGTTAGTTATTTTTTTATAGTTTCAGGGCACCCGCCATTTATTACCTAGTCTCACTAGTGTACCCCTAAATTTAGGGGTGTCTACTTTCCAAAATGGGGTCATTTGGGGGGGGTTTGTGCCATCTTGGCATTTTATGGCCTTCAAAACTGTAACGCCCTTAGAAAGCCTGAAGGCGGTGCTTGGTTTTCGGGGCCCCGTACGCGGCTAGGCTCCCAAAAAGTCCCACATATGTGGTATCCCCGTACTCAGGAGAAGCAGCAGAATTTATTTTGGGGTGTCATTTCACATATGCCCATGGCATGCGTGAGCAATATATCATTTAGTGACAACTTTGTGAAAAAAAAAAAAAAAAAAAAAAAGTTTGTAATTTTCCCGCAACTTGTGGCAAAATATAAAATATTCCATGGACTCAACATGCCTCTCAGCAAATAGCTTGGGGTGTCTACTTTCTAAAATGGGGTCATTTGTGGGGGTTTTGTGCCATCTTGGCATTTTATGGCCTTCAAAACTGTAATAGGTAGTGAGGAGTGAAGTCAAATATTTACGCCCTTAGAAAGCCTGAAGGCGGTGCTTGGTTTTCGGGGCCCCGTACGCGGCTAGGCTCCCAAAAAGTCCCACATATGTGGTATCCCCGTACTCAGGAGAAGCAGCAGAATTTATTTTGGGGTGTCATTTCACATATGCCCATGGCATGTGTGAGCAATATATCATTTAGTGACAACTTTGTGAAAAAAAAAAAAAAAAAAAAAAGTTTGTAATTTTCCCGCAACTTGTGGCAAAATATAAAATATTCCATGAACTCAACATGCCTCTCAGCAAATAGCTTGGGGTGTCTACTTTCTAAAATGGGGTCATTTGTGGGGGTTTTGTGCCATCTTGGCATTTTATGGCCTTCAAAACTGTAATAGGTAGTGAGAAGTGAACTCAAAAATTTACGCCCTTAGAAAGCCTGAAGGCGGTGCTTGGTTTTCGGGGCCCCGTACGCGGCTAGGCTCCCAAAAAGTCCCACATATGTGGTATCCCCGTACTCAGGAGAAGCAGCAGAATTTATTTTGGGGTGTCATTTCACATACGCCCATAGCATGTGTGAGCAATATATCATTTAGTGACAACTTTGTGTAAAAAAAAAAAAAAAATTTTTTTTTTGTCATTATTCAATCGCTTGAGGCAAAAAAATAAAATATTCAATGGGCTCAACATGCCTCTTATCAATTTCCTTAGGGGGTCTACTTTCCAAAATGGGGTCATTTGGGGGGGTTTTGTACTGCCCTGCCATTTTAGCACCTCAAGAAATGAGATAGGCAGTCGTAAACTAAAAGCTGCGTAAATTCCAGAAAACGTACCTTAGTTTGTAGATGTGACAACTTTTGCGCAAACCAATAAATATACAATTATTGACTTTTTTTTTACCAAAGACATGTGGCTGAATACATTTTGGCCTAAATGTATGACTAAAATTGAGTTTATTGGATTTTTCTAATAACAAAAAGTAGAAAATATCATTTTTTTTCAAAATTTGCGGTCTTTTTACGTTTATATCGCAAAAAATAAAAATCGCAGAGGCAATCAAATACCATCAAAAGAAAGCTCTATTTGTGGGAAGAAAAGGACGCAAATTTTGTTTGGGTACAACATTGCATGACCGCGCAATTACCAGTTAAAGCAGCGCAGTGCCAAAGTGTAAAAAGACCTCTGGTCATTTACCAGCAAAATGGTCCGGTCTGAAAGTGGTTAAAGAAAAGGTATAGTGGTTCTCTGCATGTACTCATTTGTTACTTATTATGGCGGGACCTAAAAGAGCATACTTTTCTAGAATCAGGTAAATATGAAATATGGAATATTACTATTATGTAGTCTAATCTGCAGCCACAGTCGGGGCTCTAGTCTCCTTTTCATGTGTGAAGCATTGTATCATTCTCTGTAAAAAAGAAATAAAGAAAAAGCTAAAAGCTCTCCAACATAACAAATTTGTTGGGTTTTAAAAAAGATGAAGAGATGCTATGCCACCAAATACAGACTATTATACAGAATGGGACATGGCTCACACCTGGAGTTCAGCATACAATTACTACAAAACTGACTACAAGATGCAATAAAAACGAATTTTTGCTGTGAGTTTGTCCTGCCTCCCTTCCTATAACATGGTGTGCAGGGTCCTATATTTCCTTTATCTGAATATCTACATAATAGTCCCTATTCAGCAGTGCCGGGTTCTATGTAGTCATTTTTCTTGCACAATAGCAATGTTGAAGAACCTAAAGCCGGATTTACCAAATCCATGTAGTAGAAGGGCCTGCCTGATTGCACACAAATTGAAACTCCTAAGGTTTACCTCATATTATATGGTTTTGGTAAATCTGAAGGAAAACAATCAGCAGAAAATCTGATAGTGTGTATGGGGCTTTAATGAATTATATTCAATGTATTTAATCTCTTGTTATTACAAGCAACTGCCTGAGTAAAATTCTTTGTTTTCCATTTTTTTTATCGGGTGATGCTTATCTCCTTCAGCCTTTTTGCAGCCATTGCCTATCTGCAGCATTCCTGGACTTAAAGCAGAGTTCCGCCCTAAAGTGGAACTTCCGCTCATCTGATTCCTCCCCCCTCCAGTGCCATAGGGAAGGGGGGTGCAAATACCTGTATAATCCAGGTATCTGCACCCACTTCCGGGAATAGCTAGCCCCAGATGCCAACCCCCCCGTTGTGTTCTGGGAAACACACAGTTCCCAGAACACAATGGGGACCAGTGAAGATGCGCAGCATGCTCATGCAGTAGGGAACCGGGCAGTGAAGCCGCATCGCTTCACTTCCCAATTCCCTGACAGAGGATGACAATTGCTCATCATCTCCTGCCAACATCGTGGGCACCCTGGAGAGGTAAGTGTAAATTTATAAAAATTCAGCAGCTGCAGTATTTATAGCTGCTGACTTTTAATAATCTTTTTAAGGTGGGCCTCCTCTTTAAGCCCCATGCATACGGGCCAAATGTTGGGTGGAATCGGCCAGTTCAAAAGCAACCGGCTGATGTTCGACCAGTGTGTACTGCAGCCGGTCCGACAATAGCCGGATCTACGACCGGCTTCCATGTCCAAAAAAGGTCTGCCAGCCAATGGCTGAGAGTTTTGATGGGGGGGCCCCCATCAGAACACAATAGAACAGCAGTGGAGATCGTTGTACTAACATTGCATAGTTATTACAGCAGCTCCTCCTGAGCTGTCAGTCATTTATCGTGCAGCCCGCTGGGTTGAAAAACAAAACAGCAGTGTGTACTAGGCTTTAAAGTGATTGTACAGGCAGCCACTGAGTTACCAACATTCAAGTTCCATATAACTTATACTTATGAATGGAGGGAGAAACAGGAAGTAAGGAGAAATCTCCCCCTAGGAAGGGAAATTCACTCCTGTAAGAGTTACCATGTGAAAAAGGTGTTTCCATTGAAGTTTTATTAGCAATCCTTGTTTCCACGACAACCCAAAATTTTCTAAATCCAATTGTCACAGAGACAGAAAGTGAGGTGGAATCTTCTGAACAGGGGCACAGACAGCAAAATAAACGTTATAGGGTTAAACCATCCCTATGCTTTCCACAAAACGTAAAAATATTTCTTTGGGCTGGAATTACACTTAACAAAAGTACCTATTCCAACTTACATACAAATTCAACTTAAGAACAGAATCTTGTTTGAAACTCGGAGACTGACTAAAGGCTTGCATTTTTTTATTTTAAATAATATGTTCTACTCATCTGCTCTGTGCAGTTGGTTTTGCACAGAGCAGTCCCAATCCTCCTCTTCTCGGGTCCACCGCCAGCACTTCTGGTCCCACACACCAAGCGTCCACCATAGCAAGTTGCTTGCTAATGGGGCACTCGCATGGGCTCGCTCACAAGCCAGCTCTGTGTGTCTATAGACGTAAAGAGTGCAGCTTGGCCCGGCCCCCTGCTCCTTCATCACTGGCTGTGATTGACAGCAATGGGAGCCAATGGCTGTCTCTATGCCAATGGCTGTCTCTAAGCCAATGAGGAGGGAGCAAGCTAAGAGAGCCGCTGCCTTCCTGCAAAGGGTTGTAACAAGAACAGGCTCGGGTAAGTATAAAGGGGGTCTGGGGGAGCTGCATGCAGAAGGTTTTTTAAAAACCTTCAACCTTTGCAACCATTTCCATTTTTCAGGCTGGGTTTCCTGATGGTGACACCAGTGAACCATAACTATCTAATGTGTGTTGAAACAGCCACTGGAAGCCTGTATAACAGGGTGACAACACAGGTACCCTACAACAGAAAATGACTGAACAAAGACCTTCATCACAGACCTGTCTCATTGCCCATTCCTCTAATTTGTGTTGTCTTCCAAAGCCAAGGACATTTCATATCCATCATACTTCTGCATCCCTTGCTGCACTCAGTGCTTCCTCCCACCGGCCCCTATGTAATTACAGGACACACAATTAAAGTGAGGTCATCTAACACTCCCGGGAGTGTTGAATGTAAAAATCCTTCTGGTGGTCGTAATTCTTGGAAAGAGGAGAAGATCTAAAGAACTGTTGTCTGGACAGATTAGTATAAGGCTTCATTCACACTGAGCATAGGAAATTGTATGTCTCATGGATGGCTGTGTTTACCTGCATGGGGATGAAGCAGGGGTTCCATGTATGTACTGTCAAAGCTTGCTGTTCACACTGCTCTTACACAAGCTGATGCCTGTGTGAAACACGTCTTATAGAGGATGCTTTCTGACATCTCTTTAACCTCCTGACACCGGCACCTCCTGGCCTTTTAAGATTTTTCTAAATCCGGGAGGCGAGGTGGGGTTTGTGATCATGTGACTGCCGGAAATGGCTGTCACAGCAGTCACATGATCTGAATGCTCTCAATCACTAGTAGAGATCAGGAGCTTTTCCTTTAGCTACCGGTAATTGTGTCAAGAGCGAGCAGGGCATGCACTCTCGGCACAGCTGTTTGCATTTTGGTAAACATATATGCGGGTGCTCAGCATTAAGGCCCACACGAGAGGCCACATATATGCGTACCACTGACGTGAAGTAGTTAAAGTGGTTGTAAAGGCTGAAGGTCTTTTACCTTTATGCATTCAATGCATGAACCAACATTGTTTGTGCTGCTCCCCCCGCAGCCCTTCCCTTATACTCACCTGAGCCCCCTCTAGATCCAGCGATGTGCATGGAAGCCTCGGCTGTCCCAGGTCGTTCTATCCTCAATGACTGAGACACAGCAGGGCCATTGACTACCCCTGCTGTCATCTGCAGCCAGTGAGCCATAGAGGAGAGAGGGGGGGGGGGCGAGTCGCAGCTCTATGTGTCTTATTGGTGAGCACGCACCAGTACCCCCATAGCAAGCGGCTTGCTATTGGTGGCACTGGTCAAGGGGGAGGAGCTAGGACTGCTGGCAGAGGACCGGAGAATACGTGACCATGGCTGCTCTGTGCAAAACCATAGCACAGAACAGGTAAGTATAACATGCTTGTGATTCAGAAGAAAAAAAAAAGACCTTTGGAATCACTTAAAGTGGTTGTAAAGGCAGAAGGTTTTTTACCATCATGCATTCTATGCATTCTATGCATTAATATAAAAAGTCTTCTGTGTGCAGCAGCCCCCATAATATTTACCTGAGCCCCCTCTCTATCCAGCGATGTCCACGAGGGCCTTAACGTCCGGGACTCTCCCTCCTGATTGGCTGAGACACAGCAGTGGCTCCATTGGCTCCCATGGCTGTGAATCAAAGGGCTGCTCTGTGTAAGGGTTTTTTAGGTAGTAGCAAGTATAACATGTTTGTTATTTTTATAAAAAAAAGAAAAGGAGACTTTAGTATCACTTTACCTCATCGACAAAGTCGGTTTAAAGGCTATATGAGATTTGAACAACAGGGTTTAACATGTCCTTTAAAACACCTTGAACAATACTGAAACGTAGAACAAAAAGAGATGAAATATCACCAAATCAACGCAAAGAACATTTATAATAAAGTGCAATGATAAATTTCAAGAGTGGTGCAATAATTATACATTTTTTCTACCAGCAGGATTATTAAAAAGAAAAAAAGGGGGAGAGAGAGAATGAAAATGTTCTCACTGTGTGTTCCCCGCTGTGGAAAAAGACCTATTATTCCATAGAGCTGAACCAGCCTCCCTCTAGGAAATGTGCTTCAGTCACAAAATGTATCAAATTAGACTGTATCAGATGGGTTGTATCAGGTCAAGACGTCCACAGAGGGCGAGAAGAGTGACCTTACCGAGTTAGAGGTAATCTGAAAAAGCAATCACTGAGGTGGGTTCTCCGTTTCACTTTCCATTTCTCACCTTTAATATTTGGTGCCCAGAGTAACCTCTCTTTATTGATTTAGGGGCATGTTCCTGAGTCTAATTGCCCCCTCCAGCATGTTTTCCTCACATGCCGGCATCATCTAATGGCTTTTTATTTTCAACTTCTAAGATGGTGACTTTGTCAAGTGGTGACTTTGACTTCAAAATGATCTACAGAAATTGATTAGTTGAGATGGAAAGATAGGAAGGGAACAAGATATTTTAAGATATGTATTGTTTCCCTCACCGGCGATGACGAAATAAAATGGAATAGCTTGCAGGGAGGGAATCCGGTACCCGTTCACGGGGCGGAATTTACGTAAAAATGGTCAGTCTGGGTTGTCACCCATCTATGAAGTTATGGACCACGCTTTCACGATGCGAGTTGATTTAACTTGTATGTAGCTTTAAAAAAATTACCTTGTTTAACCCCTTCACGCCGAGGGAACACATACATGCAGCCTCACTGCACTGGGCTTTTTCTTACGTGGAGTCACATACGTGTTTTTCCCTTTGTGATGGGTGCGCTCCCTGCACAGGGACCGGGGTTTCACCAAGAGCCCCAGGCCCCATACCAACCATCGGGACCCAGTGATGTGTCGAATACTGTCCCCCGTCGGATAGTGTCCGCCCTGTACTGTGCTTGCGCAGTATGGAGGACAAGGAGACACCGAAGGTCTCCGAAGATAAACGGAGCCTGTGCAGTGAGTCCAGGTTCAAGCCCCACCATCCAAGTGGACATAGAGTTAGAATAAAAAATAGCCAAACGAAGCGAGGCCGTGCCCGGAGCATGGCGAGCGAAGCGTGGCGAGGGGCCCTGTTACTATGTTCTACCGTATGTCCACTTGGATGGTGGGGCTTGCACCTGGACTCAGTGTGCAGGCGCCGTTCTTTTTTGGAGACTTTCGGAGTCTCCTTGTCCTCCTTACAGGCAGAACACCGTCTCTTCTGATTTTGGGTCTTCTGATTGCTGTGGTAGGCTCTGATTGGCTACCACAGTGATCAGTCAATGTGAAGCCCGCCCCTGTGTTTTTTTTCTTTCTGTTAATGGAGTAGAAGGATACAATGCATCTTTCTTGCTCCTTGCAGAAAAAAAAAAAAAAGTGTTTGTACATTTTTAAAAATAATAAATAAATAATAAAAAATAAAGAAAAATACCTAGCTCACGGTTTGATCCAGGTCAGTGAGGGAAGTATATTAATAAGGGGGCGCTAGTAATATGGGTCGTGACCATAGAGTGCATGTGCTCAATATATCAGAATATATGTGAACATATCATACAAAAGACATCATAATTTTCTAAGAAAATACATTTTATAACAAAAAATTGTGCATCAGTAAACAGCCGGCAGATAAATGGTGCTCGTAGCAGACCTATCATGCACCCGATTGCAGACAAGTCAATACCAAACCACCACAATGTGTGGAATAATCTGGGCGGCTAGATCAAGATATACAGTACATCATAAGACAAAGCCACCAACAATTCGAAAGTGCTATGTGCATTTATGAACAAATACAAACTGTATATATATATATATATATATATATATATATATATATATATATATATATATACACTAGCTGTCCATATGTTGAGTGAAGTAGTCAGAATTGTTCACACCATCACCACTACCAATTAATGATTTTTGATAGGACAGCACCCGGTGAGTATAGGTAAGTATCCTACTAACCGAATCACCATGACCCTTTAATTAAAACAGAAGATCAAGTGGGACTTTGTTAAGATAGGTGGTCTTACTGGTAACAAGTGGATGATCCAGGAAGTGCGCCACCAAAATGTTGATTCAGAAAATAGATGGAAAAAGCAACACCATCCTGTAATTCCATTTTATTAAAAACATATAAAAACAATAGGCCAAATGGCCGCTTACTTGATAGGTGCCTTTCCTCGGCACTGAAGGTGACAGGCTTAGCAATATTAGGTGGAGTGTGAGACAGCTGTAGCGCTTGCTCCCGCTTGTAGCGAGCAGCGTGCGTTCCACCAACTAGCACTGCACAGATTGTTAGCACTATATAAATCCTGTATAATAATAATATGGCTGCTATGGGTGCAATTGGGAGCAGTGAAAATGTGCCTCAACTGCCCCCCTAACTGCAAGATTAAAGTAGTTCTAAAGTCTAGCATTTTTTTTTCCTTATAGCGTAACAATACTTACCTCAGCTCCAGCGATGCAGCGTCCTCAAGTTCCCTGCCCGGCTGCTGACATCTTCAGGGGGCCGGCTTCCGGGTCTTGATTGCCGGCCACTGTCATTGGCTGGGCGGGGATGATGTCTCTCCCGCACATGCGTGGGAGTTCACTCAGATTCGGCATTGACGAATTTGTACGGTGAGTTGCGTGAGCGTGCTGCTTTTGCACAAGGGCAGACAGGCAGGTAAATAGTTTTAATGCAGAAAAGACAAAGCATGTCTCTCCTGCATTAAAAATCCTGCCTGTCCACCAATTTTAATTTTAGGTTAGCCTAAAGTTCCACTTTAAGATATTGTCTGCATTAAGATTTAAAAACTCTCCACTACCTGTGCCACGCACCTCCATCCCTAAACACTTACCTGGCTCATGTCACCACTACAGTCTCAGCTACAGCACCACTCCCCTCACTTCCTCTTCTAAGTCAGTCAAACTCCTGTGAGGAGGCATGGCTTATCAGGGCTGTGTGTGTCTATGGATGCACACACCCCAGGTCGGGAGCACACATACAAGGGTGCCCTTGTAGCACACAACTTGCTTAGGAGGCACTTGAAGCAGGGAGAAGTGGACAGCGCTAAGGTGGGAACTTCCAGAAATGGAGGAAAGGGACATCTCTGTGCAATATCATTGCACAATGCAAGGTAAGTATACTATCTTTTTTTTAACCAATTGCTCTCCACCCCATAGCACATTTACTTCTACAGGGTGGCCGCGCTGCACAGGATCACACTATATATATATGAATGATCCTGCTAGGGTTGCCTCCTGTCTGGGATTCACCCAGACATTTCAGGCTTTGAAACATGTGTGCGGGTTTCAGTTTATCTGAAACCCGGACACATTATTCAGACAGGAATGTGGCTCAAAACAGGGCTTGACAGGAGGGTGAGGGGCGCACTATGTGCACCACATTACTATTTTCTTTGGAGTGTCCAGAGGTGTCCCAGGTCCTATAGTGGAGGGGTCAACACCCTTTTTCGCACCAGGGACCGGCTGCGTGGAAGAAAATTGTGCCTAGGCCCAGGGGTGGGGGAGGATCACGCTGAGGGTAAAGGTTTTTTGCGGGCAATTTATCAGGGCAATGGCTGGTGTTAGTGCTTCAATCACCCCAGTACCACGCTTGACATGGTGTCAGGGTGATTGAAACGCATTATTTCTATTATCACATTGTAGTAATAAATGAAGTAGTTCAACTCATCATAAAGCAGAATTAGTGGGAGCCCAGAGCATGTCACTTGACACTGTGGCCTGCCATCAGATGTGGATTGTCAGTCACTTGCCACATCACCTGTTACCAGATGTAGATCGTCACCTGCCACGCTGCCTGCCACCAGACGTGAATTGTCACTTGCCAGGTAAAATGCCAGTGCCACCAGATGTGAATTGTCACTTGCCATGCAGGCCTGCCAGTGCCACCAGAGGTGGTTTGTCACTGCATTTAGCACAGAGGCAGGAGAGTGGTGATGTGAGGTGGCGGTGAGAGATGATGTCATCTCTTTGCTCATTGAAACACCTCCGACATTGGGGAGGCTGACAGAACACCGGTTGTAAGGGTGGAAGATCGGTGATGTGGGGCTGGCAGAGAGATGTTAATGTTTTTTTTTCAACAGTTAAATCTTTGGGTTTACTTCCACTTTAAAGTGTTAGTTCACCTTTTCAGAAAAATTGAAAAGATCACCTAACACTGAACACCCTCCTCACCCCCTAATCCCGGTTTTACTTACCTGTGGGGATGCTGAGCCGTCAGTGCCCACGCAGCTGGTTCAGCAGCCTGGAGATTTGAAATCCCAGCTCTTCTCCCTCACCGCTGTGCGCAGATAAATACAGTGGGGACCAAAAGGGTTTTATGGTGTTGCCTTACCATTTCATTTTTTCTAAAAAGGTGTACTAATACTTACTAATACTAATCTGGGTGTTTTTTAAGTGCTTGCAAAGACTGATTGCCAGTTCAGACCACAAAAACATCCTACAGATCCGTTCTGGATGCATTTCTGCATGCACGTTTTTACATTTTTTAATGTGTTTTACCGCATTCCTATACAGTTCTGTGCAGGAAAAAAGCAGTATGTTATATTATTATTTTTTTGTTGGAACTGAGAAGCATCAGAACACACCACACTTGTGTGAACTATGCCATTGGAACCTATATAATCTACTTTCCATGCTTTTTGGATGCAGCAAAAAAAAGCACTGTCATGCATGTGGTGTGAACTGGCCCTGAAGTGGTATGCATTAAGGTAAACAACTTCTGTGCTGCAGAATCCCACCTCCCCCTTACTTACTTGAGCCTGATCTAAATCCAGTGATGTGCATGAGAGCAGCAGTTCTCACCGGTCTGCCCCTCCTCATTGGGCAGATTGATAGTAGTGGGAGCCATAGGCACCTGCTGCTGTCAATCAAACTCTGTAAAGAGGGAGCAGAGGGCAGAGCTGAGCTGCGCTGTTTGCGTCAATAGATAGAGCAGCTTGGGAGTGAAAGTAGCTTTCTATGGGGGCACTTGTCGAAGAGGAGGAGCCAGGGGAGCGCAGACAGGGGAACCAAGAAGAGGAGAATTGGGGCTGCTCTGTGCAATACCACTGCACAGAGCAGGTCAATATGACATGTTTATTATTTTAATAAAAATAAAAGGTTTAATCGCTTGCCGACCAGTGCAATAAAACGATATATGTCGGCACAATGGCATGGCTGCGCAAATGAGCATACAGGTACGTCCCCTTTAAGACGCGGCACCGTGACTGTGCCCACGAGGCTCGCGGATTCGGTGTCTGCTGGTGTCCCGTGATCGTGTCACAGAGCAACAGAATGGGGAGATACCTATGTAAACAAGGCATTTCCCCGTTCTGCCTAGTGACATGACAGGGATCAACTGCTCCCAGTGATCGGGAGCAGTGATCGCTGTCATGTCCTAGGTAGCCCACCCCCCCTACAGTTAGAATCACTCCCTAGGACACACTTAACCCCTTGATCACCCCTAGTGTTTAACCCCCTTCCTGCCAGTGTCATTTATACTGTAATCAGTGCATTTTTTATAGCACTGATTGCTGTATAAATGACAATGGTCCCAAAATAGTGTCAAAAGTGTCCGATGTGTCCGCCATAATGTTGCAGTCACAATAAAAAATCGCAGCTCGCCGCCATTACTAAGAAAAAAATAATAATAATAAAAATGCTATAAATCTATCCCCTATTTTGTAGATGCTATAACTTTTGCGCAAACCAATCAATATACGCTTATTGAATTTTTTTTTACCAAAAACGTGTAGAAAAATACATATATGCCTAAACTGAGGAAAAAAAAAAAATTTTCATACATTTTTTGGGGGTATTTATTATAGCAAAAAGTTTAAAAAAAATGCTTTTTTTTCAAAATTGTCGCTGTTTTTTTGTTTATAGAGCAAAAAAATAGAAACCGCAGAGGTGATCAAATACCACCAAAAGAAAGCTCTATTTGTGGGGAAAAAAAGGACATCAATTTTGTTTGGGTGCAACGTTGCACGACCGCGCAATAGTCAGTTAAAGCGACACAGTGCCGAATCGCAAAAAGTGCTCTGGTCAGGAAGGGGGTAAATTCTTCCGGGGCTGAAGCGGTTAATGTAACTTTAAGGTTGCCCTGTAAGACTCACTACCTGCTAATTTGTATTTTTATTTTTTATTTTTTGCATTGATACACGTGGCCATGGCAGTGCCGAGCTACCCATCCCATTTTTACCAGAAACTTGCAAATGGGCTTTGAAAAAGACCAGAAACAAAATAACATGATTAGGCCTCTATGGACTTCAGCAGGTTTGTGAATTTATTTAAGTGTTCGGTTTGCTCAAAAATATCTACAAACGAATGAAATAAGAACTGTCTGCTTTGCTCTATAAGTATATAAAGCAAAAAGAAAGCGCACGCCTACCCTAGTGTATTATTGTTTATTTGAAAAATTAATTCGTAACATTTGAAGTTTGCACTCACTGACATCCGATGTTTGTTAGCATGTTCAGTTCCGCAACTGCCTCCTCTACTGCTCCGTACCGAATGGTTGGCTCACTTGGGCTTGCAGCGTGAGAAAACATACGGCACATCTAAGCCTCCTATTCGCCTACACACTCACACGGACCCGCCGGCGCTTGTGTGATGTCACACGAAGTCTAAGCCCTTGTACACACGGTCGGACATTCTGACGAAAAATGTCCGATTGGACCGTGTTGTTGGATAATCCAACCGTGTGTGGGCTCCATCGGACTGTTTCCGTCGGAATATCTGTCAGACATAGTTTTAGAGCTGGGCTATAAAACTTTCCGACAACATGATCCGGTCAGACTTTGTCCGATTGTGTGTAGAGAATTCCGATCGGACAAAGTGCCATGCATCCTCAGATCAAATTCCTAGACCAAAGCTATTGGCTACTAGCCTGAACGTAGTCCTGTCCTAACGAAATAACGTCATCACGTTACGTACGATCGGATGTTCTGACAACTTTGTCCGACCGTATGTATGCAACACAAGTTTCGGACAAAATCCGTCAGACAAAATCCGACGGATTTTGTTGTCGGAATGTCCGACCGTGTGTACAAGGGCTTAGGAAGAGAGGAAGCGCTGAAACATGACTGACACTTCAAGCTACCAATGCCATAAACGACAACATGTTTCGGAGGCGTGGCCTGCTTCCTCAGGTAACGCCCCATCTAAAGTCACTTTCTTATAACTATGACAACCCCCGCCCTCCTTCAGCATAAGCCAATTGCCACAGACTGAGCAGGAGCTGGGGGTGGACAGCAATAGTTCTATTAGCAACAATTGTACAATGTTGTTACGGCATGCTAAATAAAAACAGTCAGAATAAATGATCGTATATTCCGCTCATAATAATATTGCACTTGTTATACCTAAACAAGTGTTTTAAAAACATATACTAACTATATACCATAAATTACAATTACAACTTGCTATTTCAAATCACTATGCAAGGAATTTTGCTATATATATGAAAAATCATTATCAAAAAACAAGTTTGCAAGTGATATATCAGATAAAATACATATAAAATTCATAATTATCACAATATCAAAAATTTGCTCTATAGCAGCCTGTTGATTTCATCTGCGATTTTTTTTTTTCCATTTCATATTTCAGATGAAAAGCGGACCCTGCCTGGCAAATCAGAGAAGTGTATATCTGAAAATAATCGCGTTTTGCAGGATTTTAACAATATGTAGTAAAATCGACCATCATAAATATAACTGCCAAACCGGCAACAGTGATCTCATCTAAAACCGATGAAGATTTTAGCTGTTGGTGAAAAAAAAGAGACTTAAAGTAAGTCTTTAGAGAGACCTGCCTGGAGTTCATACTAGTATAGATTGTGTGATTACCGAGGACAATTAAATAGTTGAAGACAGCATACATATTTAATACGTCTGTGACTTCACAAATAAAGGAAAAACAATGTGGGATGGAAGGCAGAGCGACTGAAAATGAAAACCTGGTCTGATGGGATTATCTCCAGACAAAGCTGGAGGTTAACTAAATTAATAAATCGGTGTCCTTGTATGGGAATCGTTCAGAGGTCTTAAAGGAAACGTGTTCGGTCACTGCCTAATCTGTATTGAATTCCAGCAGAATCAATGCGTTTAGTATCTGGGGGCTGCACGGGTCACCAAGTTCAACACATGAAATATGGACTGAGCTGATGTACACGATTAACAACATGTTGGTTGGATTTATTGAAAAGGGAAGACACCGGTTCTATTGGGAAGCAATAGTGGAGTGTTGAGAATGGATAAAGCCGTAAAGTAGATCGAAACCCTAACTGGATGACATTGAGTTTAATAAAGCCTTTTTTTTTTTATAAAAAAATAAAAAAAATAATTATATATATATATATATATATACTTTTAAATTGTTTTTAACTATTTTTTTACATTTTTTTATTCTTTTTGATCTCAGCTTTGCTGATCTCCTACTGCCTCTTTCAACTGTTGCTTATGCACTTGTTCAGTATTGGCTACACATTTTGTTTCTGAACAGGTTCATGATAGCGTCATTGGTGGATCCTGCTTGCTCAAGATGTTTCATCGCTTATAGTCTCCTCTCCACCGAGGAGGCGTGTGACAGGGTGACAAAAGAGGAGCACAGAGTGCAGCTGCCACTCCATAACAGGAAGAGACTGAACAAGGTCAGCATCGCTATTATATTCATAAAAGCTGCAAAGTTAAACCCTAAGTTTAGTATTTCAGTGAATCAGCACAAGGGATAGTACTTACATTTTAAGTGATTCTAAAGCTTAACCCTTTCATGACTAAGCCTATTTTTGGAATTTGGTGTTTACAAGTTAAAATCCATATTTTTTGCTAGAAAATTACTTGGAACCCCCAAACATTATAATATATTTTTTTAGCAGAGACTCTAGAGAATAAAACGGCGATTGTTGCAATATTTTATGTCACACGGTATTTGCGCAGCGGTGTTTTAAACGCAACTTTTTGGGAAAAGGGACACTTTCATGAATTGAAAGAATGAAAAAAAAAACGAAACAGTAAAATTAGCCAATTTTTTTTGCATAATGTGAAAGATAATGTTACGCCGAGTAAATAGATACCAAACATGTCACACTTTATAATTGCGCGCACTTGTGGATTGACGACAAAGTACGGTATCTAAAAATCTCAATAGGCGACGCTTTAAGGTCTAGTGCTAGAATTATTGCTCTCGCTCTGACGATCGCGGCGATACCTCACATGTGTGATTTAAACACCGTTTACATATGCGGGCGCGACTTCCGTATGCGTTTTCTTTGCTTTGAGAGCTCGCGGGGACGACGGGCGCTTTAAAAAAAAAAAAAAATTATTTTTATTTTATTTATTTGAAAATGAATAAATTGTTTTAAAAAAATAAATAAATAAATTGATCACTTTTATTGCTGTCACAAGGAATGTAAACATCCCTTGTGACAGTAATAGGTGGTGACAGGTACTCTTTATGGAGGGATGAGGGGTCTAAAAGACCCCCCATCCCTCCTTTACACTTCAATGTATTCAGATCGCCGAAAACGGCGATTCTGAATACCGTATATATTTTTAAAACCAGCGCCATTGGCAGCCGAGTAAACGGGAAGTGACGGGAAGTGACGCCATGACGTCGCTTCCGTGTTTACGATTAGGATAAAGGAACGAAGCCGATTACGGCTTCGTTCCAGTTCCTCCCCAGCAGCCGGAGGCATCGGATCACAAATCGGTGCTCCTGATCGAGCGGGAGCACCGGTAACAGCGGCGGGAAGCGGCGGGAGGGGGGACGTCCCCTCCCACTCCTCCGGCATAACAGCCAAGCGGCTTTTAGCCGCTGCGGTTGTTATGGCTGGATAGCCAATCGCCCGCTGAAAAAAACGGTACCGGGATGATGCCTGCAGGTGGGGGCATCATCCCGGTATACCCCCCGGAAGCCAAGTACGCACATCTGCGTACGCTCGGCGGGAAGGGGTTAATCTAAAAAAATAATAAAAATAAACATGCCATACTTACCACAATGGTTTTGCACAGAGCAGCCCTAATTCTCCTGTTCTGGGGTCCCCCGCAGTGCCACTATCTTTTCATCTTCAGCAAGTGCCCCCATAGGAAGCTGCTGGGGGGCACTCATGCGGGCTTGTTCCCAAGCCATGCTGTCTGTGTCCATAGAGACAGACAGTGGGGCTCGCCTCCCCCCCCCCCCGGGGGATCCTAATAAAAGAAGGCTTTTTTTACCTTAATGCAGAGAATGCATTAAGGTAGAAAAACTTTTATCTTTAGAACCATTTTAATGAGGTGTCCTTTGTGCTGGTGTGGCTGTTCTAGTTAAAACCTTCCATCATGTGCCCCCCCCCCATACCCCCACAGCAGTAATCTTCCGATGCAGTGGGGGGTAAATACAATGACTGGAAATGTCAAAGGGCACTCATCAAGACTAGGGTTGTTGGGTGCCGTGCCCCCGCCCATTTTCTCGCTGAGGGGGGTGTGTCCTCCATGTGCAAACATATAAATGGTGGTACCTTGTCTGGTTGGGATAACTCTGAGGAAGGGAGTCTGTCCCCTGAAACACGTAAGCCTCTCTATCATGGGGAGTCAGTTGGGATGCACATCTCACTTGCTATTGTCAAACTTGATTTTATTATTCGGCCTTTGTGAGTACATTACTACTGTCTTATGATTTTAATAAATGGTTTTGGAGGTAATGCACTAGGCATTTGCACCCTCTTCTATATGTTTTTACAGTTTACTGAGGAGGGCTGCATCGCAAAAAACATTATGTGCCATAGTCCCTGGGTGAAGGTCCTAGGTTTAAGAGTGCAAACTATGCCTGCCCTTTCTGTATCCCTCCTCTATGTATGTAAAGCTGTACTAGAACTTCAATCAATGTAAAGCACTCTATGAATGGAGGATGAGTGGATGAATGAAAGATCTGCCTTCTCCATTCACAGAGCACTTTTCATTCATACATAGTAGAAGGTATATGCATGGAGGAGGGGGGGGGGGGGGGGAGGGGTGGAAAGGACACACATAGGCAGGCTTTTCCAGGGCTCCAGTGAGGACCCTGTGAGACTGTGAGGCATCTTCCTTTGTCACTGGTATGGATATTATTTTTATTTTATTTATTTCAGGTACTTATATAGCACTGTCAATTTACACAGCACTTTACATATATACATTGTACATTTACATCAGTCCCTACCTAGAATTAATCAAGAGCTTCTGATCTACATATTTGTTCCAGGTCAGTGACTCACTATTAGAGCGTTACCATTAATGTAATCAATTGGCATTTGTGGATGAACAGGTCAACAAAGGTCCCCCCTGTATTTTTCTTATGATGGATTTTAAAGAGGAGCTGAATTAGGGAAGTTGTCGCCCCCCCACCCAAAGAAAAAAGCAGAGTGCAAAGGGCTAGTCACCAGTACTGTCTGTGAACTCCCTGCAGGTAATTCTCCCAATTACTTTGCATGCCCTGTCATGCGTAGTGTCCCGGTGTGCAGGTGGAAATCCTGGTGGAGGCCAGGATTTGCTTCTTCATGTCAGGAGAACGATGAACAGCACAGCACTGACATCATCAAATCTCACTCCAAATGTCCTGAGACTAGCAGTCAGAGGAAGCAATGCTTAGATTTCACACTGCTAATATACAGCTTTGAGGCTATAGGTAATGGTGCCTAGGCACACACACTTACCAAGAAGTGCCCTGGTTATCTGAACTCCCTGGTTGTTGGCTTATATAGTTTTTATGTACATGAAGACTCCATAACCATCCTACCTGCCTCCAGACTCAATCTCCTTACACAGCGTCTCATCCAGTTTCTTCAGACAATAATCTCCGGAAGTGAAAATATTACTGAACCCCAGACAATGGGCAGTGCTCCACAAATCCTCCACATTCAGCCTCGCTATCTTCAGGGTAGCCTCCACTTCCTCCCAAGACCAACTCATTGTAGAGGAGAAATCGTACCTCTAGTTCACACCGAAAACCAGGAGGCCCAAGAGAATGATGACTGCAAAGATATAAAAGATGCTGGTCTACAGGGTGAAACAATACAGAGAGTAATTCTGAGGATATGCATTATGCAGGATGGAAAGCTAGAGCAGCTGGTGACCAAGTGACACCCTTATCAGAGACTTGTCCTGTTATTGAACGTTATGAGCCGTATGAGGGATTCCAGTCGAAAAAAGTTAAAGTGTATATGAAAGTCCCCATGCACATGGATGTACATGCATATTATCCCTTGAGCTTAGTAAATGCGGTAAAGCGTAATTTGTAAAGAATACCGAATCAGATGCAAGGAGAATAAATTAAAAAAATATATATTTTTTTTTTATTGCACATGTTTGGATAATGGGAATTAGAGCTTTAGTACATGTACTAAGCTCTGGGAAAATTGATTGCAACTGCACTTGCAAATGGCACAGTCTATTTGTCTTTAGTAAATCCACCCCAATGAGTCCATGCAAGTGGCAGCTTTTAGATCCACATTTTGGAGCTGCATTCCCAATCCTACGTCCAGAGACACGATGATGTACTGATCTGAGCACCACATCCATCTTGCTGGTGGCGTCTCGCAGCTCCGCCGCTGTCATTCGGCGAAGCCGCGATGACGTCACTCCCGCGCATGCGCACTGGAATCGACAAATGTGGCAGCTCCATTCTTGGAACTGCCACGTTCAGTGCGCCTGCGCGCCGCTGTCTACGGCGCATGCGCCGTAGACAGCGGTGCCCGTTTTCGGGCAAATATCTCCTAAACCATATAGGTTTAGGAGATATTGCTTGGACCTACAGGTAAGCCTTAATCTAGGCTTACCTGTAGGTCAAAGTGGTTTGTAAGGGT
This sequence comes from Lithobates pipiens, assembly GCF_037356315.1. NCBI lineage: Eukaryota > Metazoa > Chordata > Amphibia > Anura > Ranidae > Lithobates > Lithobates pipiens. The sequence goes on along the minus strand of NW_027507785.1, from coordinate 77,257,489 downwards.
TTACAGCCACTTTAAAGCACCCAACCAGACTGTAGTTCCATGCCTGCCAGAAGAGACAATGCCCCCTGTGGTCAGGCTGAATATTCCACAGTCCAGTCAGACTGATGCCAAGGTCCAAATTTAGACAATTTCACCAAACCAAACTGCAGTTCAGGTGTAACCTTAAATTTATAAAAACATAACGCATGCTCTTCAGGAGCCGGCGCTACACATTTTGTCCTGGATGCATGTGGAGGTCCATGCAGCCGGCCGCTTGTCACTGATTTCAATGAGCTGCCTGTACTCCCCCGCACGAAACACCTGTGCATCCCAGGTGGCTGAAAATGGCCTAACGCATGGATGTACAGAATGGTACGCCCGTATGAATGAGGCCTACATGTTTATGCTAACATTTACACGTGTATAGTGTACAGCAATGCAATGCAGGACCCTAGGTGGCTTGAGCTCCCAGCATCCTATCCTATTGTTTCTAGGAAGCAGCAACATTATTGTGCAATCAGCAGATGGTGCCACCGATGGCTACACCACTGATGTTTATGTGTCTGTCCTGAATGAAGCCGTCATTAATCAGCAGCCGTGCATGTGCAGAATAACCAGTCTTCCGCTTCTTATGACTTAACCAAGTCCAGTCATTCTGCGCATGTATGGCCCCCCCAATTAATAACTTATTTAGTGGCAACATGCATCCGTTGCTAGGTTGAAGGTGGCTTGAGCTGCCTAGCAACCAATAATGTACCTTTGTCCTGCATGCATGAGAACATTGCAGAAATGTTATATGATTATATATATATATATATATATATATATATATATACAGTGTACAGACATTTTACATGATTACGATTTTGGTTGGCAGCAATATCCGGCAAATCTCCTTGCGCCTGTGTGCATGAAGCCTTAGATGTGCTGGCATTATTCAGGCTAAGATCATTTTCAGCAAATACAGAACATACCGTCACATCTAACCACTGGTAACCTGCAACTCAGGACATTATTTTGGCAATTAGATAGACTGATTGGGCTAAAAATTCTACCTGGGACCCCACAGGGGGAATTTACTAAAGGCACATTTTTTTTAGTTGTCAGTTAAAGCGACACAGTGCCAAATCGCAAAAAGTGCTCTGGTGAGAAAGCGGGTAAATTCTACCGGGGCTGAAGTGGTTAATTGCCATTTTACCCTGTATGTGCCACCTTTTGTGTCTGTACCAAGGCCAAACATTCCAGGGTATGTAAACTTGTTTATCAGGGCCATTTGGGTGATTTCTTTTATCATTATGATTTAAAAAGCATACAAAAAAACTATGTGATAATAAATGTCTTTATGTGGTAGCTATCCTTAAATAAAAGACAGTTTTTTGGCATAATCAGTCATATTTTCAATATTAACCACTTCAGTTCCGGACCAATAAACACCTTAAGGACCAGAGGTCTTTTTGCAATTTCGCACTGCGCTGCTTTAACTGGTAATTGCGCGGTCATGCAATATTGCACCCAAACGAAATTTGCGTCCTTTTCTTCCCACAAATAGAGCTTTCTTTTGATGGTATTTGATTGCCTCTGCGATTTTTTTTTTTTGCGATATAAATGAAAAAAGAGCGAAAATTTTGAAAAAAAAAGATATTTTCTTCTTTTTGTTATAAGAAAAATCGAATAAACTAAATTTTAGTCATACATTGAGGGCAAAATTTATTCAGCCACATGTCTTTAGTAAAAAAAATGTCAATAAGCGTATATTTTTTGGTTTGCGCAAAAGTTATAGCGTCTACAAACTAGAGTACATTTTCTGGAATTTACACAGCTTTTAATTTATGACTGCCGATCTCATTTCTTGAGGTGCTAAAATGGCAGGGCAGTACAAATCCCCCCCAAATGACCCCATTTTGGAAAGTAGACACCCCAAGGAAATTGCTGATGGGTATGTTGAGCCCATTGAATATTTATTTTTTCTGTCCTAAGGGATTGAATAATGACAAAAAAAAAAAAAAAAATTTTTTTTTACAAAAAGTTGTCACTAAATGATATATTGCTCACACATGCCATGGTTATATGTGAAATGACACCCCAAAATACATTCTGCTGCTTCTCCCGAGTACGGGGATACCACATGTGTGGGACTTTTTGGGAGTCTAGTCGCGCACGGCACCCCGAAAACCAATCACCACCTTCAGGATTTCTAAGGGTGCAAATTTTTGATTTAACTCCTCACTACCTATCACAGTTTCGAAGGCCATAAAATGCCAAAATAGCACAAAACCCCCCCAAATGACCCCATTTTGGAAAGTAGACACCCCAAGCTATTTACTGAGAGGCATGTTGAGTCCATGGAATATTTTATATTTTGCCAAAAGTTGCGGGAATATTACAAACTTTTTTTTTTTTGCACAAAGTTGTCACTAAATGATATATTGCTCACACATGCTATGGGCAGAAGTCAAATTACACCCCAAAATAAATTCTGCTGCTTCTCCCGAGTACGGGGATACCACATGTGGGGGACTTTTTGGGAGCCTAGTTAACTAGCTACCTAGCGACACTAGCGACACTGATGCAGCGTTCAGAAAAATTATCGCTTAGTGACACTGGCAAAAGGGGGTGAAAGGGTTAACTAGCGGAAATCAGGGGGTTAAAACCATTATTGGGTAGTATATCGGGGTACCTAGCGCTATAAAAACCTGGCGGTGAACCTAAAAAAATAACTAGCTACCTAGCGACTGTAGCGACACTAATGCAGCGATCAGAAAAACGATCGCTTAGTGACACTGGCAAAAGGGGGTGAAAGGGTTAACTAGCGGCAATCAGGGGGTTAAAAACATTATTGGGTAGTATATCGGGGTACCTAGCGATATAAAAACCTGGCGGTGAACCTAAAAAAATAACTAGCTACCTAGCGACACATGCAGCGATCAGAAAAATGATCGCTTAGTGACACTGGCAAAAGGGGGTGAAAGGGTTAACTAGCGGCAATCAGGGGGTTAAAAACATTATTGGGTAGTATATCGGGGTACCTAGCGCTATAAAAACCTGGCGGTGAACCTAAAAAAATAACTAGCTACCTAGCGACTGTAGCGACACTAATGCAGCGATCAGAAAAACGATCGCTTAGTGACACTGGCAAAAGGGGGTGAAAGGGTTAACTAGCGGCAATCAGGGGGTTAAAAACATTATTGGGTAGTATATCGGGGTACCTAGCGATATAAAAACCTGGCGGTGAACCTAAAAAAATAACTAGCTACCTAGCGACACTAGCGACACATGCAGCGATCAGAAAAATGATCGCTTAGTGACACTGGCAAAAGGGGGTGAAAGGGTTAACTCTAGGGGCAATCAGGGGGTTAAATCTTTATTGGGGGGTGATAGGGGGCTACCCTGGACCTAACACTAACTGTCCTGACAGTTTTTACTGTCACAACTGACACTGAATGCATTGATCAGTAAAGAAATGATCAATGCAATCAGTGACACTGTGACTGGGGGGGGAGGGGGGGCGGGGGGGGATCGGGGGGCGATCGGGGGGGGGATCGGGGGGGGTTTGTGTGCCTGTGTGTACCTACATGTCAGTGTAGTGTTCGTGCAGACTTACTTTTACTCTTCTCCTCGTAGTCCGGTCAAAAAGACCGCCCCGAGGAGAATGACATCACTTCCTCCTTCCTGTGTAAACAATACACAGGGGAGGAAGCTTCTCATTGGCCAGGAGCGATCCAGAGGGGGTGGCCGAAAACGAACGGCCATCCCCTCATCACGGAGCGCTCCTGCACCGAATCGGACCGCCGTAACCAGCGGGAGGGGGTCCGATGGGACCCCCCACCCGCTGGAAGGCAATCACGTAGATGTACGTGATTCTGCCTGCCTGTGCCATTGTGCTGACGTACAATGGCAATACGGCGGTCCTGAAGTGGTTAATGCCAACATGTCACAATTTCTGCCAGGGCATGCAAACTTTTGAGCACAACTGTGTATATATATATATATATATATATATATATATATATATATATATTATATTATGTTGTCAAACGTATTGTGACACCTGCCTTTATACGCAGATGAAGTTTAATCCCAGTCCCAAGCCCCATACACACTTCGATTGTCTGCAGATTTTTGTCTTCAGATTTACCAAAACCATATAATATGAGGTCAAACCTTAAGAGTTTCAATTTGTATGCAATCAGCAGGCCCTTCTACTACATGGTTTTGGTAAATCTGAAGACAAAAATCTGCAGAAAATCTAATAGTGTGTACGGGGCTTTAGTCCGTAGGGCTCTATATTGAGTTTGCTCACCCTTTGCAGCTATAACAGCTTCAACTTCTCTGGGAAGACTGTCCACAGAAGAGTTGAAGCTGTTATAACTGCAAAGGGTGGACCAATTCAATATAGAGCCCAACGGACTAATGCTGGCCATACACTATACGAAAAATTGGGCAAACCCAATTTTCGAAACTGAACGTTCGGGCGCGAGCGCAAACGATTCTGCCATCATGTAATGACCGATAAATCGTTCAGTGGACATAAATAAATACATTTTATGTTTATTTTTTTTACATATATCTAGTGCAGACAGGTTGGACAGGAAACACATTAACCTTTCAATCTATCGTTCGTTCGGCAGAAAATTTCCAAACTTGCCCTTCGTTTTTCGGCTCAAAAACGTCCAAACGATTATTGATTGTGTGACTATTAACTGGCCGAAAAAACAAACAAACGGTCTAATGACTGAATTTCAGACGATTTTTCGTATAGTGTATGGCCAGCATAAGACTGGGATATGTGTGTAAAGGCAGGTGTCTCAATACTTTTGACAAAGACAGACAGACCCTATTGCATTAGGGTGTGCACCCAAAGGTCCCTTTCACACCAGCGGATCGATCATTTTAAAATCTGATAAAACCAGACGCATAGGGATATGTTCGCTGCATCGGATGACAATGGACATGCAGTCCGTTTTCCATCTGACCACCCCATAGAGGACAGTGGACTGTGTGCTATGCAGAGTGGACACGGACCTGTCATTTGCCTGCTCAGTGGAGAGAGCCCCTGTTGAGCAGGCGGATCCGCTTGGTCTGAAAGGGACCTAAAGCTCAAACACACGCATGTGTGTCTACATATATGTGACCCCGGCACATTGATCTCCCTACCGACACAGTGAAAGAGAAGTGCATAAACACTTCTCTTGTGACAGAGTCGGTAAGAGGGAGATCTGTCCCATCTTCCTGCTGCCACACAGAGTGATAATGCTAATGTGTATGGGGTGATTAGGGTGTGCCCAGGCACACCCGTCACACCATGTGCGCACGCCTATGCAGTGCTCAAACAGGTATACATATATAGCACAAAATATACACAGTACAGTGCATAGGTAGGCATGTACTGTATACATATGTAAGGGGATCCTGTACACACAGACAGGTACATATATGTGTGTGTATATATATATATATATATATATATATATATATATATATATATACATATTTATAATTATTTATATTCATATATATATATATATATATATATATATATATATATATATATATATATATATATATATATATATATATATATATATATATGTACATATCTACCCGCCTTAGTCATTTTTATATAGAATCCACTGATATACAGTATATATATATATATATATATATATATATATATATATATATATATATATATATATATATATATATATATATATATATATATATATATATATATATACATACACACACACACACATATATATATATATATATATATATATATATATATATATAGTGGATTCAATCTAAAAATTACAAAGACGGGTAGATATGTACATATGAGTGGAGCCTATACAAAGACAGGTATGTATGTAAATATGTAGGGGGGGGGCTCTATACACACAATATACAGGTGTGAGAGGAGTCTATATAGACGGTATACAGGGAGGTGTGTATGTCAGGATTATAATATCAATATAATATCCCAACCTGCAGAAACGCATTTCAGGGAGGTGGTGCTCCTCAGAATTGCACTGACCACCTCCATATTCAGCTCCAGCCCCATTCACAACCGACTTCCTGATCCCCTCACAACTCCAGGACCCCCAAAGTCTGTCCTCACCACTGCCTGATACCAGGACAGCTGTCATAGTTCCTTCATATAGTGAAATGATAAATCTAACGGTTTATTAACCACTTTCAGACCGGACCATTTTGCTGGTAAATGACCAGAGGTCTTTTTACACTTTGGCACTGCGCTGCTTTAACTGGTAATTGCGCGGTCATGCAATGTTGTACCCAAACAAAATTTGCGTCCTTTTCTTCCCACAAATAGAGCTTTCTTTTGATGGTATTTGATTGCCTCTGCGATTTTTATTTTTTGCGATATAAACGTAAAAAGACCGCAAATTTTGAAAAAAAATGATATTTTCTACTTTTTGTTATTAGAAAAATCCAATAAACTCAATTTTAGTCATACATTTAGGCCAAAATGTATTCAGCCACATGTCTTTGGTAAAAAAAAAGTCAATAATTGTATATTTATTGGTTTGCGCAAAAGTTGTCACATCTACAAACTAAGGTACGTTTTCTGGAATTTACGCAGCTTTTAGTTTACGACTGCCTATCTCATTTCTTGAGGTGCTAAAATGACAGGGCAGTACAAAACCCCCCCAAATGACCCCATTTTGGAAAGTAGACCCCCTAAGGAAATTGATAAGAGGCATGTTGAGCCCATTGAATATTTTATTTTTTTGCCTCAAGCGATTGAATAATGACAAAAAAAAAATTTTTTTTTTTTTTTTACACAAAGTTGTCACTAAATGATATATTGCTCACACATGCTATGGGCGTATGTGAAATGACACCCCAAAATAAATTCTGCTGCTTCTCCTGAGTACGGGGATACCACATATGTGGGACTTTTTGGGAGCCTAGCCGCGTACAGGGCCCCGAAAACCAAGCACCGCCTTCAGGCTTTCTAAGGGCGTAAATTTTTGATTTCACGCCTCACTACCTATTACAGTTTTGAAGGCCATAAAATGCCAAGATGGCACAAAACCCCCACAAATGACCCCATTTTAGAAAGTAGACACCCCAAGCTATTTGCTGAGAGGCATGTTGAGTCCATGGAATATTTTATATTTTGCCACAAGTTGCGGGAAAATTACAAACTTTTTTTTTTTTTTTTTTTTTTTCACAAAGTTGTCACTAAATGATATATTGCTCATGCATGCCATGGGCATATGTGAAATGACACCCCAAAATAAATTCTGCTGCTTCTCCTGAGTACGGGGATACCACATATGTGGGACTTTTTGGGAGCCTAGCCGCGTACGGGGCCCCGAAAACCAAGCACCGCCTTCAGGCTTTCTAAGGGCGTAATTTTTTGAGTTCACTTCTCACTACCTATTACAGTTTTGAAGGCCATAAAATGCCAAGATGGCACAAAACCCCCACAAATGACCCCATTTTAGAAAGTAGACACCCCAAGCTATTTGCTGAGAGGCATGTTGAGTCCATGGAATATTTTATATTTTGCCACAAGTTGCGGGAAAATTACAAACTTTTTTTTTTTTTCACAAAGTTGTCACTAAATGATATATTGCTCACGCATGCCATGGGCATATGTGAAATGACACCCCAAAATAAATTCTGCTGCTTCTCCTGAGTACGGGGATACCACATATGTGGGACTTTTTGGGAGCCTAGCCGCGTACGGGGCCCCAAAAACCAAGCACCGCCTTCAGGCTTTCTAAGGGCGTTACAGTTTTGAAGGCCATAAAATGCCAAGATGGCACAAACCCCCCCCCCCCAAATGACCCCATTTTAGAAAGTAGACACCCCTAAATTTAGGGGTACACTAGTGAGACTAGGTAATAAATGGCGGGTGCCCTGAAACTATAAAAAAATAACTAACCAACCAGCGTCACCTGTAACAGTTATATGGTGATCACTGGTGAAAGGGTTAACTAGGGGGCAATCAGGGGGCTTTATGCGGTAGTATATGGGGGTCCCTGGCGCTATAAAAAGCTGCGGCGAACCTAAATACCTACCTGCCTAACTAGCGTCACCTGTGACACTAATACAGCGATCAGAAAAACGATCGCTTATTAGGCTGGGTTCACACTGGAGCGATGCGGGAACGCCACGAATGCGCGGCGGGTTCCCGCATCGCATGCCTCCCGGCGGCAGTTCACACTGCCCTATGCGAACTGCTGGGAGTGTCAGTGAAATGTTAATGACACCCCCAGATCAGTTCGCATATCGCAGTGCGATCTGCAAACTTGGATCGCATGGTGTGAACACCCATGCGATCCGATTCTGCTGCGGACCAAAAAAAGGGTCCCGTGCGAGTTTGCGGCGGGTGCGGCGGGTGCGACACGAATTCAGCCATACTATCTGTATAGCTGAACTCGAATCGCACAGAGATCGGATGTGATTTGCACTGCAGTGCGGTGCGAATCACATCCGTTCTCATAAACCGCTGCAATGTGAACCCAGCCTTAGTGACACTGGCGACGGGGGGTGATCACGGGGTTAAACCTTTATTGGGGGGGTTAGGGGGGTACCTTAGAACTAAAGGGGGCTAACCCTAACTGCCCTAACAGTTATTAGTCACAAATGACACCTGCCGGGTGATCAGGGGGTTAAACCTTTATTAGGTAATAAATGGCGGGTGCCCTGAAACTATAAAAAAATAACTAACCAACCAGCGTCACCTGTAACAGTTATATGGTGATCACTGGTGAAAGGGTTAACTAGGGGGCAATCAGGGGGCTTTATGCGGTAGTATATGGGGGTCCCTAGCGCTATAAAAAGCTGCGGCGAACCTAAATACCTACCTGCCTAACTAGCGTCACCTGTGACACTAATACGGCGATCAGAAAAATGATCGCTTATTAGGCTGGGTTCACACTGGAGCGATGCGGGAACGCCGCGAATCCGCGGCGGGTTCCCGCATCGCATGCCTCCAGGCGGCAGTTCACACTGCCCTATGCGAACTGCTGGGAGTGTCAGTGAAATGTTACTGACACCCCCAGATCAGTTCGCATATCGCAGTGCGATCTGCAAACTCGGATCGCATGGTGTGAACACCCATGCGATCCGATTCTGCTGCGGGCCAAAAAAAGGGTCCCGTGCGAATTTGCGGCGGGTGCGGCGGGTGTGGCGGGTGCGGCGGGTGCGGCGAATGGCTGAACTCGAATCGCACAGAGATCGGATGTGATTTGCACTGCAGTGCGGTGCGAATCACATTCGTTCTCATAAACCGCTGCAATGTGAACCCAGCCTTAGTGACACTGGCGACGGGGGGTGATCACGGGGTTAAACCTTTATTGGGGGGGTTAGGGGGGTACATTAGAACTAAAGGGGGCTAACCCTAACTGCCCTAACAGTTATTACAGTCACAAATGACACCAATGCAAAAAAAAAAAAAAAAAAAAAAAAAAATGACATTGGTGTCACTGTGACTGGGGGGGCAGGGGTAATTGGGGGGGTGATCGGGGGGTAAAGGGGGGGTGTGAGTGTGCCTGGCATGTTCTACTGTGTGTGGGATGTGTTGGTGCAACTCACTGATCCGCTCTCCTCCGTGTCGGAACGAAAAATACCGACACGGAGGAGAGAATACATCACTTCCTCTCCTGTGTTTACATTACAGGAGAGGAAGTGATGTCACCGAGGATTTCCATTCGTCGGGAGCGATCGCGAGGGGGTGGCCATGAATGAATGGCCGTCCCCTCGTCCGGGATCGCTCCCGAACGAAAACCGACCGCCGCAGGCACCGGGCGGGGGCCCGATCGGGCCCCCGACCCGCGGGAGGCAAATCACGTACATGTACGTGCTTATGCCTGCCCGTGCCATTCTGCCGACGTACATCGGCGTGAGGCGGTCGGCAAGTGGTTAAACACAGCGGCAGGCCATTTATTTTACACCTAGGCCTTCAGTGATGTCATACCGCTACCTGAATTATTCCGGCACGTTTCTATTATAACCTATTACCTATAAACAAGCAAAATGACTTAGATTCCTTTCACCCTGAGGTGCTTTTCAGGCGTTTTAGCGATAAAAATAGCGTCTGAAAAGCGCCCCCCCCTCGGTGGAAAGCCCAAATGCTTTCACACTGAGCGGTGCGCTTGCGGGATGGCAAAAAAAGTACTGCAAGCCGCATCTTTGGGGCGGTTTTGGAGAGGTGTATACACTGCTCCCAAAACGCCCTGCCCCTTGAAATTAATAGGCAGTTTTAACCCTCTTTTGGCCAATAGCCGGGGTTAAAAGCTCCCTGCTAGCGGCCGAAAAGCACCGCTAAAACAAGGGTAAAGCGCTGCTAAAACTAGCGGTGCTTTACCATTAAAAGACCCCTGCCCCAGTGTTGAAAGTAGCTTTAAAGTAGTAAGACCAGGCCTTTTTCTGAACTCATTGTAAAGGTACTTTCACACCGGGGTGGTGGCAGCGTTAACGCTAAAGCGCCACTAGTGTTCGCAGCACTTTAACGCTGTTATAGCAGCGCTTTTGGCCGCTAGCGGGGCATTTTTAACCCCTGCTAACAGCCGAAGTAAGGGTTAAAAGCACCCGTGTTGTGGCGCCTGCGAAGCACTTTGCAGGTGCTACGGCAGCACTGCCCATTCATTTCAATGGGCAGAGCGTTTTGGAAGCACTGTATACACCGCTTCCGCACCACCCCAAAGACGCTGCTTGCAGGACTTTTTTTCCTGTCCTGCAAGAGCACCATCCCAGTGTGAAAGCACTTGGCTTTCACACTGGGGAGGCATGAGAGGCACCTTTCAGGTGCTTTACAGGCGCTATTTTTAGTGCTAAAACGCCTGAAAAGCGCCCCAGTGTGAAAGGGTCTAAAAGTAACAATCAGCATTTTTTGCTAGGAAATTACTTAGAACGCCCAAGCATTATATATATATATATATATATATATATATATATATATATATATATATATATATTTATTTATTTATTTATTTCTTTATCAGAGGCCCTAGAGAATAAAATGGCAGTCATTGCAATATTTTATGTCACACTTTTTTTGCGAAACTGTTTTTTAAACACAATATTTTTTTTAAAAAATACACTTTAATCACTTGACCTCCGGGAGATTTACCCCCCTTCTTGACCAGGCCTTTTGCGATACGGCACTGCATTACTAACTGATAATTGCGCGGGGTTAGGGCTTCTAGCTGCAGCCATAACTTCGGTATTGAACTTCAAAATTATGTATTTTCCCAGTTAGGTCATCAGCAATTTGTTAAATCCAAAGTAAACATCTATTATATTGCAGCTTACCAATTTCTTAGATGTGATGGTTGCATTTGTTTTGTTTTTTAAGTTTTCATTCTTTTATTTTCATCTTGTGATCCATCCAGTAAGTCTGTTGTAGTTCAAAAGAACAAGCTCTCTTGCAGGTGTAACAGTTTACAGGAAGGAGACCAGCCATGTAAACCTTCACCAATCCCAGAAGGCTACAGACGAAGGGACACGCGGCAGTCTGCTGTGTCCATCTACATCAGGCTACCTCTGATCTGTCTCATTTAGGTCTAGGAAAAAAATAGAAAACGATGCACAAGTGATTGAATACCAGCCAGCCCTTTACTGTAAGCTACAGGAACTGCTCCATTGATTTTGAAGGCCTCGAGGCAGATTTCTTAGACCCTGGCAACACATGATGGCTCTTATGGCTGAAATAGGATTGGATAAAAGCTCTAATACTACTGGAAGCAATGAAATGGAGAGGGAAACTATGAAATGAGGAGAATAAAATGAAGGGTGCTCAACCTATTGAAGGCTACTTAACCATTTAAGCCCTATAAGATTTGGCTGCTCAATGACCTGGCCATTTTTTGCGATACAGCACTGCGTCGCTTTAACTGACAATTGCGTGGCCGTGCGATGCTGTACCCAAACAAAACGTCCTTTTTTTCCCCACAAATAGAGCTTTCTTTTAGTGATGTTTGATCATCTCTGCGATTTTTATTTTTTGTGCTATAAACAAAAAAAAAGAGCGACAAGTTTGAAAAAACACAATGGACCCCCATTTATTTAAGAAAGGCAAATCCACTTTGCACTGCAAGTGCACTTGGAAGTGCAGCCGCTCTAAATCTAAGGGGTAGATCTGAAATGAGGGGAAGCTCTGCTGATTTTATCATCCAATCATGTGCAAGCTAAAATGTTATTTTTTTTATTTCCTTGCATGTCCCCCTCGTATCTACAGTGACTTTACTTCCAAGTGCACTTGCAGTGCAAAGTGGTTTTTTCCTTTAGTAAATAACCCCCAATATTTTGTACTTTTTTTGCTATAATAAATATCCCCATTTAAAAAAAAAAAAAACATTTCCCTGTATGTATTCTTCTACATATTTTTGGTAATAAAAATCTCAGTAAGCGTATATTGATTGGTTGGTAGTGAAATGAAGGAATTAGTTCACCTTTACTAAAAAAAACTGCTTATGCAGGTAAAAAGCACGTGTAGATAAACAAGCTGTGTGGCTTTGTCTAAAGTTGGATAACCTCCCTGCTATAGGTGTAGGTGTCCATTTACATACTTGCTGAATCCTGGCTGAAAAACTCCCAGAGATGGTATCAGCCCATCCTGCCTTCTTGCTATGACACTCCCAGTTGCTCACCCCCATCATCACATGAGGCAGCTCTCAAATGCCCCATGCATTTACTCTACTAACTACTCCATTGCAGTATCACTCAGCTCAGAGCTACTGTGACAAGGGAAAGGGACAGCACATGGGAAGGGGGTATGAATTGTCTGAGAACATCTTAGCAATGTCCTAGCAACAAGGCAGGATGGGATGATGCCATCTCTGGGAGTATTGCAACCAGGCTTCGGGAGGTACATAAATAGCCTACACCTGAAGCAAAAACGTTATTCAACTTTAGTCAAAATCACACACTCTGGGGGTTAGTTACGAACTTTGCACTACAAGTGCAAAGTGCACTTGAAATTGCACTGAAAGTGCACTTGGAAGTGCAGTCGCTGTAAATCTAAGGAGTAGATCTGAAAGGGGGGAAGCTCTGCTGATTTCTATCATCCAATCATATGCAAGCTAAAATGCTGTTTTTTATTTTCTTTGTATATTCCCCTCGGATCTACAGCGACTGCATTTCCAAGTGCACTTTCAGTGCAATTTCAAGTGCACTTTGCACTTGTAGTGCAAAGTGGAGTTGCCTTTCGTAAATAACCCCCATTGTGTTTATGTGCAGGTACCCCTTACCTGTACATAAAAACATATGTAGTTTTTTGGTAAAGGTAAACTAACCCTTTAATGGACATGGTCTCTTTGGCTCCTTAAAGTGGAGGGCCACCCTGAAAACAAAAATTTTTAAAAAATTACAAAAAAAATCTAAAAAAAAAAAAAATGAAAATTTTTAATTTTTTTTTACTTACCAGAAATGCCTGTTGCTAGGCACATAATCCTAATCTTCCTCTTCCTCCTCCGCGGAGATCTTCTGTCTTCTCTCTTCGTCGCGGCGTCTTCTGGGTAATGGGTCGTGCTGTGTTCTGGGAACTGTGTGTTCCAGAACACAGCGCGTCCCATTCAGAAAGCGCTGCGGGACTCGCGCATGCGCAGTAGCTGCGGGACTCGCGCATGCGCAGTAGGAAACGGGCAGTGAAGCCATAAGGCTCCACTGCCTGTTTCCCTTAGAGGGAATGGCGGCGCCGGGACCCGAGAGCCGAGGGACGGGTGGGCCTCGGGCGGCCGACATCGCGGGCGCCCTGGACAGGTAAGTGTGTTTATTAAGTCAGCAGCTGCAGTGTTTGCAGCTGCTGACTTTTTTTTTTTTTTTTTTTTTTTTTTAAACGGCCCTCCTCTTTAAAGTGTAAGTTCACCTTTACAGAAAAATCTGTAAGGTGAACTTACACAGGACCCCCTCCTCACCCCCCAAAGGTCCCGCTGACCTGCAGCGCAGCGATCTCCCGCTCTGAGTCCTGCTATAGCTGCTCCATGGCTTAGAAATCCCCTCGACATTCGGTCTTCTTCCCCACTTCAAGGAGGGGCTACTCAGGCTCTGATTAATCGGTTCTGCCCATGTGATGGTGCCGATCAATTAGAATGCGCCTAAACGTCCCTCCTGATGGGGTACATTTAGGGACCAGCCACCACAGTTTTACTGCTACAGGTTGGCTCCGCTGCGCGGAATCACGTTATTGTATGTGATCTCGTGAGGCCCAGATAGCAGGCGCACCGCAAGCTCCGTGAGTCCGACCATGGATCCTGCGGACTCGATGTTCACGATCGTCTCACAGAGAGGAAGAACTGGGAAAATTCTGATGTAGACAAGCATTTCTCCGTTTTTGCCTAGTGACACTGACACTCATCACAGCTCTCTGTAAACAGGAGCGGTGATCAGTGTTGTGTCATACGTAGCCCACCCCCCCCCCCCCCCCACAGTTAGAATCAATCCCTAGGACACACTTAACCCCTGCAGCGCCCCCTCCATGTTAACCCCTTCACTGCCAGTCACATTTACACAGTAATCAATGCATTTTTAACCGCACTTATTGCTATATAAATGTGAATGGTCCCAAAATAGCGCCAAAAGTGTCTAATGTGTCCGCCATAATGTCAATAAAAGTCCCTGATTGCCACCATTATTAGTAAAAAAAATTATTAATAAAAATGCCATAAAACTATTCCCTATTTTGTAGACGCTATAACTTTTGCGCAAACCAATCAATAAACACTTATTGTGTGTTTTTTTTTTACCAAAAATATGTAGAAGAATACACGTTGGCCTAAACTGAGGGAAAAAAAAAAAAAAAAAAATATATATATATATATATATATATATATTTTTGGGGATATTTATTATAGCAAAAAGTAAAAAATCTTGCTTTTTTTTTCAAAATTGTCGCACTTTTTTGTTTATAGCGCAAAAAATCAAAACCGCAGAGGTGATCAAATACCACCAAAAGAAAGCTCTATTCGTGGGGAAAAAAGGGCGTCAATTTTGTTTGGGAGCAACGTCGCATGACCGCGCAATTGTCAGTTAAAGCGACGAAGTGCCGAATCACAAAAAGTGCTCTGGTCTTTGGCCAGCCCAATGGTCCGGGGCTTAAAGTGGTTTTAAACCCTTACAAACCATTTTGACCTACAGGTAAGCCTAGATTAAGGCTTACCTGTAGGTCCAAGAAATATCTCCTAAACCTATACGGTTTAGGAGATATTTACCCGAAGACAGCCACCGCTGTCTACGGCGCATGCGCGGTAGACAGTGGCGCGCAGGCGCACTGGGCAGGCCGCGTGTCGCGGCGATATGCCGCGAGTGTTGGCTCCCGTGCGCATGCGCGGGAGTGATGTCATCGCTGCTCCAGCGAATCACAGTGCAGGAGCAGCGAGACCTGGAAATCACTCCGGGATCCATGGCAGCGGCAGACATGAAGACGGAAGACCGCTTCGGGGGCTTCATTCTCAGGTAAGTTATTCATATTGAGCTAGTATGTTATGCATACTAGCTAATTATGCCTTTGCCTTGCAGGTTGGTTTCCCCCCCCCCCCCCATGGGTTTACAACCACTTTAAGCGGTTAAGCTCCGGGTATTTCTAAGTATGGTATGTGTGTATGCCACCACTGTGCAGGACTTGGGGGGTCATTCATAATGACTGGCAGTACAGCGTGTATTTTTCCCACATATTATTGACCCTTAAACCTGCTATGGCTAATCATACCGAATTTGTGACCGGTTGCCCAGGCTTCTTTTGGACGGCTCTTCTATCGCTATTAAAAAAAAAAGCCCAGTGACCGATTCTCTATGTGCTACAAAAACCTCTTCATTGCGGTATCCATCTGGCTGTGAATAAGAGGAGGATTTTTGGTGAAGTTTCTTGTGACATTTCTGGATAAGGATCATCAAGGATAAATACTCTGTGATACAATAAGACGCTCTTGCAGATGCTCAGCAAATAAATAGAAAAGGGTGAATTGGCTGAAGAATGGGATGGAGATGAACAGATCAAAGTTACATACAAGCTGTGCTCATTGCCGCAGAACAACTGAAGCAGCTTGATGTGTGCTGGCATGTTTAGAACAAATAGAAGATTAGGATAAAGTCATAAACATTCATCCATACAAAGCCCAGGGAATGGATCATCTCTGGTTTTATGGATTAACGGAACAAACCTGAATTTCATGCTACACGTGTATTTCTAGGCAAGGGGCTTTTTTTTCTTTTCTAATCAAAAGTGAATAAAATGAAAGTTTAGAGCTGAAATACTAAGGCATAAGGATCATGGGTCTTATGGTGAAAAAAGGAAATAATAGGGTTCTCATAAAGTTAAATTTCAGGGATGGTATATTTCTACGTAGGTACAGTGAGGGAAAAAAACTATTTGATCCCCTGCTGATTTTGTACGTTTGCCCACTGACAAAGAAAGGATCAGTCTATAATTGTAATGTTAGGTTTATTTTAACAGTGGGAGAAAGAATAACAACAAAAATATGCAGAAAAACACATTTCAAAAAAATTTATTTGCATTTTAACGAGTGAAATAAGTATTTGACCCCTTCGCAAAACATGACTTAGTGCTTGGTGGCAAAACCCTTGTTGGCAAGAACAGAGGTCAGACATTTCTTGTAGTTGGCCACCAGGTTTGGCCACTAGTGATGGACGAACGTTTCGCCCGGCGGTCGTTTCGCGGCGAATTTCCGACATTCGCGGTCCGCACGTTCGAACGCCTTTTTCCGTCGTTCGCCGCGGCGGACTTACGTGTTTAATGTATACAAGAACTTTAACCTTTGGTGACACGTTTATCATGTGATACAGGACAGCCAATTGAGACATGACAGCACATGGACACTTGTACATTCCCCCTAACCTATAAATACACCCGATCCGGTGGCCATTTTACATTCTTTCTTCTGTTACGATAGGGACAGGTTCCTGTGTGGAGTAGGGAGAGATAAACCACTAGCTATTTGGTACACAAAAGTTCTTTTCAGGACTGGTATAGGTGTTAGGTGTTGATAGGTTTGCTGTGCTGCTGATTCTTGCAGCAGCCTGAGTGTCTTTTGTTAGTTTAGAGAAAGGGAAAGGACGGTGTATGCTACAGGGACAGCCAGATTAGTCTTTCATCATCATCATCATCATCATCATCATTAGCTGTTACTATCAAGGTCCACAAAAGAGCTGTTCCAGTAACCACTAATCGTTCTCTTTTTTTGCCAATTTGTATAGGGACAGGAAGGAAGCAGTGTTGTCAGGCAGTGAGGGTAATTTTAAAGACTTGCTGTTATTATTAGTTCCACAAAGGTTCTTTTCAGGACTGGTATCAGTGGTACAGTAATAGGCTTGTACATGTATAATATTCTTTCTTCCAAATATAGAAAGGATATTATACTTGACTGCTGCCCTTCTGCTGCAGTCTGCTAAACATTCACAACTCACTTGTTCCACAAAAGTTCTTATAAGGACTGGTAACTTGGTATAGGGTGCTACGGTACATAGGCTTGAGTGCGGTACAGTCTGCTGTTCTGTAAGGACCGCTATCGGTCCACAATAGATAGGGTTGACGTGCACCACTGCTGACCGCTGCCCTATACTGCAGCAGTCCTTCAGCGGTATAGGGACTGACGTACAGTCTGCTAATCACTAACACACAACCTGCTTGTTCCACAAAAGTTCTTATAAGGACTGGTAACTTGGTATAGGGTGCTACGGTACATAGGCTTGAGTGCGGTACAGTCTGCTGTTCTGTAAGGACCGCTATCGGTCCACAATAGATAGGGTTGACGTGCACCACTGCTGACCGCTGCCCTATACTGCAGCAGTCCTTCAGCGGTATAGGGACTGACGTACAGTCTGCTAAACACTAATACACAACCTGCTTGGTCCACAAAAGTTCTTATAAGGACTGGTAACTTGGTATAGGGTGCTACGGTACATAGGCTTGAGTGCGGTACAGTCTGCTGTTCTGTAAGGACCGCTATCGGTCCACAATAGATAGGGTTGACGTGCACCACTGCTGACCGCTCACCTATACTGCAGCAGTCCTTCAGCGGTATAGGGACTGACGTACAGTCTGCTAATCACTAACACACAACCTGCTTGTTCCACAAAAGTTCTTATAAGGACTGGTAACTTGGTATAGGGTGCTACGGTACATAGGCTTGAGTGCGGTACAGTCTGCTGTTCTGTAAGGACCGCTATCGGTCCACAATAGATAGGGTTGACGTGCACCACTGCTGACCGCTGCCCTATACTGCAGCAGTCCTTCAGCGGTATAGGGACTGACGTACAGTCTGCTAAACACTAATACACAACCTGCTTGGTCCACAAAAGTTCTTATAAGGACTGGTAACTTGGTATAGGGTGCTACGGTACATAGGCTTGAGTGCGGTACAGTCTGCTGTTCTGTAAGGACCGCTATCGGTCCACAATAGATAGGGTTGACGTGCACCACTGCTGACCGCTGCCCTATACTGCAGCAGTCCTTCAGCGGTATAGGGACTGACGTACAGTCTGCTAAACACTAATACACAACCTGCTTGGTCCACAAAAGTTCTTATAAGGACTGGTAACTTGGTATAGGGTGCTACGGTACATAGGCTTGAGTGCGGTACAGTCTGCTGTTCTGTAAGGACCGCTATAGGTCCACAATAGATAGGGTTGACGTGCACCACTGCTGACCGCTCACCTATACTGCAGCAGTCCTTCAGCGGTATAGGGACTGACGTACAGTCTGCTAATCACTAACACACAACCTGCTTGTTCCACAAAAGTTCTTATAAGGACTGGTAACTTGGTATAGGGTGCTACGGTACATAGGCTTGAGTGCGGTACAGTCTGCTGTTCTGTAAGGACCGCTATCGGTCCACAATAGATAGGGTTGACGTGCACCACTGCTGACCGCTGCCCTATACTGCAGCAGTCCTTCAGCGGTATAGGGACTGACGTACAGTCTGCTAAACACTAATACACAACCTGCTTGGTCCACAAAAGTTCTTATAAGGACTGGTAACTTGGTATAGGGTGCTACGGTACATAGGCTTGAGTGCGGTACAGTCTGCTGTTCTGTAAGGACCGCTATCGGTCCACAATAGATAGGGTTGACGTGCACCACTGCTGACCGCTCACCTATACTGCAGCAGTCCTTCAGCGGTATAGGGACTGACGTACAGTCTGCTAATCACTAACACACAACCTGCTTGTTCCACAAAAGTTCTTATAAGGACTGGTAACTTGGTATAGGGTGCTACGGTACATAGGCTTGAGTGCGGTACAGTCTGCTGTTCTGTAAGGACCGCTATCGGTCCACAATAGATAGGGTTGACGTGCACCACTGCTGACCGCTCACCTATACTGCAGCAGTCCTTCAGCGGTATAGGGACTGACGTACAGTCTGCTAAACACTAATACACAACCTGCTTGGTCCACAAAAGTTCTTATAAGGACTGGTAACTTGGTATAGGGTGCTACGGTACATAGGCTTGAGTGCGGTACAGTCTGCTGTTCTGTAAGGACCGCTATAGGTCCACAATAGATAGGGTTGACGTGCACCACTGCTGACCGCTCACCTATACTGCAGCAGTCCTTCAGCGGTATAGGGACTGACGTACAGTCTGCTAATCACTAACACACAACCTGCTTGTTCCACAAAAGTTCTTATAAGGACTGGTAACTTGGTATAGGGTGCTACGGTACATAGGCTTGAGTGCGGTACAGTCTGCTGTTCTGTAAGGACCGCTATCGGTCCACAATAGATAGGGTTGACGTGCACCACTGCTGACCGCTGCCCTATACTGCAGCAGTCCTTCAGCGGTATAGGGACTGACGTACAGTCTGCTAAACACTAATACACAACCTGCTTGGTCCACAAAAGTTCTTATAAGGACTGGTAACTTGGTATAGGGTGCTACGGTACATAGGCTTGAGTGCGGTACAGTCTGCTGTTCTGTAAGGACCGCTATCGGTCCACAATAGATAGGGTTGACGTGCACCACTGCTGACCGCTGCCCTATACTGCAGCAGTCCTTCAGCGGTATAGGGACTGACGTACAGTCTGCTAAACACTAATACACAACCTGCTTGGTCCACAAAAGTTCTTATAAGGACTGGTAACTTGGTATAGGGTGCTACGGTACATAGGCTTGAGTGCGGTACAGTCTGCTGTTCTGTAAGGACCGCTATCGGTCCACAATAGATAGGGTTGACGTGCACCACTGCTGACCGCTGCCCTATACTGCAGCAGTCCTTCATCGGTATAGGGACTAAGAGTTTTGTCACAGGGTCATTTAAAAAATGACAGGCAGAGGAAGAGGCAGGCCCTTCCGCAGGGGTGGTAGGGGTAGGGCAGGAGCAACAGGCTTGAGCCAAAGTGGGAAGTTGCAGAAGGTGCGTTCAATTACTTTAAAGGATGCACCAGACTTGGTTGAGTGGCTCGCTCAGCCTTACTCTTCTGCACCCTCCTCATCCTCTCGATCTGCACCCTCTTCTTCACTCTCTGCTATGTGCACCCCCAAAGACACTACCACCAACAACACGACCACCACCACCACCACCACATACCTTCCGCTTGAGTCACTGGAATTATTTTCCGATCCATATCAAGAGGACATTTCTGATGCGCAGCCACTCTTGGTATTGGATCAGGAAGAGGAGGTAGCAACAAGCGCTACTCAGCAGTCTGACGCCAGTACCCAGATCAGCCCAAGGAGGAGGTTGGTCCCCGGTGTTGCTGCCTACTCCGAGATCTCTACTTATAGCGGTGGGGAAGGTGACGTTGATGATGACGTGTCTAGTGATGTCACGTGGGTGCCCACAAGAGAGGAAGAGGAGGGGAGTTCAGAGGGAGATATGGACCAGCAGATAGGGAGGAGAAGCAGCAATGACTTACATTGCACAGCAGGGACAAAGCAGACTGCAAATGTATCAGGAGCGAGTCATCGACCATGTACGGTCACATCTGGCGCTCCCAGGACACCGGCACATGGCTCCGCAGTGTGGGCTTTTTTTAACGTGTCCGCTGCTGACAATAGCGTTGCCATCTGCAATCTTTGCAGTCAACGCGTTAGTCGCGGTAAGCCCAATACTCACCTAGGGACGACCGCCTTAAGAAGGCACATGAGCAGCCATCACCGAGCCCAGTGGGAGCAACGGAACACACAAAGCCACACTGCAGGCTCTCACCGTCCAGCCTCGTCTTCTACTTCTCCTTCTCCTCTCTCCTCACAATTGTCCTCCACTCCACCTTCCATCACGCCAAGCTCACATTTTTCTGCAAAAAGGCAGGCTTCCGTGGGCCTAATGTTTGAGCGTAAAAAAATGATGACGCCGGATAACCCTCTTGCCCAACGGTTGGCGGCTGGCTTGTCAGAACTCATAGCCCGCCAACTACTGCCATATAAACTGGTGGACTCGGAGGCCTTTCGCAAATTTGTGGCCATTGGAACACCACAATGGAAGGTCCCAGGAAGGAAGTATTTCTCAGAGAAGGGCATCCCAGAGCTATATGGCCATGTTCAGCGGCAAGTGAATGTATCTCTGGCACACAGTGTCGGTGCCAAGATACATCTGACCACAGACACGTGGTCTAGCAAACACGGGCAGGGAAGGTATATCAGTTTTACTGCCCACTGGGTGAACCTTCTGACGGCCGTCAAGCATGTAACCCGTGGCACCCGTGTAGATTTGGTTTTACCGCCACGGATTGCATGCAGGCCTGACTCTTCTTCTCCTCCTCCTACTCCATCCTCCTCCCTCTCCTCCTCAGCTGCCTCCTCCTTTTCCGCTGCTAGCGTCTCTTCCACTGCACCGCCCAAGCTCCCCAGAACCTATTCCACATGCCAGGTGAGACGTTGCCATGCCGTGCTGCGTCTGTTGTGCCTGGAAGCAAAGAGCCACACTGGCCCGGCACTCCTTTCAGCTTTGCGTTCACAGGCAGATGAGTGGCTAACACCGCTCAATTTGACAGTTGGTAAAGTGGTGTGTGACAACGGTGCCAATCTGCTTAGCGCATTGAAACAGGGCAAAATCACGCACGTGCCGTGCATGGCACACGTCTTAAACTTGGTCGTGCAGCGATTCCTTGTCAAATACCCTGGGGTCCAGGACATCTTGCGGCAGGCAAGGAAAATCTCGGCCCATTTCAGAAGATCTTACACGGCCATGGCTCGCCTTGCTGACATTCAGCGGCGACACCATCTGCCGGTCAGACGTCTTATTTGCGATTGCCCGACGCGATGGAACTCAACCTTCTATATGCTTGATAGGCTGCTCCAGCAGAAACGTGCAGTTAACGTCTACCTGTATGAACTCTGCGAAAGAAACGGTTCTGGGGAGCTGGGTTTTTTTTCACCGCGCCAGTGGCTGCTCATGCGCGACACATGCAGACTTCTGCGGCCATTTGAGGAGATCACCAAACTGGTCAGTCGCAGCCATGGCGCCATCAGTGACATGGTACCTTATGCCTTCTTTCTGGAGCGTGCATTGCGTCGTGTCATTGATCAGGCTGTGGAGGAGCAGGAGCGGGAAGATGAGGAAGTCGCAATGCTGGATGAATTCCCAGGGGGGGCTACTCTATCTGAGACAAGTCAACAACAGGAGTCTGATGAGGAGTCAGAGGAGGATGGTGCCGGGGCGGATGAGCAGGAGCAAGAAGAGCATGCTTTAAACCTTTCTGGGATCCCTGTTGTGCGAGGATGGGGAGAGGAGAATGAAGAGGACGACATTATCCTGGATGATGAGCAGGAGCCAGGCCACCACACCGCTTCCACTTTAGTGCAAATGGGGGCCTTCATGCTCCAGTGTTTTAATAGGGACCCCCGTATAAAAAGCATGAGGGTCAAGGACCAGTACTGGGTGGCAACGTACTTAGACCCCCGGTACAAACACAAAATGGCGGAAATGTTACCGCCGTCGCAGAGGGCTGTCAGAATGCAGCACTTCCAGGCCTTGCTTCGAGAAATGCTGCATTCTGCTTTTGCGTGCGCTGGCAGAGGAGCAATTCCCACTCCCAGAGAAGGATTTGCGGGTACCAATCCAACAGCGCCTGCAAGAAGAGGCCGGTTTGAAGATGTGTTGGTGACTTCGGATATGAGGTCATTCTTTCAGCCGACCCATCGACAGGTGTCATCCGGATCCAGCATCAGGGAACGCCTAGACCGTCAGGTGTCCGACTACATTGGGTTAACGGCCGATGTGGACGCTCTGAGGAGTGATGAACCCCTAGACTACTGGGTGGGCAGGCTTGACCTCTGGCCAGAGCTTGCCCAATTTGCAATCGAACTGTTGGCTTGCCCCTCATCCAGTGTCCTGTCCGAAAGGACGTTCAGCGCAGCAGGGGGGATTGTGACCGATAAGCGTACTCGCCTAGCTCACCACAGTGTTAACTACCTCACATTTCTAAAAATGAATGAGGCATGGATCTCGGAGGAATTCAACACATGTGACCAGTAGACCATGTATATGTCTATAAACTATTTTTTTAATCAAGCACACAGACCTTCTTAATTCATTTGGCTCACTTCCTTGACCCAAAAAAGCACACCGTACTATATGCCCCTACCCTCCTCTTTGAAGAGGTTGAGCGGTGTCATATTTCTACTGGGGCTGCTTATGATATCCCTGTGCTGTGCTGACTTCCTCCTGGGGGTTCTTATTATGAAGGGATCACACTATCCCTGTGCTGTGCTGACTTCCTCCTGGGGGTTCTTATTATGAGGGGATCACACCATCCCTGTGCTGTGCTGACTTCCTCCTGGGGCTGCTTACGGTGCTGCTGTCAGTGCTGTATGTCACGGTGCTGCTGTCAGCGCTGTATGTCACGGTGCTGCTGTCAGCGCTGTATGTCACGGTGCTGCTGTCAGCGCTGTATGTCACGGTGCTGCTGTCAGCGCTGTATGTCACGGTGCTGCTGTCAGCGCTGTATGTCACGGTGCTGCTGTCAGCGCTGTATGTCACGGTGCTGCTGTCAGCGCTGTATGTCACGGTGCTGCTGTCAGCGCTGTATGTCACGGTGCTGCTGTCAGCGCTGTATGTCACGGTGCTGCTGTCAGCGCTGTATGTCACGGTGCTGCTGTCAGCGCTGTATGTCACGGTGCTGCTGTCAGTGCTCTGTATTACGGTGCTGCTGTCAGATGCCTCTATCACGGTGCATGTGTCATTCCGGTATGTCACGCTGCTGGTGATCATCTCCTGCACCCTCTTCTTTGCCTACCCTGGTCCCTGACCTTCCCTCTCCTCCATTGCCTTCATTAGCTCCATAGTCCTGAATTGTTAGAACAATTTCCCAAATAAAATAAAAATGCTTGTAGTTATCGATCCCAAATTCACCTCATACATGTATTATGTCATTGTCCAGATGGTGGGACTACGTTTTACCCCCTAATAATTACCACGTGGCCGCAAATTCGACATGAAGGTTTGCAAAGTTCGCCTCCCATTGAAGTCAATGGGGCCCGCGGCGAACGTTCGGTTTCGCGAACGTTTGGGTCCGTTCGCATTTCGCTTTCGCGAAACGTCCCGTCGGAAGTTCGTCCATCACTATTGGCCACATCTCAGGAGGGATTTTGTCCCACTTCTATTGGCAGATCCTCTCCAAGTTATTAAGGTTTGGAGGCTGACATTTGGTAACTCGAACCTTCAGCTCCCTCCAGATATTTTCTAAGGGATTAAGGTGTGGAGACTGGCTTAATCTGCTTCACTCCTTTGTTGACTTGGCCGTGTGTTTTGGGTCATTGTCATGCTGGAATACTCATCCACGACCCATTTTCAGTGCCCTAGCTGAGAGAAGGAGGTTCTCACCCAAGATTTGACGGTATATGGCGCCTTTCATCTTCCCTTTGAAGTGCCCCCAAAGCATAATGTTACCACCTCCATGTTTGATGGTTGGGATGGTGTTCTTGGGGTCATAGGCAGCATTCTTCCTCCTCCAAACACAGAGAGTTGAGTTGATGCCAAAGAGTTTGATTTTGGTCTCATATGACCACAACACTTTCACCCAATTCTCCTCTGAATCATTCAGATGTTCATTAGCAAACTTCAGACAGGCCTGTACATGTGCTTTCCTGAGCAGGAGGACCTTGTGGGCACTGCAGGATTTCAGTCCTTCATGGCGTAGCGTGTTACCAATTGTTTTCTTGGTGACTATGGTCCCAGCTGCCTTGAGCTCATTGACAAGAATCTCCCGTGTAGTTCTGATTCATCACCGTTCTCATGATTATTAAAACTCCTAAAGGTGAGATCCTCCATAGAGCCCCAGACCGACGGAGATTGAAAGCTATTTTATGTTTCTTCCATTTGCGAATAATCGCACCAACTGTTGTCACCCTCTCACCAAGCTGCTAGGTGATCATCTTGTAGCCCATTCCAGCCATGTATAGGTCTACAATCTTGTCCCTGACATCTTTTGACAGCTCTTTGGTCTTGGCCATGGTGGAGAAATTGGAATCTGATTGCTTCTGTGAACGGGTTTCTTTTGTACAAGCAACAAGCTGAGACTAGGTGCACTCCCTTTAAGAGAGTGCTCCTAATCTTAGCTTGTTACCTGTATAGAAGACACCTGGGAGACAGAAATCTTGCTGATTGATAGGGGATCAAATGCAGCCAATGTGCCCATCAAATGCTGCCACTGTGCCCATCAAACGCTGCCACTGTGCCCATCAAACACTGCCACTGTGCCCATTAAATGCTGCCACTGTGCCCATTGAATGATGCCACTGTGCCCATTCAAAGCTGCCACTCTGCCCATCAAACGCAGCCACTGTGCCATCAAATGTTGCCAATCTGCCCATCCAATGCTGCCACTGTGCCCATCGAATGCTGCCACTGTGCCCAGCCAATGCTGCCACTGTGTCATCCAATGCCGCCACTGTGACCCCCCGCCTGCTCGCTGTCTGCCAGGCACTTACCCTGTCTCGTGGTGCAGCGGGTGATGGCAGTGAGCGGTATCCTCCAAGCAGTGTCCTCCATTAGTCTCCTCCCGTCCTCTCCCGTCAGGCGTCCAATCACAGCGCCTGTCATTTCAGCCAATCAGTTGACCGGTAACAGACCCGAGCACCTGATTGGTGGAGAGGCAGTTCAGTGTGAGGACAGTGAATATTCATTCACTGTTCTAACACACCTGGGTGAACTGCAAGTGCCATGCTTGGTCACCTTTTTCGATGCTTATTAGAGCCTATGGCTCTAATTAGGTGCTTCAAAAACACCCCTCACTGCTGTAATTCAGGTGCCCGAAAAGGGACTGAGTGCCTGAATAGGGGGTGGCAGTGGCGGCCATGGATAGAATCATGCAATGGATAAATCTATCCATTGGTCATAGAGGGGGTGGTTGGAGTGAGGGGGCGGCATCCCTGCACCTTTACGGATGCAGCGCCACTGATGGACACACTCCTAAACCTTGTGCACAGCCTTCCCAGAAGAGTTGAAGCTGTTATAGCTGCAAAGGGTGGTCCAACTCAATATTGAACCCTACAGACTAAGACTGGGATGCCATTAAAGTTCACGTGTGTGTAAAGGCAGGAGTCCCAAAACTTTTTGCAATACAATGCAGCTACAAGCTGGACAGATGCAACTATGTAAAAATTTACCATATCTGGAATTCATTTTTAAGTATTACCAAGTATAAACAAAGCAACGCTGATGTCAGCACTCATAATGCAGAGCTGCAGTAGGTCATGTGGCCTAATATGGAAGCTTCACCACAGCGCAGAACCACAGGACAACTGCACAACTAGCATGGAGTAGCCATCAGTCCCACATGATTGCGCAACGCTTCAAACAAGCGTGATTGAGGAGTTTCTACTACATGCTATTTGTATATCTCAGTATTTAAGGAAGTATTTGTTCCTTCAGTTTAGTGATCAATTGCTAGTCCTAGCATCACTAACATCTCTAACAATTTAAGTGGCACAATTAAAGTAGATGTAAACCCAAACTGAATGATATTCATGTCAAACTCTAGAAATTGGAAAATGTCCATAGAGAGCTTCATCAACACTGCAAGGGCTCAATGCTCGTTATGTCTAGGGGATAGAGAAAAGGGCAGGTGTCAGGATCTGGACCTGGGACCTCTGCTGTGTCGTGCAATGGCTTGTCTTGTTAAGCCATCTGGAATGCTGGACAGTTTCCTGAACAATTCCTTCGATGATCCTGTCTTGAAACTTGTTTTGTCTTGAACCTTGAACTCTTTGCTCCTTCTGTGAACTTCCTGACTTAAACCATGCCTCTGTACTTCCTGTTTGCCATATTATTGTGCTCCACACATTATTCTGTCCGCTGCCTCAAGCTACCTCTATTGCTACTTGGAAATGACCTTGGCTTATGACCTCCGACTACAAAACACTTCTACTGTATCGACCCTGGTTTGTGACCCCTCACTATGAAACCCTTCTCCTGCATTGACCCTGGCTTGTGACCTCCGACAACCAAACCCTTCTCCTGCAACGACCTTGGCTTGTGATCCCAACACCGATCATCTGTCTAGCAGTTCAGACAATTCTACCTCTTAAGAACTGAGTACAGGGCTTAGCTTGACATTTTTGGCCATTGGTCTCCACTCTCTACAGGTATTCTCCTAACAGCAGGTTTACTTACCCTATACTCCATTCTAGCATCCTCAAGCGCTGCCTTCCTCTCCCTGAAGCTCCAGTGTTTGGGCAGCCTCCCTGTGTCATCACGTTCAATGGAGGGCTGTCAGGACCATGCCTGCGCAAGGTGTATTGAAATGGCAAATTATAGTCTCCATCTGGAACCCATGTGACTGAGTGACAATAGAGGAGCACAAGGACAGGGCATTGTCCTCTATAACAAGAAGTGCCTAAACAAGGACTTTCATGGAAGGATCAACAGTGATTATTTTATTGAAAGTTGCAGATATGAAAAATATCAAGCTGGGTTATTGGGTTTACATGTTTTTTAAGCTACTAAACATCTCTTCTTTAGCTTTAGTTTAGTTGGGTGAATGCCAGCAACCAGGTAAGTCCCGCAGTAACAAGAAATACATGTTTAATATGTAGCTCTAGCCTAACACTATAACCCTGTAAAATACAGTGCTCTGACTTCAGGCTGCTGCTGATAGCGTGGGCGGTAAAACGCCGCTATTTTTAGCGGCGTTTTACCGCCGGATTTGCGGCACATTTCGGCCGCTAGCGGGGCTCTTTTACCCCCCCGCTAGCGGCCGCGAAAGGGTTAAAACCGCCGGCAATACGCCGCAATAGCGGCGTTTTGCCGGCGGGATTACAGCGCTGCCCCATTGATTTCAATGGGGAGCAGCGGTGGAGGAGCGGTAAACACACCGCTCCTTCACCGCTCCAAAGAAGCTGCTGGCAGGACTTTTTTCTGACGTCCTGCCAGCGCACCGCTATAGTGTGAAAGCCCTCTCCTAGAAACAATGGTGCAGCTTCTTTAGGGCGTTTTGCAGGCGCTATTTCTAACGCTATAGCGCCTGCAAAACGCCCTGGTGTGAAAGGGGTCTAAAGGTCGAGAATGATCTTAGAAGGTCCAAAATAGTCCTCAGCATTTAACTATCCTGGGTGAGAGAAGATCACAGACTACAGTAAAAACCTGATGGGGGTTTTATACTTCCACCCAAGAAAGTTTGGGCTTTTGGTAAAATGGTAAAGTCTTCATCTATGATTACCTCCAGATAATAAATATCCTGCCTTCAGAACCTCCCTGACTTTGCAATAAAATTATTGATTTTCCAATGCAGAAGCTGCTGCATGCCATCTAGCAACTCAATTAATTGGACTTTCATTGCAATACAAGAGCTGGAGAGCTCATGTTAAACTTGTAGCATGGCCACTGCATCCCCATAGGCTGTGATTAAAGCAAAATTCCACCTACAAAATTATTTGTACATTAATCAACAGGAAAATGCATCAGAAAAAAACATTTGAACTTTTTTTTTTTTAACATACTTGTTCTGGGCTGTTGCTGTGGGGTCCCTTGTAATCTGCCCCCTTCCTCTCCGCGGCACCTGACGTCATTTCCCTCGGCGCCTGTGTTCGCTAATGCTCCTGGGAGATGCGTGTCATCAATAACCAGGAGTCAGTGGGCAGCGCTGAGGGCTAGAATCATGGCTAAATGACCTTACTGCTCATGTGCGAGAACTGGCAGTGCATGCTTGTTATTCAGCAGCACCGAAAACCCAGAAGTTTAGCTTGTGGGCTTCACCTGCCCACAAGCAGGATGGGAACGCCCGACCATAAGAAATATAAGGTAAGTTTTTATTTTAAAAACTAACTAAAGCGGCGCTATTTACCACACGAACCAATGCCAAAACAACATAATATAATAGTAACAGTAAAAAATTTGTGGGTGGAACTCCGCTTTAATGACCTACAACTTGTACATTAGAGAGAGAGATCGGAATCTATTAAAGTCTGTGGGGCTGCGGAGTACATATGTTGAGTTGAAGAAGAGGAACTTAAATTAGGAAAAGTAAACTTTTCATGAGTTATAGAATGCTGTCACTGCGATTTGGCTTTTTCTTCCATCATCCAATCATATGCAAACAAAAATGCTGTATTTGTAAAATTTTCCTTGCATGTGATTGGGTACTCTTTGCAAAGTGAAGCTTTTACCTCGTTTACTAAGTTCTGGAGCAACTGCACTTTGCAAAGCGCACAGTCTATTTGCCTTTACTAAATCAACCCTAAAGTGGGGAGGAAAGGGGCAAGTTAGAGTGCTTTTCCATTGGCTAAGGAGGCAGTTGAGAGGCAGGGCAACTGTAGCCTCAGCATTTTTATAGAGCTGATTTACTAAAGGCAAATATACGGTGCACTTTGCAAAGTGAAGTTTCCCTCTGCAAGTGCAGTTGCTCCAGAGCTTAGTAAATTAGCAGAAGCTCTGCTGACTTCCATCATCCAATCATGTGCAAGCAAATATGCTGTTTTTATTTTAAGTTTTCCTTGGACGTGGTTGGGTATTCTTTGCAAAGTGAAGCCTTATCTCATTTGCTAAGTTCTGAGGCTACTGCACTTGCAGAGGGCAACTGCACTTCTTTGCAAAGTTCTCAGTCTATTTGCCTTCAGTAAATCAAGGCAAATAGACTGTGCAATTTGAAAAATGCAGTTGCCCTCTGCAAGTTCAGTTGCTCCAAAGCTTAGTAAATGAGTAAACGAGCAGAAGCTCTGCTGACTTGAATCCTCAAATCATGTGCAAACAAAAATACTGTTTTTAAATTTTCCTTGCACATGATTGGGTATTCTTTGCAAAGATAATTTTTACCTTATTTACTAAGCTTTGGAGCAACTATACTTTTTTTCCCTTTAGTAAATCAATCCCTGAATGTTCATATCAGACATTGACAGACAGATTTAAAAATAACAGATTTTTACAAACTGTTCATAAATTTATGGACAGTTGCCAACCCTGCCTGCCCATGAAATCTTACAATCTAATGCCCCGTATACACATGGGAAATTAGGAATCGTTGTCAGAATTGGTGCAATTCCACCCACGATTCCAAATTGTGATAAATTGTCCAACCTGCATTTAGATGTAGTTTATCCTAAATGGCACCCCAAACATGGTGCGATTTTGCCAAGATTGTAACGCAACAAAACGCGCGACAATTGGGCAAAACATGCATGTAAAAACTTACCTGGTTCAGGGACAAATTTTTGTTCCCCCTGAGCCTCTTTTGTGTTATAAATACTGGTAGCCCATTGACCCATTCAGCCCTGGAAGGTTTTACCCCCCTTAATAACTAGGCCATTTTTTGCAATACGGCACTGCTTTTATTTAACTGACAATTGAGCGGTCATGCGACGATGTAACCAAACAAAATTGATGTCCTTTTTTTCCCCACAAATAGAGCTTTCTTTTGGCGGTATTTGATCACCTCTGCATTTTTCTATTTTTTGCACTATAAACAAAAAAAAAAAAAACAAAAAAAAAAAAATATTTTTTACTTTCTAAATTTTCAAATTTCTTCATCAATTTAGGACAATTTTCTTCTACATATTTTTGGTAAACAAATTCCCAATAAGCGTATATTGATTGGGTTGTGCAAAAGTTATATTGTCTGCAAACTATAGGATAGATTTATGGACTGTTAATTTTTTTTATTGTTTTTACTGGTAATGGCAGTGATCAGTGATTTTTTGGAGGGACTGCGACATTGCGGCGGACAAATCTGACCCTAATGCTGCGTACACACGACCGATTTTCCCGTCGGAGTTCCGGTGAAACCGTCATACATACACACCATTACACCAAAGTCCGATCATTAAGAACGCGGTGGAAGAAAAAAAAAAAAAAAGTAAGAAAAAAAGGAAGTTCAATAGCCAGTAGCCAATAGCTTCCGTCTCATACTTGCTTCAGAGCATGCGTCGCTTTTGGTCCATTGGAACAGCATACAGACTAGCAGTTTTCCCAATAGGAATCGGTTCCGTTGGAAATATTTAAAACATGTTCTATTTCTAGGTCCTTCCAAATTTTTGTAAACAAAAAGTCAGATGAGGCATACACACGATCGGAATATACGATGAAAAGCTTCCGTCTGACTTTTTATGTCGGACATTCTGCTCGTGTGTACGTGGCATAAGTGACCTTTTTTTGGGGACCAGTGACATCAATACAGTGATCAGTGCTAACAAAATAAAAATAAAAAAAAATGCACTGATCACTGTATAAATGACACTGGCAGGGAAGGGGTTAACATCAGGGGTGATCAAAGGGTTCAGTGTGTTCCCTGCAAGTGTTTTCTAACTGTGTAGGGGGTGGACTGACAGGAAAAACACAGAGATCGCTGTTCCTGATTACTAGGAACAGGAGATCTCTGTGTACCTCCCTGTCAGAACAGGGATCTGTCGAGTTTACTGTACATAGACAGATACCTGTCCTGCCTCTCTGTGGGGCAATCCCGGGTGGCTGGTGGACATCGGGTCCCCCAGACCTGTGGATTGGCTCCGCCCCCGTGGAGCGGGCGCGCGCCCACAGTATCTAGTGCACGGAACAACATACATGTACATTGTTTTGTGCAATAGAAATTTGTATGAACGACAATTTTGTGCGTTATTTTGTGCCACATCTGATAATAGAATTCAAAAGCAAAAAACCCTCAAATGGACTTTTAAGACACGTATCAAATAAAAAAGTATAATAAGGTACAAGAAAACAGTCATTTATTAATTATAATGTATCATAAAAACATAGAAAGTACATTAACATAGAAGCCACCACTGTACATACAGTAGATTATGATACTCTTGCACCCGACGTGTTTCGTAGTAAAAATATACCTCCTTCCTCAGGGGTGTGCATTAGAACAAGAGACATTTTCTATTCAAAAAATATAAATAATATATAATGAGATATATTGAAAGAAAGAAATACAGAGAAATAAACAAAATTATTCAAAAATACAATGTTATAGTTTACACATAATGCACTTACGTATTAGGGTGACATTCTACGATATTTTGGTTAAAAACAACAGACGATGGAAAAGGTGTGCCGCGTTGTTGTTTTGCGCAATAGAGTTGCCCTGCCACAGTATATAGGTGGTGGGCAGTCTTGAAGTGGTTACAGTGAATGGGCTGCCCTATGCACAACACACCAGAGTATCACGCAAAAAGATCACACGCAAGAACACTCATTCCCGCTGCGCAATATGTGAGCGTGGCCAAAAAGTAGAAGAGTAATTACTTCTAGTTCCAAAACACGACTTGGTTATTGAAATGAAGTCTCATGTTTTTTTTTTCTGTGTTATACTGTAAATAGATTGCTTAAAACTAAAGATTATTTTAGCTCATTACTGACCTTTTAAGAATACCATCAGCGGAGTAAGATTAAGTTGTACTAGGATAATTATAACAAGACAGCTCGCAGTTTCACAAGTGTATTAATTAAGAAGTGATTCTAAAACAAATAGTTTTGTTTGAAAGTAAAATAAAAGAAAGTTGACTCACGTTGATTGAGCTCTCTGTTACAGTTTTGTGCTCGGAGCATTGGCTGAGATAGAGCGGTGTTCAGAATAATACGGAAACCAAAGCTAAAGGAAAATAGAAATATGTGCATAAGCATTAGCAGCTGTTTGTTCTATGCCACAGCATGGGGCTTCTTCTTCTTTTAGTTTAAGACAAATTAATTAAAAATTGAAAATATTTTCACAAATTTTTAAATGTGTTTGTAGTGGTAGCAGGCCTACCCTAAATTGAACCTGTACTTTGTGGTATAACTTTAGTGCCAACCTCTTCTGTTGAACATCTTCTTCCCTGTCCTCCTTTGTGAATCCATTTGGCCAATGGAAATGGGAGGGAGTCTTGTGTAAGTCTCCAGCTACATGAGTGACCGGAGGTGCGATGACTTCACTCCAGTGCATGGGAGCCACTATTTACGGCATGGGCTCTGAAGGTCCACCACTGCATGCAAGAACTTCAGAATCCCAACGCCGGGAACGGCACCAGCTGCATGTACTCTGAATATCTCTTACACTGTGCAAGTTTAGGAGATATAGGCTTACTTTAGGCTTGCCGGTAGGTACAAGTAGTAGAACACAGTTTACTACTACTTTAATTGGTGAGGGGATGCACTGGATACGTTTGCTGCCATTGTGCTATTGCTGGGTGTCCAGTGCGTTCCTATATAGTCTCAATACTTTGTGCTTAAACCAGTACAAAACCTAAAATGCTGTAATATACTGCAGCTTTCCAATCATTAGACATGGTGGCTTCATTCGTTTTCTTTTCGTAGGCTTTTAACTGTAGGCCAGTAGAGTGCCCCATTCTGGATGAAGGCATTACAGAAATCAGTTTTTTTTTCTTTTGCGATAAAGGTTTTACCTTAATAAATACAAGTTGATCATTGTAAGCATACCTAAACAATTTTTCTTATCTCTGAAACTGATATATTCTGCTGGAGAGATTGTTCTTTTGAAAAACAACAGACTTGGCCAGGTGAAAATGAGAGAAAGAAAGCCTAAAAAAGAAAATGAGGCAAAGCGAAAAAGGAGCTGTTTGGGACTTCGAATAAAGTACATGACATGCTAGGATCACATGCCTCCATCCCTATATACTGTATGAGACAAAAAAAAGAAGGATTTGAGACTTTAACTGAAGCATGAAGCTAGAATTTGGTAAAATGATCAATATATGTTAACACGTTTATTAATTTATATATGTACACGTATTCCATCATAGCAAAATACAGTTATAAATGATGATGTTAAAAGAATATTTGTAACATATAAAAAGTTTTGATCCACATCCGCATAATACAGTAAAGATTTATTCAAGATTACAAAACATTCATGTATGTAGTCTAAAATGTAAACACATGATTATGACAACACTACATCAGAAAATCTCAACGCGTTTCGTGGATTCCCTTCACTTCCTCAGGAGCTGACATGCGTATAAATCAGCTATGAGTTCAAAATGTGGTACTGAGAACTGAGGGTTCACTAGGGTCGTCTGTTCCGGGAGCTATGGCAGTTTGGCCCATGGCCAAAAAACACAAATAAATGACCATAAAGGGAAATATAATCCCCATATTGTGGTGCAATAAACAGCTTCAAGGGTTTCTTATAGTCCTGATTCTGAATATAAAAACCATGATCCAAGATGATGCACAGTATCCCAAAGAAACGAGAACTAAAAAAGTATTAGATATCTTTTTTGCTTCTTGTTTCTAATCTTGTCTTGTTCCTAATCAGAGGCGGCTCTCTAATTAGGCAAATTAGGCGGTGGCCTTGGGCCTCGCCCCCTGCAGGGGCCTCGCAAGTTGCGACTGCCTAATTTGCCCATACCGCAAGCTCCATGATTCGCCGGGACCGCCTTGCATTCTTGCCCCGAAGTCCCGGTGTTCTGGCACATTCAGTCCGGCCATCATATAGCATCCGCCCCGTACTGCGCATGTGCAGTACGGGGCAGAAGAAGCTTCGTAAAATTTCTGAAACTGAACGGCGCCTGCGCCATGAGTGGAGGTGGTAGCCCCACCATCCAAGTGGACATAGGGTTCGGAAAATTAGACAGCCCCTCGCGGGCGAGCTTTGCTCGCCACGCTTCGGGCTCAGCCTCGCTGCGCTCTGCTCTTATTTATTCTAACTCTATGTCCACTTGGATGGTGGGGCTAGAACCTGGACTCAGTGCCCAGGCGCCGTTCATCCTCGGCTATTTTCGGAATCTGTGTTGCTGTGTACTGCGCATGCGCAGTACACAGCGGACGCTATCTGATGGGGGACCTTATACGACAAGACACCGCAAGCCCCACTCCACTCCGCTGTGCATTGCAGCCAGAATCTCCCCAGCTGCCTGACACACAGTGCACTGAGGAGCGGAGTGAACTTAACCCGCCCCTCCTCCTCCTCCTGTGCTGTGATGTTTTCCTGTACACAGTGGAGGAGGAGGGAACAAGTCACAGCATTCACCGAGAGACGCGCTGGTCTGAGGTCTGTGTAATCATTATCTAAACATTAGCCTTGGAGAGGGGGAGGGGGGACAAGCAGAGTGAACTTGGAGCTATTTGGGGGAGAGGATATCCATCCATCCCCCCATACCATCCCAGCTCCATCCACCCCACCCCAATCCCGGCTCCATCCATCCCCCTGATCCAATCCCAGCTCCACCCCTCCCCAATCCCATTCTGGCTCCATCCCCCCTGATCCAATCCCTGCTCCATCCATCCCCCATACCATCCCAGCTC
Source organism: Lithobates pipiens (assembly GCF_037356315.1). Taxonomy (NCBI): domain Eukaryota; kingdom Metazoa; phylum Chordata; class Amphibia; order Anura; family Ranidae; genus Lithobates; species Lithobates pipiens. Next base: position 77,221,906 of record NW_027507785.1, on the reverse strand, counting down.
CATCCACCCACCCCGATTCCATCCCGGCTCCATCCATCCCACCCCAATCCCATCCTGGCTCCATCCATCCCCCCATACTATCCCGGCTCCATCCACCCCAATCCCATCCCGGCTCCATCCATCCCCCCATACCATACCGGCTCCATCCACCCCACCCCAATCCCAACCCGGCTCCATCCATCCCATCATGGCTCCATTCATCCCCCCCAAACCAGTAGCACCTCCATCCATCCCCCGTAATATCCCAGCTCATCCACCCCACCCCAATCCCATCCCGGGTTCCATCCACCCCCCGATCCAATTAAATTTCCATCCCATCCCCCCATCTCATCCCAGGTCCATCCACCCCATCCCATCCCAGCTCCATCCACCCCACCCCCCATCCTAGCTCCATCCATTCCCCCCGATCTCATCCCAGCTCCATTCATTCCCTGATCCCATCCCGCGTCCATGCATCCCCCCAATCCCATCTCTGCTCCCTCCATCCCCCCGATCCCATCTCGGCTCCCTCCATCCCCCCGATCCCATCTTGGCTCACTCCATCCCCCCAATCCCATCCTGGCTCCCTCTATCCCCCCGATCCCCTCCCGGCTCCATCTACCACCCCAATCCCATCCTAGCTCTATCCATCCCCCATTCCAATTCTGGCTCCATCCATTCCCCCGATCCCATTCCAGCTCTATCCCCCCCAATCCCATCCCTGCTCCATCCATTGTGACAGGTTAAGGAGGGAGAGCCACACCAGCACAATAGCCTGCTAAGTGCAGGGGGGTGACATCATGTTCTACCACACCAGGTGACACCAACCCTAGTGGCGCCACTGTGTGCTGGGGGGACTTTAGGACTTGTGCTACAAGGGGGCTTGGATATGAAATACACCCCCCCAGCACATATCTTCTCCCCTCCCAAAGCCCCCCTAGCACATATCCTCCCCCCAATCAAACAGATGCTGTCTGCCACAAAGGGATTGGCATGCATTTGATGGGCACAGTGGCTGCATTTGATGGGTACAGTGGCTGCATTTGATGGGCACAGTGGCTGCATTTGATGGTCACAGTGGCTGCACTTGATGGTCACAGTGGCTGCACTTGATGGGCACAGTGGCTGCACTTGATGGGCACAGTGGCCGCACATGAGGGCACAGTGGCTGCATTTGAGGACACAGTGGCTGTATTTGATGGGCACAGTGGCTGTATTTGATGTTTCTTTTTTTTTTTCAGCTTGTTTGCACCCCCCCCCCCCATGAATTGTGAGCACCAGCCGCCACTGATCTCTTGTATCATGTCTGAAGCCTCTGACCATCTCCTGTATCACGTCTGCAGTCTCTGACCATCTCCTGTACTATGTCTGCAGTCTCTGATCATCTCCTGTACTATGTCTGCAGTCTCTGATCATCTCCTGTATCATGTCTTCTGTCGCTGATCATCTCTTGCATCATGTCTGCGACTCTCTCACTCTGCGGAAGGAGCTCCAGAGCCCCCTCCACATTAGAGTTTGCAATTTAAATGCAAGTTGGAACTCTGTGATGTAAAGGGAAATGCAGTGGACTCTGATATAAAGGTAATCTTTGGTCACCAGAGCTCCCCCCTCCCTTACATTAGAGTTCCCCTTTACACCAAAATCTGCAGGTTGCCCCTTAGATCATGATCCGCAGCATTCCCCTTTATATCAGAGTTCCCTTGCAATGCAAGGGGGAATCCTGCAGACTCTGATATATGGGGGAACTCTGTGCTGGCTGGGTTATATTAACCTGACCTTCATGTCAAAGGAAAAATATGCGTGTTATATATAATATATATATATATGTAATACTGTATTTTCTGGCGTATAAGACTACCTTTTACACTTAAAAAAAATGCCCAAAAATCGGGGGTTGTCTTATACGCCGGGTATACAGGTATACAATGCTGCCCGATGGATGTCAGCCCCCAAATGTCTGGTAATACTGTATGTGGCTTCAGCTACAAACATTATACGGCGTTGACCCAATCCCGGCGAGCGATGTATTCTATTAATGAATACAGAGCCTGCTTGGATTGGAGTAACAACCTCTTCCAATCCGAGCAGGCTACATAGAGTAGCCTGCTCGGATTGGCTTTGAGAGAGAGAGAGAGAGAGAGAGGCAAGGGCTGATGATGCTACAGCCTCTGCGAATCCAAGCAGGCATTAAAGCTTTCATTAAAAGAATACACCGCTCACCATACTTCCCTGGGTAAATCCATTCACTGATCTCCTACTACTATACATCCTGCTACTTGCCTTTGAGGTCCCAGGCACCCAAGAGGGACAGGTAAATCTGGGACATAGGACAGGGGGGTTATTAAATGCATTTTAGTGGACAATTCCCATAGAATGTAACCCAAAAGTGGTATAGGTTTGGTTAGTGAAAAATTTGACTTTCCAGAGTTGTGGCATTCAATAGATCTCTGTTTGTGTTATTATTGTTTGATTTACTTTATGACATATCACAGCATGGCGGATGAGTAGTTGGCATTCTTGCTTTGTGTTTTTTAATAGTTCTAATGTTTTTTTAAATGGTGTTGCCTCAGAAGGGGGGTAGTCTTATACCGCGAGTATTGCCTAAAACCTATGTTTTCACTTGAAAAATAGGGGGTCGTCTTATACGCCCAGTCGCCTTATACGCCAGCAAATACGGTATATATATTTGATTAAAGAAGAATTGGTTAGAGAAAATTCTATAAACAGTGAATTCATAGTTCATAGAATTTAAAACTTTTAATATATGCAATTTATACAGTTAATTTTTATCTCTTGAATTATTTTTCCCATTATGGATGTGAATGGGGCCTCATGTCTCAGATTTGCCTAAGGCCTCGCAAAGCCTAGAGCCGCCTCTGTTCCTAATCTTGTCAAAGTGGTGTCTATGGGTCACCAGTAGACACCAGTGAGACAGTAGACACTGTGTCTGGTTTCAACCTTAGTATGTCTTTATCTAGCCATAAAATGTTACCACTTTTAGGTTGATGTGCACATAGATGTTAGATAAAATGTTCCTAATCTTGTCAGTCTAATGTCTATGGGTCAGCAGTAGACACTATGGACAAAGCTTGTCAGAGAAAAAAAAGTAGTTAGACAGGTTGGATGTCTCAAGATGGTTGAATTGTGTCTACATTTCAGACCTCCTTCTGATGTCTATGTTGGCTTTTAAGGGGAAGGTAATGAATATTTTACAAATCAACTTTATCCCAACTCAAAAGCCTTCTATTTAGACAAGCTCAGAGCCCCAACTAGTCATTCATATGGTCCTCTGTGGCCAGTTGTGGCTCCTCAACCCCTTAGCTTGTTTAACTGTCAGCAATCAGCTTCTTGACTTCCAAAGATGTTCCAAGTGGTCTGCTTAAGATATACCTGCCACTTTATTCATCTAAGCCTTGTCACTTTTTTTTTTTTATTTAAGCAAAGAGCACTTTCTTAAGGGAAATAGTGTTTTAATATAATTGCCATCCACTGTATATAAAAGAATTTTCATTTAGGGAATTCCATTGGAATCTTTACAAAGCACTTAAACTGACATGACTTGTCTATTTGTACTGCTAAATTAAATTTCACTTTGACAGCTGACCACCCAGACTGACTGCAAGAGACCAATTTGTTCATTGAACTGCCGTGACATGGGAGACATTTTATCTCCGAACATCATAGTTTGCAGATTTCTCTTACAAATATCCCTTAGCAGGCGTCAGGAGTTTTTGCAAATGCATTTTTTTTATCCTCTATTGACATTCCTTTGCTGTGTTGAAGTTGTGAGGTGTTGAAAGGCGAGTTTTAGCTTGATTAATGCAGCCTTTGAGAATGAATGTAAACTTCTTGGCAGAGTGTCCCTAAAGATGTTTAATTTCCTTCCCAGATCCAGTAGAGTAAACAGGTAGGCTTGCCAGAAAAGTGTTTGAGTCGAGGTAGAAAAGTATTCTGCTGACATAAAAAAAAAGAAGATTATTACAGTCTTTTTCTTTCTGTTAATAAAAAGATGAACATTTTTACATAGATTTTTTGTACATTCGCTAAGTGTCTGGCTCAACAGTAGAGGAATGTCACCTTGTAAGTGCCGCAAGTTGGAAAACCATGACTATGGGCCACGTGGATCGTCTTGTAAATCTGTGATCAAGATATTAGTGCTAAAGTGACTCGAAATCCAAGAACAAATGTGTGCCAGTCCTTAGATGTGGTTGCTGAATTAATTTTCTTTTGTCAGGCCATTTTCTTAATTTCTACCTGATGATCTTACCTTTAATGCATTTTCTGTCCTAAGGTGACCACACTCACTCACTGTAAAGAATCTTTGAAATGGCAGCGTTGTTCATTTAAGTATATCAACTTTATCTGCAGACACTGTTTGAATAAAGGTCTAATGTTTGTCTGTTCAAACATGTTGAAAATAGGCAACAATTATAAATATTCACAAAATTTGATTGGTTTCAGATTCATTTGTCAAGTTAACCATTTTGTTTTGTCACATTGGATCCACCTCCAACCAACTCAAGCACAAAAGGTAGGAATAATCATCTTATTTCACTTTTATATCTTAATGTATTTATTGCAATATGTTTCCATTTCATATGTTTATGCAACATGAAAACAAAATGGATCCAAAGCAATTCAGATCATGTGTTATGTTGTTACATAGTAAGGTCGAAAAAAGACACAAGTCCATCACGTCCAACTTATGTGTGTGAGTCCAACCTATGTGTGTTGTCCAACCTATGTGTGTGAGTCCAACCTATGTGTGTGGTCACACCTATGTGTGTGAGTTCAACCTATGTGTGTGAGTCCAACCTATGTGTGTGGTCCAACCTATGTGTGTGAGTCCAACCTATGTGTGTGGTCCAACCTATGTGTGTGGTCCAACCTATGTGTGTGAGTCCAACCTATGTGTGTGAGTCCAACCTATGTGTGTGAGTCCAACCTATGTGTGTGGTCCAACCTATGTGTGTGGTCCAACCTATGTGTGTGAAGTCCAACCTATGTGTGTGAGTCCAGCCTATGTGTGTGGTCCAACCTATGTGTGTGTGGTCCAACCTATGTGTGTGAGTACAACCTATGTGTGTGGTCCAACCTATGAGTGTGAGTCCAACCTATGAGTGTGAGTCCAACCTATGTGTGTGGTCCGACCTATGTGTGTGGTCCAACCTATGTGTGTGAGTCCAACCTATGTGTGTGGTCCAACCTATGTGTGTGAGTACAACCTATATGTGTGGTCCAATCTATGTGTGTGAGTTCAACCTATGTGTGTTACGTTATTTGGGATGCTTCAAACATCAACAAAAGCCCCAAACTATTACATAATTTCATCCAACTGAAACAAATGAATACAAATTCAATTTTTGTTTCAATATAATTTATTTTGGATTTGTTAAGATTCATTACTATTGTGATTCAGAGATTCGGAAGCATTTGAGTCTCCAAATAACAAAAATCTTTTAAGAATTTTGTTTTTTACCCCCAGCAGACAGTGCGGGACAGGAAGAGGCATAGACTCCTGTGGGAGTCTATGCCCGGAAGTGGGTGCAAATACCTGTCTTAGACAGGTATCTGCACTCCCCTGAAAGGTGCCAACTGTGACACCGGGGGGGGGGGGGGGGGAGAGTTCCGATGAGTGGAAGTTCCACTTTAGGGTGGAGCCCCGCTTTAACTAAGGCACAAAATGATTATGGCTGTGTTCACTTCAATTATCCACCCATGTGCTAAGTGTTGATTTACAGCAAATAAAGTACTATATTATACTATATTGTACTATATTAAGATGACACGCAGACAGGCAGGGGGCGGGGGGGGGGGGGGGGTCACAGGAGACACAGGATAGCAGGGCTGCAGATGACGGAGGCACGTAAACAGACCACGGTGTCAGGGCTCAGCAGCCCTGATTATCGTGGTCAGTTTACAGGGAGTAAGGCATAGCCAGGCAGGATCAGCCAGGTATTACAGGTAATACAGGGAGCCAAATTCCACAGCACAAGCACTGTTCTGTATAACATGCTTTAAAGCAGTGGTTCTCAACGCTTCTAGTGGCATGATCCCTTGATAAGATTTGCCAAGTTGTGGGGACCCCTAACAGTAAAATTATTTTTGTAGCGTGACTTGTCAGCACCCAAGGCAAGACAAGTACTTTGCGCCCCTAACCCATGGACATTTAGTGCTCCCTGAGTCCCTTTCACTCGTACAGTAATAAAACCCCTTATGGTACATTTTAGGATGTACCACTCTTTCTCTTAGTTCTCCTTTCTTTCCCTTTTATCTCTCTCTCTATCCTAATTTCTTGTATTTTCCCTATCCATCTTTATTGTTCTTTCTCTTATTCTTTCACTCCCTTTTTCTTTGTTCCCCCCCTTCCATGTATTCTCTATTGTTATTCCTTCTTTTACTAATTGGTGGTGGGGGGGGGGGGTGGGATGAGTGTCAATGCTGGCGGGGAGTTGGGATGAGTGGCAATGCTGGGGAGAGTTCTGATCAGCCAGCTTAGGTGCTCTTGTTCAAGGTCATCTGCTAAATTGGGGGCCATGGGCTCCTGGGACAGCCCTGCCAAAAGGCTGGGAGAGTGGTGCAGGCTTCAGGAACAGCCCAGGATTCAGTGACCCCTGGCGACTCATCATTCAACCCCTGAGGGAGTCCTGACCCCCAGGTTGAGAACCACTGCTTTAAAGAAACAGAATATTTTTTTTTTCTTTAACCCTTTAAGTGAACATTCTCTGCTACTTTAGGAAGTCTTTTTCTTTAACCCTTTAAGTGAACATTCTCTACTACTTTAGGAAGTCAGCGCATATCAGGTGTACTTGAGTTGATGTCACTTCTGCACCGGACATGGAAAAAATTGTGCACTCCTGATATCTTAGGAAACTACAGCACAAGTTCTCTTTTTAATAGCTTCAGGAAGCAAGAAGAGGACCCTTTCTCTGTCAAGTAGAGAACTGAGGATGTTATCTCTGGAAAGCGGAGAGGCAAGATTTTCATCTTGTCTTATTATAAGTTGGAATACTTTTTTTTTTTTCATGAATGAACAAAGGTTGAACTTAGGACAAGATGACAGTGTAGAAAAGGAGACATACGTCTGCAGTTCCTGTTCTTGTGTTTGTGTTCTTTTATTGTATTTTGGAAGGCTGGCATGCAGGCTTTGATTGCTATTATTCATTTCCATTTTCTAATTACTTTCCTATTGATATTTTTTTTTTTTTAAACTGATGATTTTGTTTACAATTAGAATGTGTTCTACTGCTTTCTAAAGCTTTTTTTTTTTAATTCATTTAAAGCTCTAAATTGTATGCAAAATGTAGTTGTAGTTCAGGTTGTCGGTGCTCAGAGTAGATAATAGAGAATATAGACGAGGTATAGTGTAAAAATAAACTATTCTAAGGGGTTATAAAGTAACATGCACATGCTCTGTTAAAATAAAAATTGTCCTGGTTTGTCTCTGTCAATGCCAATTAAAATCAAAAAAGGTCTGTATCATACATGATAGTTTTTTTTCTCCTTTGAACAGAGATATCTAGACCAAAAATAAAAAGTTTGTTTTTGACAGGCAGCAAACTAAGCACAAAAAAGTCCTTGCTTATACCCTTCAGCAGCTTTTACAAGGTATTTTTTTAAGAAATAAAGAGGACTTGTCAGCCATCCAGTGCAGTAATGTTCTGCTTGCATTTTGAGACTTATGGGGTATGTTGTGAATTCATGAAGAAATACATTTAATATTCGCTGGCCGAGATGAGGGATTTCAGTATTTTATTGAACTGTGACCTCTTGGAGACCTTTAAAGCAAAGTACAAGATCTCGCAGGTTTTTTTTTTCCAAATGTTGAAAGGATTAGTTCTTGTTAAACTTTTACAAAACCTGTGTTTAAAAAAGAAACTCGCTGAAACAATGGTATCTTCTGTCACCAAATAAAAAGCTGTTTACTTATTTTGTTGGTTAGAGTGAGAAGGCTAAACTTGCATAAGTATTTATCACATGGAAATAACCCTTAACTAGAGAACCCCATTGTACGTAAGTAAAAGACTATTTGGACAATATACAACCGTGCAAATAGCTGACGCCTCATCCAAAAACATATTGAAGGACACAGCTAACCCATTTAATCATTTATTGGAAGCTCAGAGTTCATCCCAAAACATGCTGTAAGATTCATCTACCAGTATCATCTATATTTTTCTAAGCCATTCAATTTATACATAGGTCACAACTGAGATTATAAATTTAGTATCTAATGATCTAAAGAACTTTGTCATAAAGAGATTATATATGAAAGTGTGATCATAAGTAGAAGTGTTTTAGCAACAAATTAGTATTATAAAAAACATATAATCATGATTAGAATTGTATAAGAATTTAACCTATGTTTAGATAAACAAATATTGATTGGATACCCAAATTATACATGGATCCATATAGATAATAATTGTATGTGATATTGTTTGTGATATATCTAACCTGTGTCCTTTCTAAACGGACTAAAGATTAACAGATATACAGTGATATGCATATATATCACCAATTTATGCAAGTAATTATTGGAAATTTATGTTAAAGCGTATTCTACATTATGCCATAATTCTTGAACACTCGAATATATTCGTTAGAACATATAAATAACAAACACATATTACAGAATTAGAAAAATATTCACTTAAAGAAATAAAACACCAAACATAGGTGAGACACCTGGTGGTGGAAGGTGCTATTACCTTAAAATCACGAGACTCCCGGGAAAGCTAACCATTAAGTCTGCCGGCCAATGAGGGGGGAACACATACCCTCTGGGCAGAACTTAGTATAATTTTATAATCCTTTTGTTAAAAAGGATATTTAAGAAACGGAGGAGGAAGAAAAGAGAGGGAGGAAGCTCGGAGGAGAGCTGGGGGGAGAGAGTCAGGGGGAAGCTTAGGGACCCCCCCTGAGAAGGGACACTGGAAGACATGCATGAATACACATTTTACATTCATGAAGATCCCTGCTCCTTGGAATGTTGAAGCCACGGCAGCCATCTTAAAATTCCTGGTAACTAATACTCCACACTAATAGCCATATTGGAAATGGGTAAATATATGTTTATCATCTATTTTATGTTCTCTTAAATATTGATTTTGAATATTCTATTATTGAAAATATTTCTCCCGAATCAATAACCGCCTTTTAGATTTTTCTCTAAATTAAATTTTTCATTATACATTTCTTTTTGCATAGATGCCAATTTTATTGACAAACAAATGTCTAATTTATTTCACATTGTTAACCACTTACTTACCTGCAGTATAGTAACGGTTGGATGTGTGAAATACAGACCTTCTGTTTAATTGTCAATTATCAAAAGGTTATTGATTCTACCGAGAAATGATAATGGTGATAATTGTGTCCAAGGTACTACTACGCCCAGTTTGAGGGTGTTCACAGAAATTGTCAAAATGATCAAGTAATGTAATCTGTATTTTAATATTTCATGTAAATGTTTGTTTTCTGTCAACCAATAAATGTAGCTATTTTGTATGATCACTCGTCTCCGTGAAAAAGTTTCACATATATAGACGGTGTCATATAGACTGATTCTGTATCTTAAAAATATCTTCGTTAAAAATTACTTAGGAAATATTGTGCGGGAAAAATGTCCTTAAAAGCACAACAGGTACTTTTTAGACAAAGATTACAGAATCTACCGTATATAAAGCTAACTGTCCATTAAAGAGCTAAATCTACTCAGCTAAACTGAATGTTACAACTTTTCTAAATTCGGACAGACCCGCAATGCTCCTCAATATTGACACCTTAAACAAGTCTGGTTATTAGGTAGCCCCCACCCCCCACAAGATTCAAAATTATAGTTTAAAGAGAAAAAACAATTTGAGTAAAAAAAGTAAAAAATCCACCTTACACCCCAACTTCTGGCACACACAGTAAGTGAAATATTACAATAAGAGATTTATTTAAAGCTCAGCTTGGGGTAAATGCTTCTAAAACTACAATGGGCCCCCAGTCGATGAAAAAAAAATAACACCTCTGGCTACTTACCTTTAATACAGAACTGCCCTCAACAGTACTTTTTGCCACAAGATGTAGGAAAAAAACGGAGGGAGCGACACCCCATCGCGCTTCATTCATAGTACATCATCACAGGACCATCCAGGGCCTTTGAAGTGGTGAAAAAGAAAGAAGAATTAGGGACATGACACCAACCTGAAGACATCTGAAATAGGTAAGTATTAAAAAATAAATATATTATGAGAAGGCTAATGGATGGGCAGGTGGGGTGTTTTAGGATTGGGGGATTGATGGGGACAAGGGCCTCATCCCCACAACCCTTGCCCAGTGGTTGAGGAGGACTGCGGGCGGGGGGCTTATCTGGAAGCCCCCTTTAACAAGGGGACCCCAAGATCCTGGCCTCCCTCATGTGAAATGGTAACGGGTTACAAATGTACCCCTGTCATTTCACAAAGAATGGTAAAAATTACATGACACCACTTGGGACAAGTCCTTTATTAAAAAAATAAAAATGTCCCACTAAGTCCATTCATCTTCTTCTTCTCTCGCTCCAACGGACTGAAAAAAAAAAGAAAAAAAAAGCTGCACACTGCCACCTATCCGCCTCCATGGGAGGCATTAGCTGTAATGACCGTCCTCTCAGGCGACAGTCCTTTTATAACTGAGGACGGGCCACACAGGATGTCCCTGCCCCCCTCTGATGCCCAGGGACATGCCTATGGCTTCCCCGTAGCATCACTGTTCTCACTGTGATGATTTCACCTGCTGTAATTATCTGCACCCTGTTAATTGCCACCCAGGGCACCTGAATTATGTCCCTCTCCTTCTGCAGTCCAGAAGATGGACTTGGGGTCTGCATCATGTGAACAAGGATGTAGGTACATGAATTGGGCTTTGAGGCACATATGCTGTATATACAAAAAAACATTTCTTTTAAATATGTTAGATGGAAGCCAATTAATCTGCCAGCATGTCATAAAGTGTGGGAGGAGACCCATGCAAGAACATGCAGAACAAGAAAACTTCATTACTAAAGCATCCAGGTTGGGAATTGAACCGATGACCCAAGTAGTGAGCCATTGTGCTTCTTGGGTTTACATCCACAACATTCAGTCTGGAAGCAAACTTCTTTTTCAGCTGATACTTACCAAGCATCTATAATTGTGTCTTTAAGTCTAAATCTTCGAAAATGGAATACAGTACATTAAATTAAACTTCAGAGCTACCAGGTAGACATTAAAAACATATTTTCTCAACGTGATCCAATACTAAAAAATATGCTTTGCCTCCTTGCAGGGCCTAAGAAGAATATGTTCACTATTGTCTGGGAATTGCTTTTGTAAGCTCTGACCCCATGCTGACGAGGGCTGAACTGTTACAGTAAACCACATTTTCCACTGAGAAAGGCATCAATTGACATGTTGCAAAAGGCTTGAGGGAAAGATTTTGCTGGTGGGAAAGCCGGCAGAGCTCTTCATGTGAAGGAAGTATTTAATTGATGAAAGTTTTGATAAAAATGAAGATATATCTGTGTGCAAACAAAACATCTGAGAGTCTTTTTTGTGATGCTTTTTTAAGTGGAATTTTATCTGCTGGAGAAGAAGGAAATTAAACTACAACCTCAAGGAACACTGACATTCAAAAGGAGCTGGGGGCCTGTGTTGATGAATGTTTAATTGTGTCTACCGCAAGGGATTGTATATGAAAGACAAATGATTATGTTATCTATCTGCATAGGCTATTAGCACAATCAAAGTGGATCTGTGAGGATAACAAATTGGGTGTTGTTGTGACTTGTTTTTAACCTCTTGTGGAGCTATAGCTTATGAATTACACCCCAAAAATGTAAAACATATCTCCAGGGAGAAAAGACTTTCCCTCTCAGCCACTGCAACTAACTTATATATTAAAAAAAACTCCATAAAACCCCCAATTACTTATCTTAAACTTCAGTCATGTAGTAGGCCAGGTTTTTATATCTTCTTTCTTGTGCTCTGTAGATGAGAGGTTTTCGATCTGCAATGCATGCCTCTCACTTCCTGGTGATGTAAGTGTAGCTCCCTCCTTGTTTAGAGTAGGCTGCTAGGTAAAGTGTTTATAACTCCTCTGTAAACAGTGGAGTAGGGGTTGATTGCTTAGGGCTGATCAGTGTTTCTCAGACTGCTGTTCTGCTGCTTCTCCCTTTCTCCTAAAGGCTTCTAGAAGCATAACAGGAGAATAGTAGAACAGGCAGCCTGAATATATATGGAATTACAGCCAATCCCTGGGGATGTGTGAAGGAGATCCCATTAATAGTCTTAGGCCTGAGTGGTAAGGGGAGACCCTTGTGCAGGAGCTTGGCTCCGAGGCATACAAACAAAAGGATAATATGGCGAACTCCAGATATGGCTGTATACTACTGGCAACAAGGGGGTGGGCTGGGCAATCAAACTGGGCAATAAAATAAGTCCATATATGTCAATATGTCCATGTGAGGAGAATAATTTCCTGTCTTTAGGTGGCTGCAAGTTCAAAAGATAGAAGAAGCTCTGGAACATAGTAAAAGACAAAATACATTGCCCTCTAAATGCAGCGAGTTAAAAATTGTATTCGTAAAAAGTACGATTAAAACACTCACAAACGAGCAACATTTTTCCAGCATAGATATAGTACTGGGCATCACTGGCTGGTGGAAGCGATCTGCTGTCCGGCTACAATCCAGCTGCACTGTTGGCTCACAGCACTTCAGGAAAGCTAGAGCGAGGATCGGCGATGCTCTGTGATGACGTCACTTCCGGGAAAAGAGTTGGCGGACGAGGCTTCACGTTTTGGAGCATGCGTGCTCCTTTCTCAGGCTTTGCTGGTGGCCATCTTGGTGTAGGCAAAATATACCATACAGGGGAGGGAAACTGAATGACCAATATACCCAGTAACCATAGCGACTGATGGAACACAGTTTAATAACACGGCAATGCTATCTTTTAGAGAACACGGCAATACAATTTTTTTTTTAAAACACGGCAATACACTAAGGTCGTACTGACTTTTAAAAAAACATAATAACAACATTATCTATAAAAACACAGCATAATAGTGCGGCTGTAACATGGCAATATTTACCACTACTTAACAACTATAGACTAAAGTACCATACTTACAACAGACGACCAATAGAATCATGGTAGTCTAAAATTATATCTATGAAGAATAATAATAATTAGATCATTTAAAAATAGGAAGACAACCTATAATAATATACTGAACTGTACTGAACTATATTGGGCTATATTAAAGAGGAAGTAAACCCTGATGGGTTTACTTCCTCTTTGTCTCCCTGCAAAGGTAATGCATAATGGGCTACTATGCATCGCATAGTAGCCCATTATGTGTCACTTACCTGACACAGGAGCCAGCGATGTCACCGCTGCCCCCTGTAGCACGAAGCATCCATATTCTTCCGGGTATCGCTGCTCCGGCCACTCACAGAGCTGGTGCAGCGATGACGTCACTCCGGCGAATGCGCACGGGAGTCGCCACTAACGGCATGCGCTGTAAACAGCGGTGCCTGTCTTTTTGTAAATATCTCCTAAACCGTGTACAGGCTTACCTGTAGGGCAAAGGGGTCTGTAAGGGTTTACATCCACTTTAAACTATATTAGCAGTCTTGTATTATGTACAATGAACCTGCATTTATACTGGCATGTATTAAAAAGAAAGATTTCAATGGCCAGAAAATCGAATAATTTATCAATGAATTCCCTAAAATGATAATAATAATCAATTAACTTATAAATAATAGTATTAAATGGCACTAAGAAGGGGGAGAGAATAGACTGGACTAAGAATACCTTAGATATCTCTTGGCATAAACTAAAATTAGAGGGGTACTAAATTGGAACAGTTATTTTTTGAGAATATTTGTTACCACATGTCAATATTGGTAAGTTGTTTTATATCATGATTTTTGTCATGACTTTTTACAATGATTTTTGTGGTGGACCCATAGCAACATCACTATAAGGTTGCAATAGAATCACAGTAAAATATTGATTTCAATGCCCTCATTGAGACCTCTGGGCGATAAACGATCTAAGGTATAGCTAATAACCCTAAACCGTAGACATGTGCAGAGTAAAATATTTCGTTTCGGAATTTCGTTTTCGTCCGAAAACTTAATTTATTTAGTTACTCCCGAAATTCGGTTTTATTTATTTCGTTTTCGTTCAAAAATTGCATTCGTCCGAAAATCCACATGAATTACGTTCGAATCTGTCTTGGAAGGCTTATGGTGTCTGTCAATGTATAAAGAAGATTTGACGGAGCTAACTATATAGCATACTTTAGAACCCTATTAAAGTCTATGGGACTCCAACATTCAAAATCTAAAGTGCTAATTTTAAAGGCTAATTTGCAAGTTACTGTCCTAAAAAGTGTTTGGGGACCCGGGTCCTGCCCCAGGGGACATGTATCAATGCAAAAAAAAGTTTTAAAAACGGCAGTTTTTTCGGGAGCAGTGATTTTAATAATGATTAAAGTGAAACAATAAAAGTGTAATATTCCTTTAAATTTCGTAGGGGGGGGGGGGGTTGTCTATAGTATGCCTGTGAAGGGGCGCATGTTTCCCGTGCTTAGAATTGTCCCTGCACAAAGTGTCATTTATGCAGGAAAAAAAGTCCTTTCATTAACAAGGGGACCCCCAGATCCTGCCCCCCCCCCCCTGTTTGAAATGGTAAGGGGGTACAAAAGTACCACCTACCATTTCACAAAGAAAGTGTAAAAACTGGTTAAATAAAACAAACACACTTTTGAAAAATTCCTTTATTAAAAATAAAAAAATAAAAAAAAGATTCCAGCGGCGGTAATCCACTCTTGCTATCCAGCGACGGACGGTCATCTCTCCAGTGATGTCTCATCTCATCCAGCGCAGCGATCCATCCTTCTTCTGTCTCCTCCACGGAGACACTACAGGCATTCCGGCGGCTGACGTTTCTTATATACGGAGGGCGGGGCCACCCGTCACCTGACCCCGCCCCCCTCTGACGCAAGGGGAAACCCGGGGTTCCCCGTGACGTATGGGTGACCCCGCCCCCCTCTGACGCAAGGGGAAACCCGGGGTTCCCTGTGACGTAGGGGTGACCCGCACCCCTCTGATGTAACACAGGCAGGTTTCCGTTACATCAGAGGGGGGGCGGGGTCACCCATACGTCACGGGGAACCCCGGGTTTCCCCTTGCGTCAGAGGGGGGCGGGGTCAGGTGACGGGTGGCCCCGCCCTCCGTATATAAGAAACATCAGCCGCCGGAATGCCTGTAGTGTCTCCGTGGAGGAGACAGAAGAAGGATGGATCGCTGCGCTGGATGAGATGAGACATCGCTGGAGAGATGACCGTCCGTCGCTGGATAGCAAGAGTGGATTACCGCCGCTGGAATCTTTTTTTTATTTTTTTATTTTTAATAAAGGAATT
This sequence comes from Lithobates pipiens, assembly GCF_037356315.1. NCBI lineage: Eukaryota > Metazoa > Chordata > Amphibia > Anura > Ranidae > Lithobates > Lithobates pipiens. Next base: position 77,206,486 of record NW_027507785.1, on the reverse strand, counting down.
TTTCAAAAGTGTGTTTGTTTTATTTAACCATTTTTTACACTTTCTTTGTGAAATGGTAGGGGTACTTTTGTACCCCCTTACCATTTCAAACAGGGGGGGGCAGGATCTGGGGGTCCCCTTGTTAAAGGGGGCTTCCAGATTCTGATAAGCCCCCCGCCCGCAGACCTCCACAACCACCGGCCAGGGTTGTGGGGATGAGGCCCTTGTCCTCATCAACATGGGGACAAGGTGCTTTGAGGGGTCACAGACCCCCAAAGCATCCTCCCAATGTTGAGGGCATGTGGCCTGGTACGGTTCAGGAGGGAGGGGGGGCCGCTCCCTCGTCCCCCCCTCTTTTCCTGCGGCCTGCCAGGTTGCGTGCTCGGATAAAGGGTCTGGTATGGATTTTTAGGGGGAACCCCACGTCAATTTTTTTTTAAATTTGACGCGGGGTTCCCCTTAATATCCATACCAGACCTGAAGGGCCTGGTAATTGAATTTGCGGGACCCCCACGCTTTTTTTTTTATTTATTTATTTATTTTTTTATCAATGACTTTCAATGAGTGTTCTCTGTATTACGGAGCCGACAATTCATTATAGCTGCGAGTGATTTTAAAGGACTTTTTTTCCTGCATAAATGACACTTTGTGCAGGGACAATTCTAAGCACGGGAAACATGCGCCCCTTCACAGGCATACTATAGACAACCCCCCCCCTACGAAATTTAAAGGAATATTACACTTTTATTGTTTCACTTTAATCATTATTAAAATCACTGCTCCTGAAAAAACGGCCGTTTTTAAAACTTTTTTTTGCATTGATACATGTCCCCTGGGGCAGGACCCAATCTCCTATTCTATATCGAACTGTTGTAACAACGAAAACGAACGAAAATAAAGCATTTATTTATGTCGGATTTTCGTTTTTCGGATTTTGTGCTTTCGTTATCGTTTGTCAAAACGAAAACGAAAATAGCTGAAATTTGGACGAAAATGCGTTCGGACGAAAACGAATGCACATGTCTACTAAACCGTTACCACATCTCAGTTCTCAACGGCCTTTCCTGCTCGATAACCATATTAATCGTCCCTGTCCTTCTATACAGGGTCATCCCTCTACCAAGTCAAAAATTCCAGCTAAAAAGAATATTGATAAAGGTAATCTCTCCCGTCCCTAGATCTATTTTAGATTCTGACACTGTTGCATTGAGAATGAATGTTTAATACAGTTCCTTGTTGCCAGCTTTAGATTTTGGTATTTTTTTTTTTAATCAAAAGGTTTTTATTGCTCAAAAAACAAACAGTATATTCAAGTAAGAATCACAGTACACTTTATCCAGACATTAGATTATCCAACGTACAGTCCTTGGTTACAGTTGTCAGTATATAAATTCAGCTTCTGCTTGTAATTCCCTTGTGCATATTCTATGAAGTTTTTCCCATTTTGTGCCTCATTGCTACCCTCTACCGCTTACTGCATGCTTCCCATGCCCCTTTCCTTGTCCCGGCATGTAATCGGACATCCATCCGGATGTCTTCCTCATTATTGTTTACCTCTATACGCCTCTCAACAGTCTCATCTGTACCAGCTCCTTGGGGCTTATTCCTAGTGCATCAAGCCATGCGTCCCATAGTTTATCAAATTTAGATTTTATTATTTCAAATCTTAATATTATACCCATAACCTCTAAGGAGGTACAAAAGAACATCAGTGCCCATCTCAGCACTATTTCCATTACAGCAGATCTGTCATCTTCCACAGTCCACCTAAGTCCTTTTCCAATAGATGAACCTTTACCTTCCACTTTTTGTTTTTTAGTGATCACCCCCCTAGCTTGCCCCAAAAGAAAGCTCATCAAAGAGGCAGGAGAGGGGGAGACGGAGACAAAAAAAGGAGAGAGGAAGAGAGCAGACTATAAAAATCTTTAATCTTTCTGATCATGCTTTGTCTATGCCTGAACAGTCATTGTTGGCATGCGGTCTTTCCTTCGCCCCAACAGCATCTCCTAATCCATTCACTATTTTCCTCAATTGAAATCAATTTATCAGAAACATTACCATTAAACCTTACTAGAGCATTCAAGCAGCCAAAAAATACAGTATCAATCTAGATAGTGACACTAGCATCCCAGGGCCCAGTACAGCAATAGAGGACTCATCTCTTCTTGGGCAATCAGAACTGAGGCCCCCAGACCATTTGGAAGATCTATATACTGAAGACAAAGGCCCATATGTCCAAAGTTTTTATCAGGTTGTCTATGCTGGCATTATTCACATGTGTTAACAGTCTACCATTCACACAAATTCATCATCGAATTTGACTACTGCAGAACCCAAGGCCTTAAAACAGCTTTCTGACAATCGACAACTTGCTATAAGGTTAGCAGATAAAGGGGGAGGGATTGTGGTTCAAAATCATACAGACTAGCAGTCAGAATCGAATAGGCTCCTATCAGATAATTCATCCTATCAAAAACTTCCTAGAGATTCATTACCCAAGTTCTCTATCGAAGCGCATGAACTAGTCAATAAAGCCACAGCAGATGCTATTGTCACAGCATCTGAGGCTGCATTTCTTAAACATGATTTTTGCAAAAGGCCCTATTTTTGTCACCTCCCAAAGATACATAAAGACCCACTACGTCCCCCTGGTAGACCTATAGTTGCAGCTATGGAAAGTGTTACGAGCTATTTTTCCATATACATTGACTACTTCCTGCAATCTATAGTACAAAATTTGCCGTCATACATCAAAGACAATATCCATTTCCTTAATATGTTACAACATTATTCTTGGGAACCAATGTATCGTTGGCTCTCATTAGATGTTGTCTCTTTGTATACGTCTATTCCGCATAACGTTGGAGTACAAGCCATATAGTATTTGCTTAGCAATGAACCATTACTCAATCCACATCAGATACCTTTTTTGTAGGAAAGTTTTGAATACTGTCTCACACACAATTACTTTGAATCTAATGGGGATTTCTATATCCAGACCCAAGGCACAGCTATGGGGCAAATATTGCCCCCAGCTATGCAAACCTAACCATGGGTTATTGGGAACACCACCATATACAGCAAAATAACCCATATGCATTTTTTATGGACATTACATCGATGACATGGTCATCATTTGGGACTGTCCAGAGTCTTCTATCTCCACATTTGTACAGTATTGTAATAATAACACCATGGGTCTATCATTCACCTTAGTATCTGATAATAATAAACTTGCCTTATTGGATGTGGAATTATTCCTTCATGGTAACACTATCTGCGCACATAACTACATCAAACCCACTTTAGGTAACTCCTATTTACATTTCAACAGTTGTCATCATCCACGATAGGTAAATAATATTCCCAAAAGTCAATTTTGTCATCTTAACCTCCCTGGCGGTATGATTCAGTCTGGAATTAGGTGCTGAAAGCGGTACAATTATTTTGCACGGAAATCTGGCTTTTATTTTGTAGTCCTGTAATTCTTAGGAATAACGCTCTTAAATCTGTTCAAACCAGAGTCTAGCAGACATCCCGGGTATGATAAAGTTTATAATATAATAAAGAATAATAAAAATTATTCAATAATGTAATAAAATCCTAAAACACAGAAAAATTGACACTTTTTGGTTGCTATGGACAATCTCCAAATTCCAGGCAGTAAAAAACAGTATTTATAATATAAAAGTGCATGCAGGGCATTGCACAGACCACTAGGGACAAAGGGGGTGTGTATTTTTTAATACAGCACTGTAATCTGTAAGATTACAGTGCTGTGTGTGTTTAGTGTGTTTTTACTTTTTTGAATTTGCCGCCGTTCTCCGCCCCGTGCGCCGTAACGCAGGGAGCGGAGCTCGGCGGCATTCGGCACTGTGAATCGAGCAGAGGACGGCTCGATCGCACAGCGCGGCGGACATCGCTGGATCCAGGGGACAAGGTGAGTAACGCTCCCTGTGTCATCCCCTGCATCGAGCGAAGCCATCCCGAGTCTGGCTCGGGGTTACCGCTCCTGTCAGTATATTCCTACCCCGAGCCAGACTCGGGATTACCGCTAGGGGGGTTAAACACAATTGCACTTGAGTACAGGATTACTACACCCGTGGTCATTTATTGAAAACTATATTTAGAGAAAAGGGTTATCCAGAAGATATTGTTGAGGATGCCTTCCAACATTATCTTCACAAAAATGTTGGGACTGTGAGAGAAACTAAAATAGAGGATACTACACAACCAGTTGGATTTTTACGCAATTTCTCAATAGATTTGAGGAAAAGATATTTGTTAAGCATTGGTCTATTTTGAGTGAAGACCATCATCTAAAATCCACAATACCGTATATACTCGAGTATAGGCCGACCCGAATATAAGCCGAGGCCCCCAATTTACCCCCAAAAAAACTGGCAAACTTATTGACTCGTGTATAAGCCGAGGGTGAGACATGCCTGTCCATCCCTGTGTGTGTGTCCGTCCATCCCTGTGTGTCCGTCCATCCCTGTGTGTCCGTCCATCCCTGTGTGTCCGTCCATCCATCCCTGTGTGTGTGTGTGTCCATCCATCCATCCATCCCTGTGTGTGTGTGTCTCCATCCATCCATCCATCCATCCCTGTGTGTGTGTGTCTCCATCCATCCATCCATCCATCCCTGTGTGTGTGTGTCTCCATCCATCCATCCATCCATCCATCCCTGTGTGTGTGTGTCTCCATCCATCCATCCATCCATCCATCCCTGTGTGTGTGTGTCTCCATCCGTGTGTGTGTGTGTGTGTGTGTGTGTGTGTGTGTGTGTGTGTGTGTGTGTGTGTGTCCAGCCTACCTGTGTCCCGAGCCTTTGTCCCGAGCCTCCGTCCCGTGTCGTGCCTTGCCTTCGTCCCGTCCCGTCCCGTCCTGTCCCGTGCCGTGCCTTGCCTTGCCTCCGTCCCGTGCCCTCTTCGTCGGCGGCCATTGTAAAATTCAAAAGCCGCGCCTCCTCCTTCGCCTGTGATAGGCGGAACACTGAATTTCCCAGCAGCCTGTGTTCCGCCTATCACGGACGTCGTATCATCCTCGTCCGTAGTACGAGGATGAGAAGATGCCCGTGATAGGCGGAACACAGGCTGCTGGGAAATTCAGTGTTCCGCCTATCACAGGCGAAGGCGGAGCCGGAGGCGCGGCTTTTGAATCATAGAATGGCCGCTGTCTGTCTGCTCGACACGCTGATCGAGCGGGCAGACAGCGATGACTCGAGTATAAGCCGAGGGGGGCACTTTCAGCCTCAAAAAAGAGGCTGAAAATCTCGGCTTATACTCGAGTATATACGGTAAGTGATCGACCACTAGTCACATATAGATGAGAAATATAAAAGTGCAAATAGTAGCTCCAAGTAAAATAAGATCAGTACATCCTAGTGCCAGTGTTCCTTTAACTTTTTTTTAATATTACAGGGATGTACCAGTGTAAAAAATCCCTATGACACATGTGCTCATGTGACACATAGGCAGAAAAAATTCTCCCATAAAGGGAAACAGTACATTATTCCAGATAATTTTAATTGTGGATCTGAATATGTAGTATATTGCTTGACATGCCCATGCAACCTACTTTATGTAGGTCGCACCATACGCACACTTCGGAAGCGTTTTGGTGAGCATCGTAATTTTGTGGAAAAGGGCATAGACAAACATAGTGTTCTGAGACACTTTAAAGAATACCATAAACAGTCATCTTTAGAATTACGTGTTTGGGTGATAGAAGCTATCCCCAACACATTCCCCACTGCTGTCACAAACGGTTATGTGAGAGACAAAATGATTGGATATATACCTTAGCCTATCACCCAAGGGTCTCAATGAGATCATTGAAATCAATATTTTACTGTAATATTTTCCTGTGATTTACTGTATTACTATTGCAACCTTATAGTGATGTTGCTACGGGTCCATCACCTGTAAAAAATCATTGTAAAAAATCATATTACCAGTCCTAGTTCAAGAACCTAGTAAGGTCAGGAAAAAAAGATCAAAGGAGAAGGCCGGGAGGAAGCTGTGGGAGAGAGCCCAAGTTGTTTAGAAGTGGTGTGAGTCTACATAAAACCTTAGTAGAAAAGCCTAGTGGATATTGGCAGGAGGCAACCGATGATGCTTTGGAAAAGTGAGTTCAACACCCCAGTGCTGCAAAGAGTAGCAGTGTGGTGCTTTGAGACTCTAGAAAGAGTACAGGTAACAGTCTGCCTAGAGATCCAGTGGGACATTTCTTTTACAAGTGCTGTGCAGGCAGGAGCTGTGCAATACAGCTAGAGGTTGTGCAATACAGCGAAAAGTTTGTGCATAGCAGCCAGAAGTCAAGCATTCCTCAGGTTGTACAGTTTTGCAGTTCCAGGGTATCCTACGCTCCCCTTTCCTCTCCAAGTTCAATGTTACCCAAAAAAACACAATAAACCCCTAGACTGATCTTTGAGCCATTGGAATAAAGGAAGAATGATGTGTGCCTGGCTGTGTGTGCTCCTAGGAACGAAATAGGACAAAATTTACCAGCTTCTCTTTTGGAGGTATGCCACATAAGCAATGTCCATTATCAGGCATTATCATTATGATTATCAGAATGGCCCATCAAAGGATCCTAATAGGATTCTAGAGTGACATCACATGAAGTTAAGTTAGGATAGAGTAGCGTCAGACCATCAGTCACTAAAACTAGAAGAGGCACCCCAGAGATCACATAACAGTGAATTAAGGTAAGTGTTTAATGGGTTTTTAGGCATTAAAAAAAAAAAACAGATTATCCACATAGTATTGTGGGAAAATTGACTTTTTTATTTTGTAAGCTGAAGTTTAGCCACATTAGTGGCTGCTTCTGTTAATAATCATTCCTGAAATGTCTCCTTCACAAAAGCCAGATACTGCCATGTGTGGCTATCGTCTGGTGCTGTAAAAGTTACCAGCAGTGGCTGCTACTGGGAAAAGCTGCGCTGCCTGCCCCCTTCTGTCCTCTCTGCTATTGATATTGCTCAGATTATTACTCTAACATAACATGCTACAAATGTCCAAAGTCACGTAGGTACATGCATCAAGGTCACTTTGCATAGGTACCCCCCTCAAGGTCACTCTGCATAGGTACAGGCCTCAAGGTCACTCTGCGCAGGTACCCTCCTTAAGGTCACTCTGCATTAAAGAAACATTTTGCACAGGAAGGATGTTTATTAGTCCTAACACACTTGCTGTCCTAGAGGGAGAATACTGTTCCTTCATAAATACAGTGCAGAGAACAAACATTGTCACCCTAGGACAAGAAGAGTGTTACAGGCATAATCACATCACAATCATAATCGTTGGATAAAAAAAGGGGGGGAGGGAATCAGAAAAAGAAAACTGATGTGGCCACCACATCTAAGGACTTGTAAATTTCAATATATTAAATGTTTGCTTTTGGGTTTAGATACGCTTTAAGGGCAGAATGAATAAATGAACTAGTAAGCCATTCATTGGAACCCTTTGGGCCGAACTGAGACTTGGTGATCAGCTTCATGATTGGGAATTTCCAGCCCTTGCTGACTGAGCCACCCTCCAGTGAAGTCCACAATGTCGCCTGCCAACTCTGGGGAGGAGAAAAGACAAGAGCCTGGCACTGAGTAGGAGATCCCAGTTGACCCAGACACCAAAGAGGAGATCAGATGCTCTGTACTGGGAGTCATATATTATTTTGTACAGAGGGTCTGGTGTAACCTAGGAGTGGGGGGTACAGTGGATCTGATGTTATTTCACTGTGGGGGTATAGATGAAGCTTTGTGTGGGTGTGGCTTAAGTATGGGTGGGGACACGGGGGACCTCATTATCTTCTATTGCCCAGGGGCCCCATGAGTCGTCAGTCCGCCCCTACCTGGAAGACATCTTGTGGAAGAAAAGAAATACTGCAATGCATAGCTCTGGGTTGCTTTTTTTTAATTTTATTTTTACTGGAGTCCTGTTTTTAGGTTCTAGAGTTTCTAGAGAAGATTTTTACAAGCAGCAAGGTAATTTCAGGCAGTTGTAAAGTTCAATATAGTGAAGGTATGCCTGGATAAAAAAAACAAAAAAAATGCTTGATAGCTAGATTATTTCCCTTGCATGCATCTCAAGCTTCATTTTTGATTTTAACGGGAGGATACATTGAAGAGTAGATTATGATTGTTGATGTATATCTACAACATAACTGTGGCATAAAATGCATTATTGGTATACTTTTTACAGTAATTACAGGTTCCGTTGATGCTGTAGGGAATAAGATTGATGCTAATCAGCAATGCGAGACACAGTCCCAACAAGTGGTTAGGGCATGGTGAGCTCTTCAATGGATCTACTGAAATTACACCAAGGGTCAATGCGCTTCTCCTCTTTCAAGCAACTAGCGACATGGTCATGCCGTGGAAACACGGGTTGAATATTTTTCTGCTGCTTTAAGCAGAAATGTGCATTTTTCATCTCTGTGGTTTGCCAGCTAGAAATTGCTTTTTGTGAGAAATCCTTGGTATTGACTTCACAGATGATTTTTTTCCAATGTGCTTACATTGAAATGGAAATTACATCCATAAAAACATCATTAATAATAGGATATTATACTGGAAAATCACTTAAAAAGCCATACAAGGGTCATGTACCTCATGCAGGTTTGCTCTTACATGTACATTCACCATGCTTGTTCTCTTAAATGATCTTTGCGCTTGATTTGTGCTTTGATGAGCTGCTTTTTCAGTATTGAAACTGTTGAAAGTTTCAGTGTGGAAACTGTGGAAACTTTGGTCGACAGGTTTAACCCCTTGCCTACAGGGCACTTTTACCCTCTTCCTGCCCAGGCCAATTTTCAGCATTTTGTACTGTCCTATTATCTTGATAGCTAATTGCAGAATGTAAAATTGTGCTTCAATTTGTACAGTGTGTATTCCTATTTTTGTATTATGACACTTCTTACCTGTCCAGTGGGCTGCCAGTAGTGTAAGTAAGGAGGGACTGGCCAAAGTAACACACAGTATGTATACATTCAGCCCTCAATGAAGTGGAGAGGGTTACGTGTCGAAAACATCTACCCCCCTAAAATGTTTAAATGGGCCATCAGAGGGGGTGAGGAATCTGATAAGTGGACCTTATATTTTTGTCTTTAAATCTCCTTAAAATAAATGTTATACTGATGTTGGCCAAGAATGTTTGTGTCTAATCTGCTTCCAATGTTATGTGCAAAAGTACTATTTTTTTTCTTATTTTACTCCACAGTTTCCTTCAACACCACAGGAATGGCAGACTGTGGAATCCCACTTTGTCCAGTTGTGGGACTTTCCCAACTGCGGAGGGGCAATTGATAGGAAACATGTCCACATTGTGCCACCCCTAACTCAGGGTCATACTATTACAACTATAAGGGGTTTAATAGTATTGTGATGTTGGTGGTGGTGTTGGCGACATACGAGTTTCTCTATGTGGACGTTGGGAAGAATGGCCGGATGTCGGATGGTGGAGTCATCGCCCAGACCGAGTTCTACAGATGGCTCCAAAGTGGTGGCTTGGGATTGCCACCTGCAAAAGACAACATGGCTTGTTTACCGTTCATCTTAGTTGCTGATGAAGCATTTGGGCTTGATGAACACCTGATGTGGCCATTCTCCATGAGGACTCTTGCCCCGGACCAGAGGGTTTTTAACTACTGGCTGGCCTAAGCCAGAAAAGTGGTGGAGAATGCTTTCGGCATAATGGCCAGCCGGTTCCGCCTATTCCTGGTGCCAATTCACATGGCATAATACAAAATAAGCCATATCATACTTGCATGCTGCATTATGCACAACTTTATAAGGAGAAATGCTTCGAACTATGTGGCCTCAGTTGGGCCTGAGACAGGATTGCCAGATCAGTCAACCCTGATGGCGCTTGAAGCTGGCCATCCTGGCTTGCCCGCCCAAAGCGCCCACGAAGTCCGTAAAAAATATTTGGAATACTTTGCGGGTAGGGGGGCCATCGATAAGCCAGCAAACATTTTTAAAATACATTTTTAGTTTAAACTGAAATAATATTTCATTTGATTTACTGCTTTTGTTTCTTTTAGCTGTCTCTTAGGTTCTCAAATGGGCTTTTCTTTTTGGCCATTTTCTTATGTAATTTATTTGATACATGAGGTGACAATCTCTTCTTCAGCTAACTATTATGTTGTGGGTCTGCTACACACACATCTTGTTTTTGTTTTAATGTATGTAATGCATTAATGCTAAAAAAAAACACATCCTTTTCAGCACCATGAATTATTCATTGTTTTGAGTTCCGAAAATGGCCTGATTGTGGCAAATTTTAGAGCACTGTGGGGGTTATTTACTAAAGGTAAATCCACTTTGCACTACATGCGCTCCTCAAGTGCACTTAAAACTGCACTGAAAGTGCACTTGTAGTACAAAGTGGATTTGCCTTTAGTAAATAACCCCCAATGTCACTGTAAACACCAACTTACCCCAAAAACTGGTATTGGGCATTGAAAGAAGAAGCCACATATTATTGAGTATAAAACATTTTACTCAAAGCACATTCACATGTGCGTTAGAAAAGGGTTTTTGAACAAACCAACATATTTGTTGTATAACATTTTTAGGTTTGACAGTACAAATAGCCTTTTTTTGGTTAAACAGGCATGTTTAAAACCATAAAACACACACAACTCAGGTACTTACAAAGTTCAACTTTGACAAAGTTAAGGCAATATCAGACATTAGTATGTCCAAACTGTGTTGATATTGCCTTCATCAGATGGGGTGATGTCACCCCTGTAAAATAAGCCAAATTTTGAAGATGCACACAAATTGGGAGTCAAAATGTGGATTTCCATCCTGATGCCATGCCTAATGTCAACATGTGCTAGCTCCCATCATGGGAGATCAATGGACGTGCTTCGGGGGTGCAGCCCCTTCCTCTCATATACTTTATTTGCGAGGAAGGGGTTCACCCACAAAACGCATACATTGATATCCCATGATGGCAGATAGCACAAGTTGACACACTGTATGCATCTTAAAAATTTGGCTTTTAAAATACTTTAAAACTTGATTTAAAATAAAAATTTACACAACAAAACGGTACAGTTTTTGTGTGTTTTAGATTCTGCTTAAAACATCAGTGACGTTCTTCATTTTTATTTGAACATCATTGATGTTTTCCTTTATCAGCTCTAAATCACGATTGCACACCATGATCTCCCCGATGAGGACGTGTGCACTTGCACTGAAATTAGATTTTTCTTCCACAACATCCACATCACCTAAAAATAAGAAAACACACCATGTATTATAAATATGCAGGCATACATCTATTACCTGAAGCTGTGGTCTCCTGAGGTTGTAGTGTGGTGACTTCCCCTTCTTCTCTTCTCTTATGAGGTTGGGAGTCCCTGGTGTCCCCTGATGTCCTGAGTCTTTTCTCCCCTATGTGAGTTAAAAAATAGGTATACTTAGCACACAGATATTTGAGGACAGACTTAGGAATATGAAACATTGCTTGAATCGTCATGCAATTGTCTGTTTTGGAAGAGTTCTAAGCTGAAGACATTATTTTTTTCCCTTTCTAAAGCTAGAATACTTACCTGTATTGTGCAAGTTTCACACATGGAGACACCCCTAGTATCCACTGGAGCACCTGTGTGGGACACCCTAAAAAGGGTGTTCTGGTGTCCCACACTAGTGCTCCTGCATCCAGATGTGTAAATAGCTGCTGAGTGTCCTCTCCTTACACTGAGTCAAGTTTGCATTTCATTCTAGTTACAAACCCATCTAGACAACAAACTTCTTTTAAGACAAATAGGCATGAACACATGTAGTTAACTTGCATCTGCCAAAAACATTGTATTAGTGGGTGAATGAACCATGTTTACTATGAACGATTGCTGTGCCTACGAGCCTAAAAGTTGCCATTTTAAACGCCATTTTAAACTGTACAACAGTAAAGAAAAGCACATGGAGCAGTACAAACATAATAATAATAATAGGAACACACGACAAAATACTTACTTTTTGCAGCACTCTCTTGATTCTTTTGTGCTGATCCTGCTCCCTCAATTTGAGGCCTGACCATCGTTTCCTCAGTTGATCCCTGGATCGCCGTACCCCAAAATTCTTCTGCAGACTTTTCACAACTTTAGTCATGATTTTGGCCTTTCTCACGTTTGGGTTGCTGCATGGTCCATATTTCCCATCATAGTCAGCCCTCTTCAAGATGTCCACCATCTCCACCATCTCTACAAAGGACATATTTGAGGCCTTAATCTCCTGGATCAGGAAGATTGTGGCTCTGGGCTTTTGTTGTCCTCCTAGCTGCTGCTCTCCTCTGCATGCACCTGCTCTTTCTTCACCATGTGCTGCTCTCCTACTGCGAAAGATAAGGGGCGGGGAATATACTAGAAAGAAGGTCAGGGGTGGACGAAGTGATCTGTGAGTGGAGAACGGAGTAGTGCAAGCACTGATCGTGCTAAAAAAGGTAAAATTTTAACTTCGGTGGCCTATACTGCTTAGATTGAGGCCTATATTGGGACAAGATTAGGAGAGTTTAGCTTGACATTAGGGTTTGTGTTGTGTTGTATCTTGCAGATAAAATGGATAGATTCAATGATCATGATTTCCTCCCCATATTCATTGATAAATACAGGGAGCTGCCTTGTCTGTGGCAAGTGAAACACCCAATTTATACTAATAAAATAAAGAGGAAGGCAGCACTGGATCAATTGCTGGAATTGGTGAAGCCGGTGATTCCCACGGCAACCATCCCCTATTTGTTGTGCAAAATTGGTGGTCTGAGGAGCACATATAATAGGGAGCGCAAAAATGTCCAGGATCCATGAGATTCGGAGCATCATTAGATTATATTTATGTCCCCAGGCTCTGGTACTACGACAGACTGCTGTTTTTGTGAAATCAGGCCATCACTCTCAACCCTTCCTTCCACTCTTCCTTCCACTCTTCCTTCCACATCAGATGAGGCTTCCGAAATCCAACCTGGACCTTTCACCCAGGAAGATGTGGAGGAGCCAAGCTTGAGCCAGGTATAGCATTGTTCAACATATTTCTTGTCCAAAAATTGAATGATGTTAACTAGATGTTAGTATTGATCACTAATTTCAGAATTAACAAAGTGGTTTACATATCAATAGACAGTAGTAGCCAAAAATAATTGGGACAAGAAGGAAAAATGCTGGGGGCAGAATGATAGTCTTTTGCATTTGTTAACATTCAATTTGCAACAGTCATGAGCTCAAAATTGTGTGTGATTGATGACCAAAAAAATAAAAATATGTCCCATTTTAATACACAGGAAGTCTCAGCCAGGAGGAGGCAAAGGAAAGTCTCAGCCAGGAGGAGGCCATGGAAAGTCACAGCCAGGAGGAGGCCATGGAAAGTCTCAGCCAGGAGGAGTCGGGGATAAGTGGCAGCCAGGAGCCCTACCATTGCCGTGCCCAGTAGCCCTACCGAATCCCAGGTTCCTCCCCTCCGCCTTCCAACAAAAAGTACCAGAAAGGGGAGGAACGTGGAGGAGTCAGCGCTTTCTTTGATTTGGGAGGCTACTGCGGCCCTCAGAACCACCGCTGATATTCAAGTGGCCTATGCCTGCATGGTAGCCAGAAAAATGCAGGAAATGGAGGTGGGCTAACGCCTCATTTGTGAGGAAGTGATCTATCTGGCCCTAAATAAGTAACTGAGAGGCAAACTCACAAGCAAAATCCACCTGTTTGAGTTAGACCATCCTCCTCCACCTCCTCCACCTCCTGCCACAACTCCAACACCAGTGCCACAGCCCGGAAGCAAGCGTGGAAGGAAGCATTCAAGGAAGTCTTGAGAGTGATGGCCTGGGTTCGGTCTGGTCTGACAAAAGACACAGGCTGTTGTATGACCACAGCCTGGGGACATATATGTCATCTGCTGCTGCTCCTGATCTCTCGGAGTCCTGGACCGGATTGTGCTCCCTATTAAATGGACTCCTCAGGCAACCAATTTTGCCTGTCAAATAGTTGATGTGTGCTCTGGGGTACAAAGGCTTTGCCCATTTCTCTAGTTCATCCAGCGTTGCCTTCCTCTTTATTTTGTTATGACCCCTAATAAATGTCTATTTTTTTTAGCACAAATACTTGGCTATGTGTTTTAGTTCAAAAAGGACAGTTTGATTGTGAGTAGGCAGGTACATTTCAAAAATACAATGTCAAATTAACAAGGGACACCAACACCAACCAATCTCCTTGAAGTTAAAGCGGGGTTCCACCCTAAAGTGGAACTTCCGCTGATCAGAACCGTCCCCCCCTCCGGTGTCACAATTGACACCTTTCAGGGGGAGGGGGTGGAGATACCTATCAAAGACAGGTATTTACACCCACTTCCGGGCATAGACTCCCATGGGAGTCTATGCCTCTTCCTGTCCTGCCGCGCTGTCTGCTGGGACACACGGGTCCCAGAGACAGCACAGACAATTCCTATTGTGCTGCGCGACTTGCGCATGCGCAGTAGGGAACCGGGAAGTGAAGCCGATTTGCTTCACTTCTTGATTCCCTCACCTAGAATGGTGGCGGCAGCAGCCGAGAGCCGAGCGATCGATTGGCCTCAGCTGCCGGCATCGCTGGACCCCGGGACAGGTGAGTGTCCATTTATTAAAAGTCAGCAGCTGTATTATTTATAGCTGCTGGCTTTTAATATTTTTTTTCCCAGTACAGTCCCGCTTTAAAAAATACAAGATAATAATGGTGTTGTGGTAACTTGAATCACAAAACGAGAAAAAATATTGTGGAGATCACTAGAAAAAAAAAACAGGAGATCTTGAAAAAAAATAGATCACTATAAAACAATAAAATAAACATTATTATGAAGATCTGGTGACAAAAAAAAAGATTATTCAGGAAATCACGAGAAATAATAAAGAAATCAGTTTGTCAGAACTCTGTGTGAATATCAGCAGCAAACAAACAACTTCATTATTCTAGCATTATAAAGAAGAAGAGAATGCACTGCATTAAAAGATTAAAAACATTGCAGCGTGACAAATGTGCTATCTCCACTAGAAACAATAGTTTTACCAGGTTTTGATCATTCTAGCATCATTATACAAATGCGGTTATATCTATGGGGATAATGTTCTGATCATGTATGAATTGTACATGCTGATCTTGTGATTTCTTTTAAAATAGTTTTGTAAATAAAATTGATATTTTTTAATAAATTGAGTCTTTGTACTGTGCCTAAAAAGTCCATAGCCCAATTTTCTCTTTTTTTCAATAGTTTTACCAGACCAAGCGCAATTGATTCAGCGCTTGCGTAGAATTTTGTGCTTTGGAATTATCTACAGACGCTCGGAATTTACGACAACGGATTTTGTTGTCGAAAAATTTGAGATCCAGCTCTCAAATTTTTGTTGTGAGAAATTCCGACAGAAAATATCCAATAGAGCCTACACACGGTCAGAATTTCCGACAACAAGCTCATATCAAACATTTGTTGTCAAAAATTCCGATCGTGTGTACGCGGCATTAGGGTTTCAGGGAAGGGTACTGGTAGCATTAAAGAAAGGAATAGCATTGGGATTACTGGAAAAATGAATTAGGTTTACGGGGAGGGTTACTGTTAGGGTTACAAAAAGTGTTAGGGTTACAGGGAGGGAAACTGTTAGCATTAAAGGAAGGGCTGGCATTAGGGTTAATGAAAGTATAAGGTTTACAGAAATGTTGAATTTTTTTAAATTATTAATCTCTATGGCAGTAGCTTTGTTCTAAAATAAATAGCAACACCAATCTCAAGCAAGCATGCAATTTTTTTATCGCCTATTTTTATTGTCTCTCCTTACAATAGCAAATTCATCTGAAATATCTTCAGTTACAGTACGATGAGTTTCAAAAAAGATGACCCAATCCATCCATCTAGACAGATTATCATGAACTCTGGTTCAAAAATTGCTCATATATACTAAATAATTTTATGCATAGATCTGTCGTCTAACCCAATTCCTGGGTTTTGATTCCTAGATTTACTGATCCTTTAAAATGCACTATGTTCCAGTGTATTGCCCACGTAATCAGAAACCATGTGTACAGCACTTAATGTTGTATTGGGTCTGATAAAATAATAAATACACTCAGGCAGGTTTCATGTTCAAAAAGCTATTCTCAGCTTTCTAGACATTACGGACGATACAATAATGTAAACGATTGCTGGCTCAATGTGCTAAACCTCGGAGGAGTTCCCGTAATCACTTCTAAATGTTTGTACTGCGCTCAGCCTAACCAAGGATGGGAAATAGAAAAACTTAGATTTTCATTTGAATGAAGCATTGAGGTGTGAAAAGTGGCTGGGAACTGTCAGATACGGCCCTCCGCTAAATCTAATGGCACTGTCTGCTTCATGATGAAGAAACATGAATGTCAACGACGGGAATTGTTTAGACGAACCGCTAAGATGATTGTTAGAAAAATATCCAAAGCTATAAAATTAAACCAAGTTGATTCCCAAGAGATTTCATCTTAATTAGATGAAGAATTTGGGCTGTGGACCATCTGAGATAACTAAAGTAACTCAAATGAACTTGTCTTTTTTTTTTTGTTTACGTATCTTTGGAGAAAGAACAAAAAAAATAAAAAAATAACTTAAAACAAGATCGATAACTTGTATGCCTGCAGACTTCCTACATGCCTGATTCATTTTCAAGTGCCAAATTGCCTTGAGAATGGGAACAAGTTTGTCTAGGCATATCTAAATGTATTTTTGTGAGCACTATATTATAAGAAAAATATATCAAGCTCCAAAATTTTGTTTCTGACCCAAATTTGCTTTTGGTGTTGATATATATTTTTTTCTTTCAACATATTTATTAATGAGTTTTCATTATTAAACCAATATTCTGACGCTTTAATTTGCTTTAATTTAATGGTCCTGTTTTTCTAGTGTTAGCCGTCAAAATCATTTTGTTATATGATTTCTCTGTATTTTTTTTAACCTTCTATAGCTTTAGATAAGAAGGATTTTTAAATTTAGTCCAGTAAAATAAGTTTTCCCGGTAACTTCAGAATTTTTAGGAGAAACCTTGATGAAAAAAGTTAGCTACACAAGATGTGCCACATGGGATGACTATAAATTAAAGGCATTAATACTGATTGCATATGAATTATTATTAAATATAAATCAGTGTTAAATTTTAATTTATATGTATTATTAATCTTTTGGAAATTAAAGTTACATTTCAGGTATATATTAAAACTTAAATGAATGCAGTTACTTTACATTAAATGGATAATTCATGGAAAACTACAGAGATTTTAGGTCAATTTTATTTATTTTTAAACTTTTTAAACTAATCCCAGATAGCAAGCACACTAGGCTGCAACTGCAAGGGCAGTGGTGTGAGTTTTTTTTTTTGGGGGGGGGGGGGGGGGGGTTAGGAGTAACATAACACTTCCTTCCTGCCTGCCAAAATGAACAAGTATAAAGGAGCCCAAATGGTATTTTTGTTTTAGTAAATGTGAAAATTGTCAAATATTTACTACATTCTGGTGTGTTTTTTCCATTACAGTGATTGATTTAACTGCAGTGAATGTTTGCTTAATGTCACATGTACTGTTATATAATTATACCTAGATACCCAGATAGCAAGCAATTGAGCTGTAAGTTTGAAAATGACTTGCTAAGCGATTGCTAGACTTGCCAGGCTTCAAAAGTTTGTTGCACAATTGCAGCAAGTCCACATTGCATGACTCCAGATCAACTTTCTTTGCAAACATTCTGCAAGTCTTCCGCAAGTTCTGGATCAGCTATGTTGTGCAATAGTCATCCCACCACAGGAGTCGCTGTGGCTGAGTTTTCATGCTGTAGGCTTGCAGAGCTCTTGCTGTAGACTCACCACTGCAACTTTGCTCTTGCTAGAGACTTGCCACACAATTTTGAAAAGTGTCTAGAAACTTGAACTTGTGCTTCAAGTGCTCTGCATGTGTACATATTGCCAGTGTTGTGGCAAGTTATCCTTGCTATCTGGGATGTTTCATATTTATTTCCTTACTGTACACATTCATGATTTAGAGATAAATATTTAACACATGAAAAAAGATTCCCAGAGCACTGTGGATCAAAGAGACTGCACTGCACATAGCAAGCACCTCCAGGGAATGTCACATGAGGGCAGTGTTCAATATGAGCAGAAAATTATATACATGGGTTGATGGAAGTTTGGTTGATGGAATAGATATGAATTATTGTTATATATGAATCAGTGTTAAATAGTAAGTCTTATGTTTTATTCAAATAAAGCTACACTCCAGGTATACAGTGTCCTGCGAAAGTATTCGGCCCCCTTGAACTTTTCAACCTTTTGCCACATTTCAGGCTTTAAACATAAAGATATAAAACATTTTTTTTTTGTGAAGAATCACCAACAAGTGGGACACAATTGTGAAGTGGAACGAAATATATTGGATTTTTGAAACTTTTTTAACTAATATAAAAATTAAAAGTGGGGCGTGCAAAATTATTCGGCCCCCTTGCATTAATACTTTGTAGAGCCACCTTTTGCTGCGATTACAGCTGCAAGTCGCTTGGGGTATGTCTCTATCAGTTTTGCACGTCGAGAGACTATAATTATTGTCCATTCTTCCTTGCAAAACAGCTCGAGCTCAGTGTGGTTGGATGGAGAGTGTTTGTGAACAGCAGTTTTCAGCTCTTTCCACAGATTCTCGATTGGATTCAGGTCTGGACTTTGACTTGGCCATTCTAACACCTGGATATGTTTATTTGTGAACCATTCCTTTGTAGATTTTGCTCTATGTTTGGGATCATTGTCTTGTTGGAAGATAAATCTCCGTCCCAGTTTCAGGTCTTTTGCAGACTCCAACAGGTTTTCATCCAGAATGGTCCTGTATTTGACTGCATCCATCTTCCCCTCAATTTTAACCATCTTCCCTGTCCCTGCTGAAGAAAAGCAGGCCCAAAAAATGATGCTGCCACCACCATGTTTGACAGTGGGGATGGTGTGTTGAGGGTGATGAGCTGTGTTGCTTTTACGCCAAACATATCGTTTTGCATTGTGGTCAAAAAGTTCGATTTTGGTTTCATCTGACCAGAGCACCTTCTTCCACATGTTTGGTGTGTCTTCCAGGTGGCTTGTGGCAAACTTTAGACGAGACTTTTTATGGATATCTTTGAGAAATGGCTTTCTTCTTGCCACTCTTCCATAAAGGCCAGATTTGTGCAGTGTACGACTGATTGTTGTCCTATGGACAGACTCTCCCAGCTCAGCTGTAGTTCTCTGCAGTTCATCCAGAGTGATCATGGGCCTCTTGGCTGCATCTCTGATCAGTCTTCTCCTTGTCTGAGCTGAAAGTTTAGAGGGACGGCCAGGTCTTGGTAGATTTGCAGTGGTCTGATACTCCTTCCATTTCAAAATGATCACTTGCATAGTGCTCCTTGGGATGTTTAAAGCTTGGGAAATCTTTTTGTATCCAAATCCAGCTTTAAACTTCTCCACAACAGTATTACGGACCTGCCTGGTGTGTTCCTTGGTCTTCATGATGCTCTCTGCGCTTTCAACAGAACCCTGCGACTATCACAGAGCAGGTGCATTTATACAGAGACTTGATTACACACAGGTGGATTCTATTTATCACCATCAGTCATTTAGGACAACATTGGATCATTCAGAGATCCTCGCTGAACTTCTGGAGTGAGTTTGCTGCACTGAAAGTAAAGGGGCCGAATAATTTTGCACGCACCACTTTTCAGTTTTTTATTTGCTAAAAAGTTTCAAAAATCCAATAGATTTCGTTCCACTTCACAATTGTGTCCCACTTGTTGGTGATTCTTCACAAAAAATTAAAATTGTATAACTTTATGTTTGAAGCCTGAAATGTGGCAAAAGGTTGAAAAGTTCAAGGGGGCCGAATACTTTCGCAAGGCACTGTATATATAAAAACCCCAAGTAATATAGATACTTTACAATACAAAGCACATTAATGGGGAAAGTGTTTAAGCTGATGTTTCATATTTATTTTTGTACTGTATGCATTCTTTGCTTTAGAAATAAATGTATAACAAATGACAAAGGATTTCAAGAGCACTGTGGCTTAAAGGAGTCCCAGAACACTGTGACTGATACACTTAAGAAGCAACTCCAGGTGCACATCGGGGTTGTTTTAATTTTGAGCACAAAATTATATGCATGGTCTGAGCATATTGGACCCACCTCCCTCCTAGGTCTCATTATTGGCCATTGTGGTTTCTTTTTCTCTTTGCAGCACAGGAACTGAGGTGTACACATCAATGTACACAACAACCCTAGTGCCTACAGATTATCCACTGGTTGAGTGACCAGAGCCAGAGACTGAGACACCTGGGGCAATGCAGCATGGACCACAGTGATCACACCTGCACTGCTGCTGCAGAGAGAATGGAGCATCTTCTCTCACCAGAGGTATTCTGTGTAAAGACTGAGGGACCTCCCTCTTCTACAGAGAGTAATCACCACAGAATCCTGGGGATTTGTGAGAGGGCAATTCACTCATTACTGATACCGCTAGCAGGGACTGAGCCACTGATAGCAGGACACTACGTATGACCCAATCCATATCACAATCCATACTGCACCCATACTGCACTCTATACCGCACTTATTTCAAACCCACCCCGCTTTACTGCATCTGAACCCCATCTACCTTACACCTTTGACAAGACCATACCATGCCTATCCTGTACCTATAATGCCTGTAGGTTGAAATTGAAGGATTTGCCCCTTTAATGACTAGGCTATTTTTTGCGATACGGCACTGTGTCGCTTTAACTGACAATTGCGTGGTTGTACCCAAACAAAATTTATGTTCTTTTTTTTCCCCACAAATAGAGCTCTTAGTGGTATTTGATCACATCTGTGGTTTTTATTTTTGTGCTATAAACAATTTAGAAAAAAATATATATATATTTTTTTTTTACTTTTTGTTATAATTAATATAGCAAAAACATGAAAAAACAAAAACAAATTTCTTCCTCAGTCTAGGCTGATATGTATTCTTCTACATATTTTTGGTAAAAAAAAATCACAATAAGCGTATATTCATTGGTTTGTGCAAATGTTATAGTGTCTACAAAATAGGGGATAGATTTATGGCATTTTTATTATTCAATTTTGTTTTACTAGTAATGGGGGTGACCTGCGATTTTTAGTGGGACTGTGACATTGCGGCGGACAGATCGGTCATTTTTTAAATATTTTTGGGACCATTGACATTTATACAGTGATAGAGCTAGAAATAGACACTGATTACTGTATAAATGTCACTGGCAGGGAAGGGGTTAACACTAGGGGCAATCAAGGGGTTAAATGTGTGCCCTAGGGAGTGTTTCTAACTGTGGGGGATGGGACTACCTGGAGGAGTAGACTGATTGCTGTTCATAATTAGTATGAACAGCAGATCTGTCTCCTCTCTCCTGACAATACAGAGATCTGTCTGTTTACATTGACAGATCTCCGTTCTGTCTCTCTCAGGAGCGATCGAGGCTGCTGGGCACGCAAATAGACTCAGTCGCCTTAGTGGTCTTACAGGGGTTGACGTACAGCTACAGTTATTCGCCCAGGGGAGCCAACCTGTCGCAGTATAACTGCGCTGGCTGGTCCTTAACTGGTTAAGTGCAAAGATGCTCTTAAAGGACGCCAACGTTAACTGGCAAAAGTACATCTCAAAGGACTGCATCTCCCGTAATAATTATTCTGCAAGCCTCCTTTGTTCCCCTGTCCCCTCCGCTACCATCCTCGTTTTCTTTTGGACAGTGCATATCCAGTCGGCCTAGGACTAGCATCGCCACCATATATGTGCTCTGGAAGTATAGCTCCACTAGCACTTGGTAGATTCAACTTTACTACTGCTTACTGCTGCACTCAAAGTAGCCTTGCTACTGTTTATGCTAAAATTGATGCCAAATACTATGCATGGTCCTTACTGCTAAATTGTGTTATTACTATTTATATATTTATCCATTTTATGCTTGCCTAGCTACCAATCATGTTGGGTGACAATATATTAAGTTTGCCTTTACCAGCTGCTTTGGTGCCTATTTTCTTTGATATGATACTACTACTAGGTATTAAGTATTACTTTCAGTGATTTCCTGTGATATTGTATGTTTGTACACTGAACCTGGTGTGTTAGATGCTGAGATTCTTGAAAAGGTCAAGGAAAAGAACAGAGAAGCTATCCTAGTCAGCGGTTTCTGGGATGGGTAACGCTACATGTGTATCAGAGCTTCCATGTATTTTAGGCAGCAATCGTGCTGAAACTGACCATAAACCTGACATGCAAACACTCAAAACTAACAACAGAGCAAAAATAAATAATTAGCTTGAAAGCATAACTACGTGGTCACTGTTTATTACACTTGTGGAACAGTTACCTCCAAAACTGTGGGCATTAGTTTGGCGTTTCCCCCCCTTTTCTTTGTGGCTTTAACTGCCTCCTATCTTATGGGAAGAGAAGCAAGAATGTAACTGCGCTGGTAGAAAAAAAAAGAAAAAAACCTAAAAAAAGCAACAGCAATGCAATGCGCTAACAGAAGATACTAATACAATCGAAAAAAGCTGCGCTATACAAAATAACAAATAAAAATAATAAATTCAAGTACAAATAATAGAAAGTCCATATATTGTGCCAAACCACTTGTAGCCAAAAACTTGGTCACAAATATGTAAAAATATCATAAAGTCTCTGAATTATGAACACCACAGTGCACATGCATAAACTCCAAAAGTGTGTCCGAAAGTAGATTGTGCTCAACAAATAGCAAGCATTTACAGGCGATCGGCTAAACCCAGCCTAGGGCCTCTAAGCTTGCAGATGTCCACGCGTCTGATAGGGACCACGTAGACCTAAAAGCTGCATCCACCAAACAAGGTCCATACTCTGTCATAAATGGAGGTGAGAAGACTCCATGTGTTCCTCAAAGAAAGTATCTTATGGGAAGGTTCGCAAGATTTTGGACTATGCCTATAATAATTTGTACCCATTCAGCCAAACGTACATTTGTGAGGTCAGCTACCAATGTTGGACAAGAAGTCCTGGCTTAAATGTCTTCAAAAGGAATGAGGTCAGGGCTCTGATCAACTGCTCAAGTTTCTCCACACCAAGTTTAGCAAACCATGTCTTTTAGATCCTGACTTGTGCACAAGGACACAGTCATGTTAAAAATTAACTTCACCAAACTTTTGCAATAAGATTCGAAGAGCGCAGTTGTCTAAATGTCTTCGCTGTAGCATTAGCAGTAGCCTTCAAAAGAAACACCTGAATCCAATCTTTTAGCGCAGTGTCCAAATGCTTTGAACCATATTGGTAGGTGTGATGGTCAGATGTCCACATACCTTTAGCCATAAAGGGTAATATATTCATACTTGTACCAGCATCTGAAAAGTCTAATATATTAGGGGATCTTCACCAAAAATAAGCCCTGTTTCCAGCAGCATATCCTAGTTTACATTTTGTTTAGTTGTAAATAACCTTCTCCTGGCCACCACTTGAGAGTGCTATTTTTGAGAAAGGAGACCTGCTCTGTATTAAGATGAAAGACCAGTGCACACCAAGATATTGCCAGGAAGCTGCAGGCCATGCTGTTGAAAATTCAGTTTATCAAATTAACTAGTATATTTGTGCCTAAGAAAAGAACAGAGCATGAAGCATCTTGACTAATTCTTACAGTGAATTATTTTCTATCCAGTAATGATAGACAATTGTAGATTATTGCTAAACAGCTAAATTCACTAATCAAAACTAATTCTGGCTTTCAATGTCGTGCATTATTGAACCTTTATAATTTACAGCATATTCAGTTTATGAAACACTATGTGGTCAATTAACAATCATTCAGAGTAAAGGATAAATAATAAAGAGTTTAAATAAAGCATTCACACTACACTCTTTGATTAAATCAAGAAGAAAAAAACATAATAAATCAATAATTGCAATAGACTTTTATAAGTACACAATTAAACAGTAAACCTTTACAAACCAAACATGATTAAAAGCTAAAACGGGCAAATATTAAAATAAAATTTTAGCTCAGCAGGGCCCTGAAAGTGCATTAAAATTCTATATGACTTTAATTGTTGAATGAATCACTTTGTACAATGTTTGGATATATCCTATTGTACAATTCAAGCATCATTTTAAATACTTGAAATTCAAATATACACTTTCATGCTTAGATAATAAATAAATTGTGTTCGGAAGTGCATTACAGGGTCTCTGCCACAAAAAAATAAATACATTTAAAAGTATTTCAAGGTAAAAAATAAATCAAGCAATCATTAAACAAATAAATAAACAAAAAAATGTAGTACATCTCTGCAATACATGCAGAATTCCCCATATTTTATCACTTTATCAAGCTGCAAGTAAATCTGCTGCTCCTATCTTCCCATTTAGACTGACAAGATTGTTTTTGCGGCTCTAAAATCCCCTCTTACATTGTGAGCCCTGCCGGTTGGACTGAATTCCTCCTATCCCTGTCTAATTTCAAATGAATATATTGATTTCTCTCCCAGCAAAACAATGGCACTGCCTTAACACTTAAGTGCCTGTCTATACACTGTATGTAGGAAAAGGGTTCTTCGGAGATGTAGCTCTGGGGGCATGCATAGGCCAAGAGGAACTGATCTTTTGGAAGCTGTGCCTGCAATAATTAAAAAAAAACCTGGTAATGATGTCACAGGAAATAATACAAGTTTTTCTTGATATAGAGAAAAAAGAAAATGTATATGTAAATTACTGAGAAGGAGGTTTTAGGGTAAATTTGGGTATTGCCAGGACATACCCTATACCAGTGATTCTCAACCTGGGTTCTGTGGAACCCTAGGGTTCCTCCAGAGGTTGCTAGGGGTTCCTTCAGCAATGGAAAATTTCTGCCTCTCAGATAAGTTCCCATGGACACCATTGATCTTTTTAGCTATCTGTAAGGTGGGAATTCTTCCCAATGACCACAAGTGTAAGGACCATTCCTCTCACTGACCATCACACTAATGTATCATGAGTTGTAGATTTCAAATTTTTAGCAGGGGTTCCCTGAGACCGGAGAACTATTTCAAGGGTTCATCTGTGTTGAAAAGGTTGAGAAAGGCTGCCCTATACCATGGAAATCCAAACAAACAGTTGTATTTGGATCAGATTCTCTTGATCTTCTCTTGATCTACCCAGTGCTACCACAAAGTCTGACCACCCAACAGAGTGACAATATTATTTCCAGGAGCTTTCTGTGTCACCTTGCTAATCATTGTTACAGTGTGATGTCCTCCTTGTGCTCTCCTCCTTTGGTACATTTTTTTATACCCCTCCAGCTGCCGGAGCCAGAAAATATTACATTGCCAACATTGTGCAAAGTAAGAGAGTCTGCTTGACTCGTAGCATATAACTTACCAATCCTCCTGACCTGATAAGAAAGCTATGCTTTGAATTTCTAACATCCTTATCAATAATCAGGCCTATCATTTTGGGCTAGATATCTACAGAAAGATAATATCAAGCCAGATGTCTGGCTCTTATAATAAGATAATAGTTACCCTAACAAATCTCCAATGAGTTCACCTAGTTTGGTGACAACTTTATAGGTTGAGAATTCTACTCACTTTGGGAAGATTTCTTCTTGCTTCCTGTTGCATGAAAAACAGACACAAAAATGTCTTTACTGTTCCCTACTTTATCCTAAACTGAAAAAAGTTTGACTTTACTTTTCTACAAGTCACAATTATAAATTAATGTAAGCTGTTATTATTTACATTTGTTTCTAATTTAAGCCATATTTGAAGTGCATTGCATATAAATCTAAACCATAAAGGACAACTATGATTTTGGTTTAGTATTTATTTTTATTTTAATAGGTTTCTGACATTTACAGGCATACAGTATGCAATAATATTCTATAATGTTATTTTTTATATTTTCTATAGTATAAAATTTCTTTATTTTAGAAGTAAGCTTGTGATACAAATGCTTCCATGTTCCATTTGTTTGTAGAGTATGTTGGGCTCGCTAATAAGAAAGCCCAGCATTGCCTATTTACTTGTTGATAGCTTTTACCTTATTAACCGGTTCATGACTGTCGGGGCAGCCGCTCTGTGCAGAATCACGTATTTATATACACATGATTCTGTACTTGCGGGTTTTAGACACGAGCAGACCTGCCGATCATTCGGTACTCTGACAGAATAACAGTCTGCCTATATAAATAAGGCAGACTACCGATCCATGTCTTCCAGTAGTAAAAGCAACTCCCCCCAGTTAGTAAGCACTCCCTAGGAACACATTTAAAGGGGTTGTAAAGTCAGAAGGTTTTTATCTTAATGCATTCTATGCATTAAGATAAAAAGCCTTCTGTGTGCAGCAGCCCCCTGTAACATTTACCTGAGGTCCCTCTCTGTGCAGCGGTGTCCACGAGTGCCTCAAGCATACGAAATTCTCCTTTCTGATTAGTTGAGACGCAGCAGCGGTGCCATTGTCTCGCACTGCTGTCAATCAAAGTCAGCTAGCCAATCAGGGGAGAGAGGGAGCGGGGTCAGGTTGGGGCTCTGTGTCTGAATGGACACAGGGGGCTGTGACTCAGCTCGGGTTCCCCCATAGCAATCTGCTTGCTGTGGGGGCACTAAACAGGAGGGAGGGTCCAGAAGGTCCAGCCAGGGACCTGAGAAGAGGAGGTTCTGGGCTGCCCTGTGCAAACACATTGCAACAAAGCAGGTAAGTATAACATGTTTATTACTTTAGAAGAAAAAAACCAACACTTTACATTCACTTTAACTCTTTCATCGCCCCTGAAGTTAACCCCTTCCCTGCCAGTGTCATTAGTACAGTCACAGTGCATATTTGTAGCACTGATCACTGCATTCGTTTCACTGGTCCCCAAAAAAGTGTCATAATTGTCAGTTAGGTTCACCTTCCAGCAGGACAATGACCCCAAACACACTGCTAAACCAACACTTGAGTGGTTTAAGGGGGAAACATGTAAATGTGTTGAAATGGCCTAGTCAAAGCCCAGAACAATCCAATAGAAAATCTGTGATCAGACTTAAAGATTGCTGTTCACAAGCGCAAACCATCCAACTTGAAGGAGCTGGAGCAGTTTTGCAAAAAGGAATGGGCAAAAATCCCAGTGGTAAGATGTGGCAAGCTCATAGAGACTTATCCAAAGCGACTTGGTGCTGTGATAGCCGCAAAAGGTGGCTCTACAAAGTATTGACTTTAGTGGGGTGAATAGTTATGTACATTGACTTTTTCTGTTATTTTGTCCTATTTGTTGTTTGATTCACAATAAAAAAACAAAAACATCTTCACAGTTGTGGACATGTTCTGTAAATTAAATGATGCAAATCCTCAAACAATCCATGCTAATTCCAGGTTGTGAGGCAACAAAACATGAAAAATGCCAAGGGGAGTGAATACTTTTGCAAGTCACTGTATATATATATATTTTGTCTCCTTATAACAATATTAGCATAACCAATTTAATGTTATCTGTGTAAACTGGATACAAAAATGTAAATATAATAATAACAATAAAAGTAAAAGTAATAATAAAAATGATATCATTATTACAGTTGCTGTGATTCATTTTTCACACAGTAGCCACACATAAAACCATACACAATGAGAGATGATAAATCTGTGACCTTCAAAAAGCAAAAACAAGCCTTTCCTTCAATATAAAATGACATACCGGAGATAGGGTGACCTTTACTCTCATAGTTCCTTACCTGCTTTGAATTTTTCAGGCCAATAAGACCATAAGGTGAATGATGCCTTTGCCTGGAATAGATAGTCCATTCTCATATTGTGCAAGCTGGTTTATAAAGACTAGGGCACACTGTACAAATGACAAAGAATGTGCAATTTATTAGAGAGTTATAACTCTGCGAGATGTCAGTGCTACTCATGATAGTAGATGTTCTCCTTGGAGTCTTTTGATTATTCCTTGTTGCGAGGATCATTATATTGAGGCAATATTTATTTTTGTAGCAATAGGGCTATTTTTTACGCTAAAAAGATAAGTTGTTGAAGCAGGTGATAAATCTAGAAATACTGGTACAGATGTTTAAGCTAACATTCTCGATGACAAGAAAGTAAGAAAAGACAATCTCACACATATGCGTGCGGCCTCATATATTGCTTGTCTTCAAGTAGATGTAAACCCCACCAGGATGACATTTCGTTTGCTAAAGCTCTGTGTGTCAAAAACAAGTGCCATTTTTTATGAAATGCTGCTTTTGAATTTGATATGCTGTGTGCTTTTAAGATGCTATCCTAATAAGAAAATGTATTACTTTCTTCTATTTGATTAAATTTTTATTGAAGGTTTCAAATATTGACAATGAAACGGTTGACAAATACAATGTTTAAACAGTAAGGGGGCGCTCACTAGCCCACAACCATTTCCAGTCATAAAGAAAATGTGACCTTGCGCTGGCAATATTCGCATGTTGGATATTCCGACATGCTGGTTGTACCCAAGTCAATCAATGGATCAACTTGGGTAAAATCAGCATGCCCATAGATGGAACAAATCTTGATCTGTCCCTGCTGAGCTGGTCAAGATTTGAGCCATCTATGACCAGCTTTACACTGTTGCCAATGCCAACAGTCCTAACAAAAGTATTTTTTCAGGTGACATAAAACCTGTTAGGTGTATGATATATCAGCTTCTATCAGGTTGACAACAGTGTAAAGCTGGCCATAGATGGATCGAATGTTGGTTGGTCCCTGCTGAACCAACCAAGATTAGATCCATCTAGGGACAGCTTTACACTGTTGTCAACAATCCTAAGAATAGTTTTTTCATGTGACATGAAACCTTTAGGCGTATGATATATCAGCTTCTATCAGCTTGACAATAGAGTAAAGCCAGCCAAAGATTAATTGAATCTCAGCCGGTTCAACAGGGACACACTAGGATTCGATTCATCTATGGCCTGCTTTAATCTGTTGTCAACAATCCTAATGCCTCGTACACATGAGCGGAATGTACGATAGCAAAAGTCATCATATATTCCAATCGTGTGTATGCCCCATCTGACTTTTTACATAGAAAATTCTGACAGACCTAGAAATAGAACATGTTCTAACTATTTCCGATGGAACCAATTCCTATCGAGAAAAACGCTCATCTGTATGCTGTTCCAACGGACCAAAAACGACGCATGCTCTGAAGCAAGTACGAGATGGAAGCTATTGGCTAATGGCTATTGAACTTCCTTTTTCTAGTTCCGTCGAACGCGTTGTACGTCACCGTGTTCTTGACGGTCGGACTTTCGTGTGTACGCAAGACAGTTTCAGCAGAACTCTGTTGGAAAAACCTTCAGAGTTTATTCCAGAGGGAAAACCGGTCGTGTGTATGGGGCATAAGAAAAGTATTTTTTCATGTGACATGAAACCCATTAGGTGTATGATATATCAGCTTGACAACAGAGTAAAGCTGGCCATAGACGGATCGAATCTCAGTTGGTCCCTGCTGAACCGACCAAGACTCAATCCATCTATAGCTGGCTTTACACTGTTGTCAACAATCCTAAGAAAAGTATTTTCAGCTGACATGAAAAAACATTAGTTGTATGATACTGTATGTCAGCTTCTATCAGCTTGACAACAGTAAAGCCGGCCATAGATGGATTGAATCTCAGCCGGTTCAGCAGGGACTTTACACTGTTGTCAACAATCCTAAGAAAAATATTTTCAGCTGACATGAAACCCATAAGGTGTATGATACATACTTATGGCCATATAAAAAAATCGTACGTCATTGTGGTTAAGAAAATCGTATAGGTATGAAAACACCTAGGTCAACTATTAGCTCTAGGTTGTAAGGTTGGATATGTGTGTGTCTGGACCTAGCATCTTGTAGGTAAGAAAGAAAATAGCAGAGAAAAAGAGTGGGGAGAGAAGCATCTCACCAGGAGCAAAGGGAGAGGGGGGAGGTAAGGGGTAAGAGGTAGGAGAGAACGGGGGGGTGGGTATTAGCCAAACTTTGATTGATACAAAGAGAGTACTACTGTCAGAGAGCCAATGGTGTATAGTCAAAGTCAGCAGAGAGATTTTTACCCATGGAATGCAATCCCATTTCAACTGAAAATGTAGACTTATTCTGATATGATGTCACATATCAGATTTCCAACAAGGATGCAATGTGTCCCTTTGAAGTATATATATAAAGCCCAGACCTTTTTATTTTAGTTTTAGAAAGCGTTGTTAATGGTTACAACCCCTATCAGTTACTGCCTTGACACCTCTGAAGAGCGTTGCCCTAGAAAAACAAAAGGAAATGAAAGATGATCTCTCCAAAGAGAACACAATTCCTATCTTAGCGAGTTGTGTCACAGATATAAATGTTCCCACTGGACGATTTTTCTCTTTTTCTGGTAACAATTAAATTCTTTGATTTTATCCTACTTTATGTACCAATGACAATAGTGGCCAGGAGTAATAGAGGTCTAAATCATACCAGGAGGGGCACAGACTAATAAAAACTTGACAAGGGTCCAACTCTTGCCTACTCTACCCAAACTAAAAAAAAATCTTAGGCTTTACATATACTTCAAAGACACAGCTATAATTTCAATAAGTGCAATGTAGCATAGTCTAGAGAAACCAGAAGAGTGAAATGTGATATATGACTTGCTGGACATCAAAAGGCTTTTGGAGTTGCAAGGACCATTCAAACATCCAAAGATTTTTCTTTCAAAGTATATTTCCATAAACAAGCACATTCAGGCTAGCTGAACGTAAATGTTTATGCCAATGAAAAAGAAAGGTGACATTGTTAGCCCTTGTACACACAGTCGGAGATTCCATCGGAAAGTGTTTCCTATCGGACTGTTTTGTCGGATATTCCGACTGTGTGTGGTCTGCATCGGACTGTTTCCGTCGGAATATCCGACGGACCAATTTTTCCAACTTGCCGGTAAAATTTTCCGACAAAATGCTCCGATCAGACATACTCCGATCATGTGTAGCCTACTCCGACGGACAAAGTGCCACGCATGCTCAGATCAAATTCCTAGACCAAAGCTATTGGCTACTAGCCTGAACGTAGTCCCGTCGTAAGGAAATAACGTCATCGCGTTATGTACAGTCGGATTTTCCGACAACTTAGTCCAACCGTGTGTATGCAACATCACTTCCGGACCTCTTCCGGAATTAATCCGTCAGAATTACTCCGACGGATTTGGTTGTCGGAATCTCCGACCGTGTGTACAAGGGCTTAGACACACTTGCTGCATCTTTTTACATTTCCTCCAAGAAGGGTCATCCGAGGATGGCTGGAACTTTCAGGGAGTATGTACGGACCTATGCTCATTTGCTGCATGGTTGTAACTGGGCAGATCGGGTAAAGATGTTATTAAACAAACATATACTGTACAAATTGCTCCAGCGGTGAAAGGTTACCATTCAGCTTTTTAAGATTCTTTTTGCTCAAAGTTAATGTAAATGTTTTCACAAATATAGGAGATGGTAATTCCAGAGGTCAAGTGGTTAAAAATGTACTTGGCAAAACCCCATATAATATAAAATCCATCCAAGGAGATACCAGCGTTTTGAAGACAAACCTACTTCATCAGAGCTACAGTATCTGGTTAGAAGGCACATTTTGGGGAATTAACACAGCCATTATAATGGTGCAGGAAGCTGTTAGAAGTGGAGTGCAGGGCCGGGACAACGGGTGGGCAGGAGGAGTGGCTGTCCTGGGCACTGTGGTATGATGTGAGGTGGGGGGCCCATAAGGAGATTAGGGGGAGTGGATTTGTATTGGAAGGGGAAATTTGTGGGGCATCGTGGTATTGTTCTAGGAGGGGAAATTTGGAGGGTACTAAGAGCAGTGATTCAGGGAGATTTGTGTTGGGAGAGGGGATTTGGGGTGAATTTGTTATGGGAGGGGATAATGTGAAGTGGGGGAGAAGATGTATACAAGGAGGGGACATTTTTGGGTAGAGGATTTGTGTTAGGAGGGGGTGAAATATTTTTTTTTGGGGGGGGGGGGCATTTGAGCTGGAGTGATGGAGGACAAAGATTTGTGCTGAGAGGGGGAATTTCTGCAGGGGGTGGATTTTTACTTTTATTTCAGCGGGGGGGGGGGGGGGGGTTATGCTTGGGGGTGAGCAAGCAGATTAGTACTCAGTATTTTTGTGGGGTATTTTTGCTGACACATAATGCTTATACATCTTGGGGGGTGGGGGGCTCAGTTTGGCATGTGCACCCTGGGCTCTAGATAACCTTGTCCCGGCACTGGTGGAGTGCACCACATTAACAGTGCAGATAGACCTGTTTTAGGTCTCTCCATGCCACCTGTGCCAGTTTGTATTTCAACAAAAAAAAATTGCCACAAAATTTGCCAGATACAACCCTGTCATGCAGTAATACATCCCCCTCTCTGTCTGTGTGGTGATTGCACTACACGAGCAGAGACTGTACAGGGAGAGTTGCTCCTCCTCCCTCCACACTGAGCTGAGTAGGGATGGGCAGAGCGATTGGAACATGCAGCTCCAGCTCTCTCCATTCTCTGTTCTGTGTACTGTGCCAGTCAGCCACAAACCAGGGAGAGCATGGCTCCTAATTAACAAAGGGGATTGCACACCTTTTGTTAATTAGGAACAGCATCTGATCCATGTTCTAAATTTAGAGGAGCTGCGCAAGCATTGTGCTTGCATGACTCTTTGTTAATTCCCACCATTATCTTTAAATAGTCCTCCACTTGATCTGCAGACAACCTTGGGATAATCCCCTCTAATTAGGTAAACATACACACTTGTGTTTGTAAATTCAACAGACATTCTTAGGCAATATACAGTTAATATTACCAAATCTCCCTTCAATCATAGATCCGCTTGATAGTATGCATGGAATCAAATTCTACACAGAAGGACATTAACAGTATCACCATGAATCTTCTGGACCCACATAGTATTGTGGCTCAGATACCAAATGCTATATATGCCGTGATATTATGTGTGGCATTATGATCAAAAATCAACTTGTGTATGTTTATCTAATCAGAGAGGGGTATCTGGTAGTTCACCTGTGTACTTTGATAAAGTCTTTTTGGGCATGTGTCCACACCTGGTTACCAAATACTTACTTGCTTTTAAAATAAATGATATCAATATCCCCAGAAGTAAATCCAAAGTCAATTAAGTCATTCAGTGATGTAACTCTAGCATCAATTACAGTATGATGACTGATCATTTGGCAACCTGTAGATGATGAAATCCCAACGCTAAATGACATAATGCACTATAGATAACTAAGAACCTGGTGACAAGGCACAGGGTTAGAGTTTTGCTATATGGGGGGGGGGGGGCAAAACAACAGTGTTGGTATTCACAGCCCCTTTTGCTGGACCCTGGGACCCCCAATTTCAATGGTTTTCACATTTGGGTTTGAGGTTTTTGCTAATTTCCAGCCTGTTTGACCAAACTGCTAACAAATCGAACACACATGCATGTGTTCAAGAAGCATCATTCACTGTTCACTGATAGGCCTATCAACTGTACCAGCATCCAAGCAGCTACAGAAACAGCAAGGTTAATAATACACAGCGGGGTTGATTTATTACAACTGGAGAGTGCAAAATCTGGTGATTTTAATCTTTTCTATTAAATAAACAAGATGTACTATACTATATGGATTCTCTCTCATTCATGCACAAGTGGTAATCACACAGGAGAACATAAAGGAAGTGACATCTCCCCGCTTACCAGTCTAAGCCTGATAGACCCACATGCAGTACTGCTAAGGGGTCCATACCATCTGGTGAGTTTAACCACTTGCTGACCAGCTGCTATCATTATACTGTGGTAGGTCGGCTTGTTCCCGCGAATAGTGATAACTGTACATCGGCTCCTTTAAGAGCCATAGCAGGCATGCACGCACTGCTGCACGACTGGGAGCCCAATGCCCGATGCCGGTGGCCGCGATGCTCGCCGGCCACCCACAATCACAGGCATGAGAGCCAGATCGGGGATTTGTGTGTGTAAACACACAAATCCCCGTTCTGACAGAGGAGCACTGGTTAAGGGGATGTGTGGAGCACTTTAGAATATTTCTGCACGGGGAACTTTTGTGAGAAATTTGTGGTTTGGACTGTTCTGAAGTCCCAATATGGACTTTCACTAGCTACTTACTTTTTAGTTCACATTGAACTTTTTTCTATGATTTTAAGATTTGTTTGTTTTTTATATTCTAAATTTATGGTGTATGCGCAACATTTGTACTTTAGTAATTTGCACTTTAGTAACTCTGATATATTTGACACTGTTTATGCAGTGGTTTGTGGTATAATATTTCCCTCCTCATTGGCTGAGACAGCAGTGGGCGCCATTGGCTCCCACTGCAGTCAATCAAAGTCAGTGAGCCAATGAGGAGAGAGAGGGGATGGGGAAAATCTGTGGCTCCCTGTCTGAATGGACACACAAAGCAGAAGCTTTGTTTGGGTGCCCCCAAGAAAAGCTGCTTGCTATAGGGGCACTTGGCAGGAGGGAGGGCCCAGGAGTGCCAACAAGGGACCCAAGAAGAGGAGGACCTGGGCTGCTCTGTGCAAAACCACTGCACAGAGCAGGTAAGTATAACATGTTTGTTATTTTTAAACAAATAAAAACACGACTTTACTATCACTTTATTTGAACAAGCTGATGTTAGAAGGTGATTGGCTATCGTGTACAGTTGCACCAGATTTTTCACTCTCCAGCTTTAGTAAATACACCCTAGTGATTTCACTACTGATGGAAGGGCATTCATGCTATCAAAGGAAGTGCCTATCTAACATTTGTACTGGCAAGGTTAACAGGTATAATGTTCTAGGGCAGTGGTTCCCAACCATCTTAGTGCTGTGACCCCTTGATAAAATTTCCTAAGTTGTGGGGACCCCTAACAGTAAAATTATTTTCGTAGCGTGGATTGTCAGCACTCAAGGCAAGACAAGTAATTTGCGACCCTAATACACAGACATTTAGCGCTCCCTGAGTCCCTTCCACCCATACAGTATTAAAACCCCTTATGGTACATTTTAGGATGTACCACTCTTTATCGTTCTCTTTTCTTTCGCATTTATCTCTCCCTATCCTAATTTCTTATTTTTTCCCCCATCCCTCTATCTAGCCGTATTTCTTGTTCTTTCTCTCCCTTTTTCTTTGTTCCTCCCCCTCTTTTCCTCTCCCCTCCATTTATTCTCTATTTTAATTCCTTCTCTTACTCCTTGGTGGAGCGAATGGGATGAGTTGCAATGCTGAGGGAGTTCTGATCAGCCAACTTAGGTTCTCTTGATCAAGGTCATCGGCTAATCTGAGAACTGTAGTGGGGACTTTTATTGGCTACTATAATCACAGGTAGGGTTACTCGGTGTCCCTGTCTTCACTGTGTCTCCGACTTTGTGGTGTCTTGTAGCAGTGACACCTATGCCAAAATCAGAAGATAGGGTCTCCTCCAGCCCCTCCCACTTCACATTCCTCACCAGTCAGCTGACCTCTAGTCACTGCCCCTAGCCATGCCGTGAACTGAATGGGCGGCTGTGAAGAGGCTAAGCGGGTGGCCATGGGCTCCAGGGACAGCCCAGCTGGGTGGCTGCAAGAAGGCAGGGAGAGCGGTATGAGCTCCAGGAGCAGTCCAGGATCCGGTGACCCCTGGAAAATCATCATTCAACCCCCCGAGGGGGTCCCGGCCCCCAGGTTGAGAACCACTGTTCTAGGGGGTACTTAGTAAAATAGAGAACCAGGTTAAACTGGTATAGACTTCCTACATCACATTTTGATCATCATTTTATAGCTTGACCATAACCCCTTTTAAATTATCATCAATCGCAATCGCCATATATACATATTTATTATATATATATATATATGTATATATACAAAATTATGTTCTCTATTGATAGTTTGCGTTAAAAAAGAAAAACAGATCTCACCCGAAATACATCCCCTACAATAAAAGTGATGGGCTTTGTTATAATAGAAAAAAAATACAGAAATAAGCCTGTACAATCCACACAGAACTTCATAACTCAATATCCTTATCACTGGCCAAACATTTTCAGACTAATATAACATTGCATCCTACTTCTTATCAAGAGCATCAGGAGTTTTTATGCAGTTGTAGATTTTTATTACAGATTTAATTGTTACTTTTGTGCCTGCGTGTAAAGCTAATATTGCCAAAAATGACCTTACAGCAATTTGCATTAGAGTCTGTGACTCAGAAGTTAATTATTGTGATTTTCAACCTAACCTGCTGCACTAGGAAATGAATCGCGCTAACCGCTGGGTTGAAGTCTGCATGTTAGCTATCCAAATGTCACTAGAGAGGAGACAAAGGTCTCAATGGAAATGACAGCTTCACGATAGATATAAAGTTTTATTCTGTCTACTGCCTTCAACATGCCTTGTTACTGACAATTTCCACGCTTTCCGAAAATACCCTTTTCATTGGCCTAACTTTATCACAGCCCTGACAGTCACGGTCTATAAAATAATTTTTGTAAAAAGCCTAAGCCAAAGCATACAATTCTTTTGAAAAAATAATTAGCATGATGGTGTTTATGCCGACACATAAAATTATATTTGTGTAAATTTACAAATATTCTAGGAAGGGATGATTGGACTGATTTTTTGAAAAAAATTTATTTTTTTCTAAAAATGATCAGTTTTGCTATTTCAAAGTTCACCTATTGAGCTGCTTTTAGTTGTTTTTTTTTAGAGGGTGTAGTTTTTGGAGTGTGTTTAGGGTAGCTTAGCTTATTTTACCCAGATAGCAAGGATAACTTGCCACAAATTTGTGGCAGTGTTGAATTGTAATGTTTTGTTGATTTGCTGCACATTTTCACTGGCAAGTTGTACACAAGTTCTAGCTGGCACTTTTCCAATATATTGCAAATTTGCATGGAAAGTCTCTAGCAAGAGCAAAGTTGCAGTGGTGAGTCTACAGCAAGACATGTGTCACAGTGCCCCCCCGTGGTGGGATGAATATTCCACAACATAACTGAACCAGAACTTGCAGCAGACTTGCAGAATGTTTGCAAAGATAATTGATCTGGAGTCATGCCAGACTTGCTGCAATTATGCAACAAACTTGTAAAGCCTGGCAAGTCTGGCCATAGCTTAGCGAGTAATTTTCAAAGTTTCAGCTCAATTGCTTGCTATCTGGGTATCTAGGTATAATTATATAACAGTACATGTGACATTTATCAAACATGCACTGCAGTTAAATCAATCACTGTAATGTAAAACACACCAGAATGTAGTAAATATTTGACAATTGTCACATTTACTAAAAAAATATACCATTTGGGCTCATTTATACTTCATTTTGGCAGGCAGGAAGGAAGGCAGTGTTATGTTGCTCCTAAACCCCCCCCCAAAAATTACACCACTGTCCTTGCAGTTGCAGCGTGACCCCATTCAGTTGAATGTCTTAAATAAAAAATAAGCAGCATAATAATAAGTGCAATAGAGCATAATTGATAATACCGTATATATTGAAATGAATTAAACACACATAAAGTGCAAACATGCACAGAGTTCATAGAGATGTAAACAGTCCATTTAAATGAGAGATAGAACAGATATGATGGACTTTAGCAGTACCAGTAAGCGACATATGAACAAAAAATAATATTTAATGTCTTTATTATAAAATATAAAGGTTATTTATACAGACAAAAAATCATTAGAAAATTACTTGGGTATCAATACAGTAGAAAACTCTGTTATTACAATTGTCTAAGGATTGATGCATTTCACATCTTTGCTTTTTCAGGACTTAATATCATTGACTTAAAACAGAGCTTCTATTCAAAAAAACAGAGAAAGACATATAAGCATTATTTACATTTGGATTATCTGAGAACATAGTAGAATTTTTTTTTATTTTTTATTATCCAATTGAGATGAACGATAATATACACGGGGACTCACATCTATGAGGAACCCTGCAAAAAAATGATGTGTCAGGTTTCGTGAGAGAGTGATCCAGCAACCAGTGTCTTTGGGAACAGGATTAATCACTATAAGTAAAAAAATCAAATAGATCATTGAAAAATGTTGATTTGTTCTGAAAAGACCACTCAACGTGGAATCAAAAAATGAGATAAAGATTTATAGATTCATTATAGCACCGAACTACTTACAAGGGGAGGGGTCTTGATTAAGAAAGAAAGAAGAGGGGCTGGAGACATCAACCAGGTAGCAAATCAACAGGTACCCTGCAATTTGTTCAATGTTAGGTCCCTACAAAACTTCCAATATGCAATCAATACTCCATATGAAAAATATGAAAGCTGACACAAAGGGGTGAAATAGGCTATAGATACCTCAATAATAAGGGTATATAGCTTTAGTGGTGCTATTTAAATTGCAGTAGCTTCCTCACTTGTAAAGTCTGGGTAATTGATATCCACTATAAATAATAGAAAAATACACAATAAGAGTATTTCCACTCACATTCCATTAATGTAAACAAAAGCGCTAATGAAAGCAAACAATTAGCTTAAGGCCAAGTATAGAAGGACGGCAACTTACCATCTGACTAATAACAATAGAAACATATTTTTTTTTATATTCAGTGTTGCAATGGAAGGGCTGAGTGAATGGCGCCATACTTACAGACGGGAGATATAGGTGAGTTTATTGGAGGCTCTGCTAATGGATGGATGTTTTTTGTTCTATTATGTGAGCTAATTTTAGCTCACTGATTGTGCAATTACTTATTTTATAGATCCTTTGGATTATGAACTCTGATGGAAGTTGAGGCAGAAGACATTGGATATTATACAATATCAGCAGGGTGCATTGTTTCTATTGTTATTAGTCAGATGGTAAGTTGCCGTCCTTCTATACTTGGGCTTAAGCTAATTGTTTGCTTTCATTAGCACTTTTGTTTACATTAATGGAATGTGAGTGGAAATACTCTTATTGTGTATTTTTCTATTATTTGTAGTGGATATCAATTACCCAGGCTTTACAAGTGAGGAAGCTACTGCAATTTAAATAGCACCACTAAAGCTATATCCCCTTATTATTGAGGTATGTATAGTCTATTTCGCCCCTTTGTGTCAGCTTTCATATTTGAGTGGGAGCACTAACCATACCCTTTTCATATGGAGTATTGATTGCATATTGGAATTTTTGCAGGGACCTAACGTTGAAGGAATTGCAGGGTCCCTGTTGATTCACTACCTGGTTAATGTCTACACCCCTTCTCCTTTCTTTCTCAACCAAGACCCCTCCCCTTGTAAGTATTTCAGTGCTATAGTGAATCTATAAATCTATATCTCATTTTTTGATTCCACGTTGAGTAGTATTTTCAGAACAAATCACATTGTTTCAATGATCTGTTTGATTTTTTTTACTTATAGTGATTAATCCTGTTCCCAAAGACATTGGTTATTGGATCACTCTCTCTCGTGACACCTGACGCATAATTTTTTGCGGGTTCCTCATAGATGTGAATCCCTGTGATTATTATAGTTAATCTCATTGGATAATTTTTTTTAAAAATAATTCTATTATGCTCCCAGATAATCCAAATGTAAATAATGCTTATATGTCTTTCTCAGTTTTTTTGAATAGAAGCTCTGCTTTAATTCAATGATATAAGGTCCTGAAAAAGCAAAGACGTGAAATGCGTCAATCCTTAGACAATTGTAATAACAGAGTTTTCTACTGTATTGATACCCAAGTAAATAAATAACCTTTATATTTTATAATAAAGACATTAAATATTATTTTTTTGTTCATATGTCCTTTACTGGTACCACTAAAGTCCATCATACCAGTTCTATCTCTCAAAATATCTCTAGGATGAGGTACCCCCATAGCCCACTCTATTCTCTTATAAGTCCATTTAAATTCAAATTCATTTAATTGTAATAATCCG
The DNA here is from genome assembly GCF_037356315.1 of Lithobates pipiens. Taxonomy (NCBI): domain Eukaryota; kingdom Metazoa; phylum Chordata; class Amphibia; order Anura; family Ranidae; genus Lithobates; species Lithobates pipiens. Next base: position 77,166,649 of record NW_027507785.1, on the reverse strand, counting down.
GAAAGTGCAGTTGTGCAATGGAGATAAGAAGGAATCCACCACCAGATTAGCAGTTGACAGATGCCTCTCACCAGATAGGCTGGACCAAAAATTATAATGGTCAAACTTGCATGTGTAACAACAATAAGAATCGGCATCCAGTAGAGATGATTGCCACTCAGCAGTGGATTGTGATGTGTTACTGAAGGGTAAAGAAATAAACTGCCATAGTGAAGCCCTTTTAAACTCTCACCATTTATTTGCAAAGTTTACAAACAGTTATCTCCGGGCAGTAAGAATCTGATAAAACAGAGATGTTCCAGCAGGCTGATGGTTTGCATGAATACAAAGTCATAAGCTTTGTATTAATAAGGAAGTTGTGCTTGATGATGTCGTAGACAGGCTGATCCCTACGTGTTTCATCACCAATGATGCCGTTGGGGTACAGGCTGTACCTGAATGGCTTGTATTTGGTGCGTGATACTGTCCAGTGAATAAGATGAATAATCGTGGCTGCAGCATGCGTTCCCCCCCCCCCCCCCCCATCCCCTCCATTCACTACCTTTGCAACTTTAGAGGGAACAGTTGGGAGTGGCAAAAACACGACTCAACCATCAGAAGATATTTAATTAATATTGTACCAAAGCACCAAAAGTCACCATAATTTCCCCTTTCCCTATTGACTCCAATGCACATTTTCAAAATGGGAAAAGTTCACTCAAATCTCCAAACCGTTGCTTTTGAGGTAATACATATTTGATCCTTCCTAAGGACCGGCACCAGTCGACTTTTTTCAGAACTTCCCAAACTCAGAACTCTTTATACATATCAATGGAAATGCAAAAGCAACTCAAAGCAGGGTCATGCAGCTTAAAAGAATGTTAAAATCAGGTTAGATGAGATTCAACTGTAGCTTAAATACACATGTCAATTAACTTTTAATGGTGTTAGAAATTGTTTCAAATTGATCTCAGAAGCACGTTAAATGCACCTGGAAGCACACTGCATTTGTCCATCGACAGAGGACCAAACTTTTTTGACACAAGACCTTATGATACACTAGGGGAGTCGTGTTCGCATAGCTTCATGAGAACTTGACTTGGTCTAAAATATTCCTTAAAGTGCTGAAGTGCAGGTACCTTGTGGTATATGCAAGCACCTGTGTTAATCTTCACACTATTTTTTTTGTTGTTCTTTTTGTTATGGAGCCCCCATGGTCCTAAACCCAGGTTAAAATTAAGACCTGCCCGCTCCTTGTGCTATAATCTGGGTAAACTATACATCATACCTCCAACAGTCCAGAATTCCATGGACTATACTGTGATTTTAACACTATCAGAGCATCACATGGATTTGGACTGTGTTCAGGGGTCAAGTGCTAAACCATTGTTTCCAGCACCCAGCTCCAGCTTCCTACAGACTGTACGGTACTTTAATCTACTCATCAACAGAGTCTGTATAGTCCCATCAGAAGGGAGGAGGGAGAAAGAGAGCAATAATATTATGGGAATGCTGTTCAAAGAAAGTGTTTTCTACTGGCATCAATATCACTATTGCCACCTCACCCCCCTCTGAGCACTAATTCTCCCGCTTTGCCCAATTGACCCAAATGCATGTTTTTTTTCCTTATCCCTGCACTGACCACTGACATCAGGGCATTTTTTTCTTGCCGCTAATCACCAAAGCCAGATACTTTTAGATTATTTTCTTTTTTTCCCACTGATCACAGGGCACTAGATATGTTTGGTTCTTCCTGGCCTGCCAGTGATAACCTGCCCTGTACCTGAACTTGAGTAGCACCAACATACCTGGAATGGTGAAATGGGCTTTATTAAGAGGCAAAAGACCTATTTGGAAAAAAAAGGTTAGACATGGAAAAACAGCAACAGACTGACAGTGGAGTGCACACTCCCCACTGGGAGATTTGTGGATTGCCGAAAAAATGTGTTCCAGTCTGCTTTGGCAGAACTGCACTCTAAAAACATGACGTTAACATCAACAACTGAACAACACATCAAGGTGGTCAATAGAAAGTCCTCCAAGATACAGCATGTTCCCAGACAGTCACTCCTATGCTCAACATGGTGGTGGATCGAACTTAGGCCTCCCCTTCTGAGTGAGGTCAGGCAGATGGTAGCCCGCTAGCTTCCTGCAAGCCTACACCTCTGGCTCTCTTGACAGTCTTCCGAGCAGCTCAGTCCCGAGCAGCATCTGACCTCCCACAGACGTTTTTTTCTTCAGCAGCCTTTCATGTCAACTTACAGCACAGTAGCAACAGCTCTGTCCTCCAGACTCACTGCAATCAGTGGCATAAATAGCATCAGCTTCCTTTACAGTCTCTTAACTGCTTATGTGTTCCTCTGGCTCTTTCAACTGTCCCAACCCACACATGGCTTCCCCTGGGCTCCTGGCAGCCTGACTCAAGGAACACAACCCCCAGGCTCACACACACTTGTTCTCCAGATAGTTCCTGGCTACTCCCAGTTCGGTCCAAGCAATGGGCTGCACTACTCTTCCCACTCAATAGAAACTCCTCTTGGTCCTGTTGTTGGGCGAGGTTATAGTCCAAGGCTACAGCTGCAGTCAATTAGGATCCTCTTTTATTTAGTTTCTCTGCACTGTCCATCATGTGCAGGGAAAGAAGCAGCAAAGTGCAGCAGGAAAAAACATACCTCTCGGTGGCCTATTAACTTCTAGGTTCTATTTACTCATGCTTCTGTATGTCACTTCCAGTATTCAAAGTAACTGAGCCATACCCATTTTTAGCTCTCCACGTCTTTTCCATACCAAGATGTCTTTTGTTCTCAAGTTCCAAATTTGGGAGGTACTGTATATATACATATATACTGTATTTTCAGGTGAATACTTTTCTCTGTTTTAAAGAAACTGAGGTATGTTTCACAATGTTCTTTCTCAAACTGATTTCTAAGTCCCCAGTTACTCGAGGACAGTCTCCAGTGGTGCGTTTAACACAAGCACTTAAATGCACATTGTGTTGTGTGTTAACCTGTTGCATTTAGGTAGCCCATCCAGGCTGCCAACACACCCTAATAGACATCCTCTAACTTTAGTCAGGGCAGTGCACTACAGTGCATGGTAGTGCATTACTGTGTTACAGCGCATTGGGTTGCTCTTTACAATAAATGGCACCACAGTACACCAATGCATTCAACATGTACACAGTCCACTGGTGTGAGCGAACCCTAAATTAAATGACCAACCTTCACAGGAACCAACAGGTGAAATCTCAGTTTTTGTTATGAGAAAAGCTGCATCATCCCTTTAGAGGTAAACAAGCTTAAGGAGTATTTCATCAAAAAGTAGCCCCTATTACAGTGAGTGTCAGGAATGTGGCTTGTATCTCATTGTAGACTAATGAGAAGAGCATTGAGCAAACCACAGAAGCAGAAAATGGGATTTCTGAGGCCAATCTGGACATTAAGGTGTAGAACATCTCCAGGTTGACTTTCGAAACAAAAGCAAAATTTGATAATTTGGATGATGAAGAAAAGTCAGCGCCTTCTGAATGAAATATAATTTTTTTTAAAACATGGAATAAGATATAACAATAACATGTAGCAATTAAATACATTATATTTGTTTATTTTAACAAAAACAGATTTGCTTTAATTATTGTTATTATAGAGGATGTATATACTTGCCAGCAGTTTTGAACAATGCTTTAGAATATAAATTGCACTTCTTTTTCATTGCTAATTTTTAATATATAACATTTTGCCCAGGGAAATCAAGTTCTGACACCATAGTTTTATATATAGTTTCCAGATTTCTCTAAGATACAAGTACAATTATAATGTAATCTTGTTTTATTAAGAACTGTGGCACCAATGGAAAAAGGATTGAGGAGCGGTAACATTATGTAATGTGGTTAGTGAAGGAAAAATTCCACTTGACATAAAAAAGTTCAGTGATGTGATGTTCATGAGTTTCTGAAATCTTGAATTGGTCTTCTACAGGGTTTGGCATCTTCCACCACCTTGATTGCCCAGCCTAAAATGATGCAACTCAACGCACCTCTGCTGTGCATCTGCACCGCAGTGCACAACAGTGTAACAATAAACATCCGTAAGGCCCCTTTTACACTGAGGCGTTTTTCAGGCGCTACAGTGCTAATAATAGCGCCTGTATAGCGCCTGAAAAAATCTGGCCCCTTTCACTCCAGTGTGAAAGCTTTCACACTGGAGCGGTGTGCTAGCAGGACGGTGAAAAAAGTCCCGCTAGCTGCATCTTTGGAGCGGTGAAGGAGCGGTGTATTCATTGTTCCTACCCATTGAAATCAATGGGACAGCGCGGCTATACAGCCGGCAAAGCGCTGCTGCAGCAGCGCTTTGCGGGCAGTTTTAACCCTTTTTTGGCCGCTAGCGGGTGTTAAAACCGCCCCTCTAGCAGCCGCATACTGCCGTTAAAACGACGGTATAAATAGCACCGCTTTACTGCCGACACCGCTCCAGCCCCAGTGTGAAAGGGGCCTAAGAGCCACTGGATAGGATGGGACCTCTGTTCTTTGCCTCTACCTTCTCAAAACCTCAGCCCTTCTGACACACCAGGTTTAATGTACACACATTTAAAACACAATAAAACACTGAAAGTAATTCTTAATACCAAATGGTAGTGCTATATCAAGAAACAGGCACTGAACCCATTAGCAAAGAGAAACTTAATATACTTCCACTCAATAAGTTTGTTAAGTGCTAAATAAATTGACAATGGTAGTAACTCAGTTCAGCATCAAACTGGCTAACAGTAAGGGCTAAGCAAACAATGCAATTTAACACCCAGATCAGCATAAACAAAGCAACAGTGAGCAGTAGCAAAACTTGATTTATCAACTGCAGGAAACTACAGGAACTATACTGCCTGTGGTGATGCTAGGACCAAACCATTTGGGTATGCACTGTCAATATATGAAAGGCAGGGAAGAGTAAAGGGGACAAAAGGGATTTTCGTGATGGTTTAATGGGAGGGGTAGTCCTCTAGGTTGTTCTTCTGCCGGCTATCATTGAGGCCCTTTAAGACGCATTGGTTTTTCTTAATGATGGTGTTATTAAAGTTGCATGCAGTAAGATGCAGAAAGGTGCAGTAGAATTTTGGATGTGGGCCAGAGGTGGTGACAGTTCAGTGTAACAGAGGCACAGAGTAGGTATAGGCACAGTATAGGGTTGGCATGGGTATGGTATATAGATCTAGTAAAGGTGCAATAAAGCGTTGGTGCGCTGGATACCCTACTTTTAGTGGATCAGTTCTGTCAACAGTTTTAAAGGTGGGCAACAATTCCCATCAATTCCCAGGAGATTGTGGCAAACACTCATGGTGGAAGGGGCCCCCTCTGTCTCTTCCTGGTGCTTCTGTTGTTCAGTGGTATGAAACAGAGAGTGGATGAACGCTCTAGTCTGTCTGTGGCAACAGTGCAAAGGCAGTAGTGCTGGTGATGTTGTTAAGCTTTAGGTGGGTTTTCTTTCTTTTTTTTTTTTTTTGAAAATTATTTTTTATTACGTTTTTAACAATACACAACAGTACATACAATACCATACCCCGGTAGGCAACGTGCCATCCCGGCGACAGCCACGCAGGGACAACAAAACAGAACTAACATAGTTCAGTCTAACTCTCTTCCCTCCCCCCAACTTCCTTAACCGACCAATTGCCATCACTTTCAGTTCTAGAGATGTGCATCTAACCAAACTAGGTCTTGAGTCTCGCTGGCTTGGCTTCCTGCTATCAGATGAATACACTGGCAGGTGCATGTGCATGGACTTGCCTGGTGCCAAGAGAGCGGGATTTCTCCTAGGCAGTTTAATAAAACACCTTTCCTAGCTCATGCTGCTACCCAAAGTCTAGTGAGATCTGTAGTTCAAAAAGTCTGTTGCTGCACTACATGGCTGCTGACTACAACTCACAGGATTTCAGGGGCTCTGCAGTAAAGTCCATGGGCTCACCTGACTTTAGCTCTCCCCCTGCTGACCAGAGGAGGATGGTGCAACAGAACATTAGAATCATCTTAAAGCGGGAATAAGCCCAGTTTAAAAAAACACTTACATTCCTGGCATGCCGGAAATGCTAACTTTCACATTGGTTGTGCTCTCAACCAAATTTTCAAACCATCCAATGGCTGGTTTCATAACTGATCACATGTGCAGCATTATGGCAGTTGAAGAATCATTAGAGGCCAAGATGGCAGCTTCCTTGACTGAAAATGATAGAAGGGTTTACTACCACTTTAAAGGGAGAGAAAAGGGGCAATGTCTCCTTCTCCATGTTGTTTTAGTCCAGCATCTGGCCATGGGAGAAAGAAAAGGAAAAAAAAGCCTAATCAAGGGACCTGTCGTAGTCACATGACTGTTCCTTCTTCCATCAAGGTGCTTTCTGTAATCCATTAAGTATAGAGAACCCCTTGAGGTTTCAACGGCTGCACATCGCAGCCTGACTTTTTTTAAAAATAAGAAAGGGTCGTGGTGTGTGTGGCTCAGAAGTACATAAAGGGGATGTCAGGAATCCGCCCGTTCTGTGCGATCGGGTCTCCGTACGCGCACGCGCGTTCGTGCCGCGGGTCGTCGTGGGCACGAGCGTCTTCAGACGCGCGCGGGTGCACGTCGTTCGTATGTGCGCGCGGTACACGCACGCACGGGCGCGCGTTAGTACGATTGGCGCCAGTGGCCCTTTTTAAAGGCACAGCTGCGGGGGTTCTGTGCTGTTCGTCTGCAGCTTGTACCCGAAGTGACCTGCTATTCTGCCTGAACCCTATCTGATACCTGACCCGGCTCCGTTTGACTCTGCTGATCTCTCCTGCTCCGACCCCGGCTTGTTTGACCCTTCTTGGACTGATTCCTGTTGCCGAACCTCTGCTTGTTACCTGATTCTTCTGCTGGCTCCTGCTTGCTTCTGTGTCTGCTACCTCCTCATCCAGAGATCCACCCATCCTGGTTCCATGGTCCGTGGCCTTTCTCCACCAGCTGCCTTCTTGCTACAGTGAGCTCCTGCCCCTGAGGACCTTCACCTACCTTGCATCTGCTGCTGCACCTGGCTGGACCCTCCTACCCCGCTGCGCTCCGGTCTCCCTGTTTCCATTCCAGAGAGACTAGAACCAGAGCCGTAAGAGAGGTCCCCTTCCACCAAGTCAGACTCACTATCTGAAGATCCTAACAGGGGAGCAGATAGTGATAACACCCCTTGATTATAAATGGGCCCCATTATGTCTGACTATTAGGAAGATATCAGTGAACTAAAGCAACCACTAGTCAGGTGTTTCTTATTGCAGACAGAAGACTTTCTGCTGTCTGCATTGACATGAACCACCTCAGTGTATCTCCTAGCCTGAAGCCTTGAGATAGAAGCCTAGATGTTAGGGAAAGCATCCGTTGTAATGGTACTTTTGATACTTTTGATTAATAATGGGATTTAGCAGTAATGATGTGCTGTATTGACTCATGTGAATTGTAAATGTTAATGAATGCTTGACACTCCTTTCAATATTGTACACCAATGCAGAACCTTAAGAAAAGTAAGGTAGACATGCTATTTAAAGGTACACTGCAATAAAATCTGCAAATGTAGTATTGAAGCACATACAGGGAAAACAGTAGCGCTACTTATGTCTTATTTATTTAATTTTTTTTCATCTTAGTGTTGTTTGAATACAATAGTCCCCCTTCTTTATTTTAATCTCCCAGTTACCTGTATTCAGCTACATCCGTGGGTGTAATTCAATAGGGCAAGGCTTCCAAGCTAACTCCAATGTAATTATACAAATGTTTAATGTGCAATATTTATGCACATAATGATCTAGAAAGAGTATATATTATAGGTATGCAACACTTTGCATATATATTGTAGATTCACAGCAGTTCTTGTCCTGGAGGAGCTTACAATCTAAGATCCCTATCTCACTAGGGCCAATTAAACCACATTTTTAAAGGAAACCACACACAAGCACAGGGAACCATGCAACTCTCCCCCATCTATAGTCTAGTGAATGCATTATGCACCCAGCATTGTAAACACGAGTGAGGAATTACAAAGCCCAGAATGACAGACGTGGGACTGCAATCACAGCCAGAGGCACAGTGAAAGCTCTAAAAATTATTGATATACCAAGCAGACATTCTAACTTTAGCACAGTTTCATTATTGGTGATAATCAACTCATTAGCTCAATGGTGATCAGCGTAATTGATATAGGGGGCCTCAAGTGCAGCCCCTTGGCCACACAAAATAGTCATTATTTGTAATATTACAGAGAATGGAGACATGCTACAAGGCAGTTTAATCACTTGTCTACTGGGGCAATTTTTTTAATTTTTCCCCATATTTTGCTAGAAATTACTTCAAACCCCCCAAAACAGTGTATATTTTCTGAAAGCATAAAAAGGCATTCGCTGCAATTTTGTATGTTGCATGATATTTGTACTGCTGTTTATGAAACATATATTTTCAGGTAAAAATACTCTGATGAATTTTAGTGCAAATCAACACAATGTTATACCCAATTTTTGGAAAAATATCAATGATGGGATAGTTGAGTAAATAGATACTAAACATGTAAATTCTTCATATTGCAAATGCTCTAAAGCCGCCTGAATCACTTTTATCTGAAAGCCCTTTGCTGGCTGTTAAAATACACCAATTGAAACCACCCACTATAACATGATTACCTTCCTAATATTGAATAGGTGAGTTGGTCCTTCAAATATGAGTTCTGTCTTGGGGAAAAAAATGAAAAGTCAGCAGCTACAAATACTGTAGCTGTGGACTTTTACTATATGGACACTTACCTGTCCAGGTAACCCACAATGTCGGCACCCACCCGATCTTCGGATTGACTGTTGGGAGCAGCCACCGCTATTCCAGGTAAGGGAACCCGGCAGTGAAGTCTTTCGGCTTTGCAGCCGGGTTCCCTACTGCACATGCCCGAAGAGCGCTGTGCTTTCTGATTGGCCCGGCGGCGGAGGAAGGAGGCGGGGGGCGAACTTTCGGGAGATCGAGCTGTGGCTCGGTCTCTCAGAAGTGGGGAAGGTGACCTGTCAACAACAGAACCCTGTTCCTCCCTGAAAGGTGCCAAATGTGACACTTTGGGGGAGCATATGGCGGAAGTTCCACTTTTGGGTGGTGCTCCGCTTTAAGTCCTGTAAATTGAGAGGTGGCGACTCCACGTATCGGATTTGTTTTTCCAGTACATCCCACAAATGCTCGATTAGATTTAGATACGGAGAATTTGGAAGCCAAGTCAAAAACTCAAAGACACCTTCTTCCACTACTCTGAGCTCAACCTATGATGCCTGTCCATAGGGATGAATCTGATCTGCCTGTTGACAAGTGGACCTGATTCTCATTCCCGATCAGAATACCTGTGTGAAAGGGGGCTTATACTCCATGTCCCTCCCCAAGAGCTTATCTCTCTGTTACCCTGTTCTCTCTACCTATTAGCATGTTCCTTGTAAACATCTGAGCACTGTAGCACAAGTTATTAGCTTCTTGTGCTGCTTTTCTTCTTTACACGCTGAGCTGTGCAATACAAGGACTACAAGACTGATACCAGATGCCATGTAGGTACTTACACTTCTTTCATTTAAAGGAGAAGCACAGCCAAAGTTAGTTTGGTTGTACTTCTACTGCGGATCACAGTTCATTCTGCAGTCCTGTGACCCATTTTCAGCTGACAGCAGACTGAAGTACGCTGTTGGCTGATGTCACAGAGCCGGTCCAGGCTAGGGAAAGATTGCGACTATATGGTCGGAATTCACCCAGATGCCTGGACTGGGACCTGACATAGCCTTTCAGTGAGTCACCGAGAGCCCGAGCCAGCGGCTCCTGCACCCTCCACAGCCCAGCCCTCCAGTGAGTGTGTGGAGGAGGGGGCAGAGCATAGAGCTTGTGACTGACAATAACTCACTCTCTGCTTTGAGAACTGAGCAATCAGCAACATTTGAACGCTAAGTTCTCACCTTTATAAATGGTAGGGGACATCGCATTGATGCTGCATCCACCTAGGAAAGTATGATTTAAACAAAAAACCCAACCCCATACTTCCCTTTTAAAAACACACGTATTGCTGTAATAAACAATATACAGTAAATGTTGCAGTAATGTGTGTCTTTTACATTTGCCTTAACCTCTTGCTGCCCATGTAACACATATATGCAATGGAAAAGAGGGTGGACTTTAGTGCTCACACATCGCACATATGTGTCTATTGGCGTTAGACAAAAACAGTTCTCAGTCTGTACTAATGATCAGGGACCAGCAGGACCATTTCATGAATATATGACCATTATGACAACCAGTCACAGTTGTCACATGATTAGGCAGACCTTCCTGCCTCCTGGGCATGGTAGCTCAGATAAATGACACTGGGGCGAGCAGAAGGGGTAAGGTACCCACAGACATGGTATAAAAATTGCCTGCTTTAGTGTTTTTTGATCAAATTGGACAATGTAGGGAAAAGTCAGGTTTGAAATCTTGTCCAGATGGCATTTTCACCCTAGGGAAAAGTGTTTCCGACACTCTCCAGCCACAGTACATATCCCCCCCCCCCCCCCCCCCTTACCTAATTAACTTCAATCTACATGCTTAAAGGAGTTGTAAAGACAAAAGGTTTATAATACTTACCCTGAGCCCCATCTCTATCCAGGGATGTCCATTATTCCCTCGGCCATCCGGGACTCTCCTCCTGATTGGCTGGGGCACAGCCGTAGTGTCATTGGCTCCCTTGGCTATCAATCAAAGTCAGTTAGCCAATCAGGGGAGAGAGGGGGTGGGGCTGGGTTTCCATGTCTGAATGGATACATGGAGCTATGACTCGGGTTGGTGCCTCTATAGCAAGCTGCTGGTCTATAGGGGCACTCATCAGGAGGGAGGGCCAGGAGCAGCAAAGAGGGATCCGAGAAGAGGAGGCTCAGGGCTGCTCTGTGCAAAACCAACTGCACAGAGCAAGTAAGTATAACATGTTTGTTATTTTTATTTATTTTTTAAAACGAGACTTTACAATCACTTTATTATACATGCTTATGGACCCGATGGACTTGGGTGGCAGGGAGTGAAGTTTTTTTGACTGTAATAATCTGTTTTTGTTTATTTTAGTCTGGTCAGGGTTTCCCTAGGGTCAGTGATTGATTACTTCTATCTGCTTTTGGAGGAAGCTTCTGGAAAATAGAATAGGAGGGTCAACCACTGATTTATGAATATTTATCAGACCCTATCCCTGGGAAGGGGGTGATCAGAAGGTGCCTGGGGAGGTGATAAATGTTTGGGGGCCTGCTTAGGGCTGTTTTGTCCTTAGACTGCTGCTCCTGGGATGCAGACTGGAGTTGTTGTTTGGGCCTTGGCAAGTGTTGGGCTGTGGGCCTCGAGAAGATTGATAAAGTGGCCTGCTGTAGGGCATTGTTCTGGAAGTCCTGGTCTGGAGAAGGATCTTTTTTTGTCTCCCTCACTGAAGAGTGTCATGTAAAAGCTTGGGGGCAGACAGCGGTTGGGATATTGTGAGTAAGACCTAGTTTGGGTCTTTCATGTGTGCTTGTGGCTATAGGATTTGTGCTAAAAAGCCTGTCTTTCCATTGATACCTGATTTTGTTTTGGAGTATCCTGAACCCTTTAAATCCCTTCCTGTTCAAGTTTCTGCAAATAAAATCCACAAAAAGACATCCCCTAGACTGAGCCTGAGTTGTCCGTGTGTAGGTGGGGTACAGTGTGGAATGACAGCAAAAGCAGACACAATCCATTTGCAATGTAAAGAACATGCATTGAAGTAATGCAAAGACAGTTCCCAATAAACTCGGTGGGAGGACAGCCCAACCATGCCCAAGCAGGAAGATGTCAAGAGAAGTTGTGAACCTTACACTTTCCCTCCTCATCAGGAACCCTTCCATGCCACTAATTCTGTCCCTAACAGATGTGGTACCTGTCCCTACTCTACTCATTTGCAAATGTGCATCCAGCCTAGGAGCCAGGGCCTTAAACAGGCTCTGCCTGAACCAAGATGGCTGCTAAAGTCACATGGGGTGGCAGCAGGGCTGCTGATAAGGCATTATAGCCAGCCCTTCTATACTGGGTCCAGGCCCCATCAGTTCAAAACAGGGGCCTGGGCACCCGCTGAGCAGGAATGATACCTGTACTGTCTTATTGCTAACTCTTTTGCACCTGCCTAAAGGTGTGCGTGTAAGGCCCCTTTCACACCTGAGCGTAGCGTTTTCTGGCAGTAAGTCACGCGATTTTGGCAAGTTTTTACCACGTTTTTTGCCATGATTTTGCCGCTTTTGTACAGCTCAAAAGGTCACCAAGGTAAAAAGCAGAAAAATGCCCAAATCTGCTTAATATAAAAGTTCCAGAACTTGTTTGAGCTTCAGGCGTTTTGGAGCTTCTGGCTTCAGGTGTTTTGGGGTGGAGATGCGAACCATCTCCACAAAGAATAATTGATTTCTTCCTCTCCAGCGTTTTGGAGCTTCAAGCTACAAAATGCTCAGGTGTGAATGGGGCCTAACTGTGGGGCCTAACTGTTTGTGGCAGTGAGCCTTTGTACTAACAAGGAAGACCTGGGTACCCTCTCAGGGCCCCTATGGGGGTAGCAATACATATATGTCCAGTTATCCTTGAAAATCCTTTATTAGCGTTAATGAATGAAAATATGGGACCATGTATCCAAACAGTGCTCCTCAAAAATCCTTCTTAATCTAAGATATCATCTCACTGCTTGCAAACAGCTGGAATGTTTTCAAATATGTCTGTACATCTTGTTTCTAGATTTCTGATTTAAACCAAGTTTGGGTTCATTGGTTTCTTTAAGCGTTCATTCTATATTTCAGGTAACATCATTTCTAAAGAGAACATAGTGGAATGCTGTGTGGCAGGACCCTTACACTAGCAATGTATTGTTGCCTTTAATTTCTTCTCATTTCCCATCTTCCCTCCTGCTCTTGGCTTGGTTATAGATTTTTTGTTGAAAATTGAAGCTACTAAGATTAGGTTCTATGTGACGATGATTTATATGGTTTCTCTATTTTGCAATCCATGGTAGTTATCAGCCTATTGTTTGCAACAATAGGACCTTATTTTCTTGCAGTCTTAAGGTTTTCGTGTTTGTGCTCACCGCGTAGTGGGTGAAAGCGTTCCTTTCAGAAAATTACTCTATTACTAATCATGGTGTTATAAAAAAAAAAAAAAAAACTGTCAAAAAAGCTATTGTCTAATGTCAGTCGGTTTGAAGTAATATTGAAAAAATGGATGGTTGTAAAACAAGAAAGGGAAAAGTTAATGAGTTATGTTTGCTGTAAGTAAATCTACAGGTAGTCAATTTCAACTCATACCATTGCGTGTAATGAAAAACCTTCTGCGGTGTTAACCCTTCGTGCCGGCAATCCAGACTTCTCATTAAATTTAATGATCTAAAGAAAAATGTTCTGTAGTGTTAACCCTATAGGCTGAGAATCAAGGTTTCTAATTATTCTTGCCATTTGGATACTACTTTAAATGACTTGTTAAGGCAAACCTGTAACAAAGAAGTAAATCAAGCAAAGCAAACCAAAGTCCAGGAAACTAAAACATTATGAATTGACAAGAAAATTGATAAATGATGGACTTTATAGGCATAACAGCGGTGGGTGACTCACAGGAAGCATCACTGTGACCTTTCCCTACTTCTAGAGCTTAATGGAAAATGGACTTTATAGGCATAACACAGGTATAGATTAAAATATAATATTTATTACAGAGTTTAGAATTGGGACAATTGCATAGAATTTCATCAAGTATTCACCGAAATTTGCCTTAAAGCATAAACAACACACCACCTACATACATATACAATATTAATCACGGACTGGTGCATCCAATAGTGGTGAAAAGAACAAAAAGGCAGTGTGTCATAGTCTAGCTCAGCTCTACAGGTTGCGCATATTCAACAGACACTTCTTCAGGAGCTTATGGCACATTCTATGAATAGAAAATTAGCAATTAAAATCATCACAATTATTCATTTGTTCAACATTATTATATAACATTGTTGCCCTGGTGGATTCAATACTGCTGTTATTCTCTGCTTGCCCTTCGCCCTTGTCTTTCAATTAGAACGAAAGTAGCAATCTATTTTTTATATTTATTTACCTTTTTATATTTTTATTATCATTATTTTTTATATGTAACCACTTAAGGGCTGAGCTTCTTTTTTAGATGTGTTGTTTACAAGTTAAAAACTGGTTTTATTGCTAGAAAATTACTATTATTACCCCAAACCTTATACGTTTTTTTTTCTAACACCTTAGAGAATAAAATGACGGTCGTTGCAATACTTTCTGTCACACCGTATTAGTGCAGCAGTCTTAAAAGCGCGCTTGTTTTGGAAAAAAACGTTTTTTAATAAATAACTACAATAATAACTACACTTTTTTTAATAAAAAAAAAAAGACAACAGTAAAGTTAGCCGAATTTTTTTTACATTGTTAAAGATAATTTTATGCCGAGTAAATTGATACCCAACATGTCACGCTTCAAAATTGCGTCCGCTCGTGGAATTTCGAAAAACTTTTACCCTTAAAAATCTCCATAGGCGATGTTTAAAAAATTCTACAGGTTGCATGTTTTGCGTTACAGAAGAGGTCACTCTACCGCTCGCAGCAATACCTCACATGTGTGGTTTGAATACCGTTTTCATATGCGGGTGCTACTCAACATATGCGTTAGTTTCTGCATGCGAGTTTGGCGAGACGGGGCGCGTTTAATACATTTTTTTTTCTTATTAATTTTACCTTTTATTTTTTTATTTTTACACAATTTTTTTTTTTTTTTAAATGGTATCACTTTTATTCCTATTACAAGGAATGTAAACATCCCTTGTTATAGAAAAAAAGCATGGCAGGACTTCTTAAATATGAGATCTGGTCAAAAAGACCTCAAATCTCATATTTACACTAAAATGCAATAAAAAAATAAAAATAAAATGTGTCATTTAAAAAAAAAATATTTAAAAAAATAGCCCTTTAAAAGCTATGGGGGGAAGTGACGTTTTGACATCACGCCCACCCTGCAATTTCATGGAGAAGGATGGGGGTTGTCTTTCCCTCACTCGTCTCCATGCCCAGCCACAGTGATGACCCAATCGCCTCTGTGTAAACGGCGGAGGGCAGCAGGGCGTGGCGGGGGGGTGCCCTCTCCCACTTCCGATAAAAAGTAATCTCGCGGTGAATCCGCCACAGAGACCACTTTTATCTTGTAGCAGACCGCTGGCCGAACACGAGGATACCGGGGGAGCTAGCTGCCATAACAACGATATTCCTCCTCAAAGTAAGGACGTATATCAGCATGCAGCGGTCAGGAAGTGGTTAAATACTGACAAGCTCCCCGTATATGGCCTTTATCTGTTAACATAGACTAATTTTTCGAATGTTACACTCATTCCCATAATCAGCATGCGCTGTGATTGCTCCACGTCTGGTAGGGAGTCTATCAAACTGGGGGTGGCTGTGTGGCAGTAATGAATCCACCAGGGCAACAATGTGATATAATAATGTTGAAAAAATGAATAAATGTGATGATTTCAATGGCTAATTTTCTATTCATAGAATACGCCATAAGCTCCCGAAGAAGCGTCTGTTGAATGTAGAGCTGAGCTAGACTATCACACACCACCTTTTTGTTCTTTTGTTCTTTTTACCACTATTGTAAAGTGATTGAATTGGTCCTCCAGTCCGTGATTAATATTGTATATGTATGTAGGTGGTGTGTTGTTTATGCTTTAAGGCAAATTTCTGTCAATACTTGATGAAATTCTATGCAATTGTCCCAATTATAAACTCTGTAATAAATATTCATTTTTAATCTATACCTGTGTTATGTCTATAAAGTCCATTTTCCATTAAGTTCTAGAAGTAGGGGAAGGTCACAGTGATGCTTCCTGTAAGTCACCCACCGCTGCCTGGATCTCTGCCCAACCCAGGAAAAACACACAAAATTACCTACACTCATACAAAAACCTGACACCAGCACTCTAGTAACACTAGGGGGTATTTACACATATATGTCCATAAACACCAAGGGGGTTATTTACTAAAGGAAAATCCACTTTGCACTGCAAGTGCACTTGGAAGTGTGGTCGCTCTAGATCCGAGGGGGACATGCAAGGAAAATAAAAAACAGCATTTTAGCTTGCACATGATTGGATGATAAAAACAGCAGAGCTTCCCCTCATTTCAGATCTACCCCTTAGATTTAGCGACTGCACTACCAAGTTCACTTTCAGTGCAAAGTGGATTTTCCTTTCGTAAATAACCCCCCAAAACTCTTATGCCTCATACACACGGTCGGATTTTCTGCCAGAAAATGTGTGATCGGATCATGTTGTCGGAAAATCCGACCGTGTGTGGGCTCCATCTGACTTTTTCCGTTGGATTTTACGACACACAAAGTTTGAGAGCAGGATCTAAACTTTTCCGACAACAAAATCCGATCGCATAAATTCCGTTCATGTGAAGACAATTCCGACACATGCTCAGAATAAACTAAGAGACGAAAGCTATTGGCTACTGGCCCGTTTAAAGTCCCGACGTACATGTTTGACGTCACCTCGTTCAGAATGATGGGATTTTTTTCCGACAACTTTGTGCGAACATTTCTATGCAACACAAGTATTAGAAAAGGTGTGGTGCGGCAGGGCTGTGTGAGATTTATTGTGCCACATCCGAAATAGAAGCTTATAAGCAAAAATCCCCTGGGGGTGGATTTTAATGGCACGTACAACTTAGTTAGAAACAGTAAATATTTTATTACAAAAAGCAAAAGAAAAAGGTTACAATATACGTAAAAGAAATATGTCTGGGTAACAACTGTATAGAAACACCATTTATGGCATTATGAACAACATAAGCCTATACAACATCTAAGTACATGTATTATAATAAGTACATGTACTTAGATGTTGTATAGGCTTATGTTGTTCATAATGCCATAAATGGTGTTTCTATACAGTTGTTACCCAGACATATTTCTTTTACGTATATTGTAACCTTTTCCTTTTGCTTTTTGTAATAAAATATTTACTGTTTCTAACTAAGTTGTACGTGCCATTAAAATACACCCCCAGGGGATTTTTGCTTATATGCAACACAAGTATCAGCCAAAATCCATCGGAAAAAATCAGATGGATTTTGTCGTCGGAATGTCCAACCGTATGTATAGGGCATTACACTTACCGACCATATAACTCCTATGAAATACCTATGAATGCTCTAACAAATTTACATATCAATGCCGCCCGTGATTTACATATCAATCATTTATACACTGCACACAGTGCAGGGGCTGGGCAGCATTGGTGACTCACTCACACCACTGGTGACTCTTTTACACCACTGGGCTGGGCCTATCTTAACCAGTTCAGGACCAGCCGCCGCAGTTGTACTGCGGCAGGTTGGATCTCCTGGGAGAATCGGCATCAATATATGTTGGGTGCTTTAAGACCACTAGGGGGCGCACATAACTGTCGGCCGTGATGTCCGCTGGCCGCCCGCGATCGCTCCTGAGAGAGACAGAATGGGGATATGCAAATGTAAATTGACAGAACCCTGTTCTGTCAGGGGAGAATAAATAGATCTGCTCATATACTCAGGTGAACTGTGACAGGTACTCAGATGAACTGACAGGTACTAAGGTACTTGGGTACTCAGATGGATGTAAGCGGTAACGAGATGTTACTGCAATCTCCTTCTCACACATGATTGGTGTGTGAGGAGGAGAACACGGTAACATCTTGTTACCGCAGTTTGTTGACATTTTGTCATCCTGTAACCGGCTGTGATTGGACACAGCCAGTTACACAGTAAAGAGCCAATTTCATTGGTTGGGCTGTGTCAGGGTGACAAGGCTTGTCCCCGGTCGCCCTTCTGCACGTGCCCTAGGGCTGTGGATACTACATGTGACTGGCTGTGATTGGACACAGCCGGTCATGTGGTAAAGAGCCATTTTTAATTGGCGCTTTACACGGGTCTGGCATGGGCTGTGTCTGAGGGACACTCCTCATCCCCGATTGCTGTGCTGCTTCCACACTCTGTGTGCCTATTCTAAGTGAGTTATAGGTGTGCTCTCACCTTCATGGATTGACCTCTCATATAGATATAGGTCTTAGTGAGCCTTCCCCCCACCTAACAATGGTGGACCCTCTGGTTTGGTAGGTACCAGGGTGGATTTGATTTAAATCAAGCCGATTCAAATCCCCATTTAAATCATGATTTAAATCACTAGTAAAAAGACTCAATTTAGATTAACTCAATTTAAATCATAATTTTTATAGAGCAACCATCATCTCTGTCCTGCAGTGGCTCCAATTCTGACCCGCTGTTGACTCACCAACAGTCCCATTCACAGTAATGGGACGGCTGGTGATGGGGCAGTGACACAACAAGGTGAGGGACATGGCGGCAGCAGGTGAGTGGATGCCCGCTAACAGGCGCTGCCATGATGGATCTGAAATGACAGATGCTCTTTAAAGTACTCATTCTTGCTGGTAGTTAGAATCTTTAATATTTGAAAAAAAAAATTAAGATTTTATTTCTTATTTAGAATAATAAGCTGTCAGGTTAGTAAATATTCCCAAACTGGGTCTCTTTTATGGCCTGCTGCCATTTTGCACCTCAAGGGAGGAATGAAGCACTTCAAGCTATGTGCAGAAAGATCTCAAAGTTTATAAGCTGCTTAGAAGGTTTCACTTTCATTTTTACTGCTTGCCCTTCCTCCTCACACTTCGAGCCCTGTACAGATGTATTTCTCTTCCAACAATCATACAGTTTGTAGTGTACATCGATTTGCAAAACAATGGGATAAAGGTATATTCCTTAATTTTATTTTATCTCATGGTTACTGTGAAATTGTGTGAATGCATCAATGCAGTGCATGTTATCTCAGATTGCAGAGCTTGGATTCACTGAATGAGTTTACCAAAAATGTAAATAATGCAGAATATACAGCCTCATGCTAAATAACTAAGCTCCATTTCATGCTGAATAAACTAAATTATTAATGTATCTTAAATAGAAAATTATCTTTAGATAGATTTTTACTAAGGCATTGTATTAAAATAAATATAATAAAAATTAAAAAAAATCTGATTTAAATAAAATAAATTAGATTTTTTTTTGTTTAAAAAAAACAAAAACAAAAAAAAACATTTTTATCCACCCCAGTAGGTACTTCACTTGCCCACTTTGCTTGTGCTGCTGTGCCTTTAGGAGATCCACCGAACCACTTGTATATTACTGCAAAGTATCTCAGAGCCACACAGGAGCCGTTATAATGTAGTATTACATAATTCAAATTAATTTAAAAAAAAAATATTACTCACATATAAAAAAATGGAAATCGCATGTATATGCAACAGTCACTTGGGATCTGTCAGCTTACACATTGATGCACTTCTAGTTCTTGGCTCTGACGTCACCCTATGTGTATGGTCACACAATCACATGACTTCATCAGGGGAACCCCTGACTGTTGTATAGACATGGGATTGAAATTTTATTATATGTGAGTGATAATTTTTAATAAATTCATTGATATTATGTAATCTATTTGTCCTGGTGATATCAATCTTCTTTACAGAAAGCAATTCAAAATTGAAGTCATAGGAACAGGGGATCTTTCAATGGGGAAACCTATTGTGGTGACAACTAAGAGGGGAATTTCAAGCTCTTTTGGAGAGATGTCCTCTACTTCCTGCTGGCTGTCTAAAACAAGCAAGGGCAAATCTCCCCAAGTTCTCCAACAGGGCACGCACAGAAAAAAAAACCTTCAACCAATCCCTATGCCCTATTCAAATAACAAAAAAAAAATAGTTGTCTGTAATTGCACTTTATGCAAGACCTCAGGACACACTTCGTATTTCTGATCATTTCAACATTTTGTAGCTTCTCAAAGCAAAGCAGAGATTTTGTGTGATTGGATCGCAGGCTCAGCAATGGTATGCAATGCCAAGCTGCAGCAAGCAAGTTTTGTGTTTTTTTTATGTACACTTTTTTCCCCAGGTGAATGGGAAGGGGTACCATGTACCCCATACACATTCACATAGGGTGGGAGGCCGGGATCTGGGGCCCCCTTATTAAAGGGGGCTCCCGGATTCTGATAAGCCCCCCACCCACAGACCCCCATAACCAAAGGCCAGAGTTGTCGGGAAGAGGCCCTTGTCCTCATCAACATGGGGACAAGGTGCTTTGGGGTGGGGGAGAAGTAGGGCCCCCCTTCCCCAAAGCACCCCCCGTGTTGAGAACACGCGGCCTGGTACAGCTGAGGGGGGGGGGGGCGCTCGCTCGTCCCCACCCTCTTTCCTGACCGGCCGTGCTGCGTTCCCGGATAAGGGTCTGCTATGGACTTTGGGGGGACCCCATGCCGTTTTAAATTCATACCAGGCGATGGGGGTAGCGAGGTGTCAATCTCACCAATGGAGGCGGCAACATTTACTTCCTTCACTAGTCCCGTCTACCTGGAGCCACGTTCAAATTGAACGGACTTTATGTGTGTGGGCAAGTCCGTTCATTTCAAAAGTCCAGACTAGCACACAGACGGGCGGATTGTCCGCCGGACTGCTGAGTCCGGCAGACAATTTTGAGTCAAAACTTCTTTCTAAATCCGCTGGACTTTTGGGAACAAAAAGTCCACCGGAGCCCACACACGATCGGATTATCCGGCGGACCAGAGACCGCCGGATAATCCGATCGTGTGTACGCATATAACATACATTAAAAAGGGTATTTCCTCAAGGGACAAAACTATTATTCTACCACTTTACAAGACTCTGGTCGGATCATATCTTGAATATGTGATCCAGTCTGGTCCTCAAATAGGAAGTGCTGGAACTGGAGAGAGCCCAGAGAAGGGCAACAAAGCTAATGAGGGGTCTGGAGGACCTAAGGAACAGCTACAAGCATTAAACTTATTCTCCCTGGACTAGGGAGAGAGGAAAGATGATGGAGATATAGAAATACCTCAATGGTGATTGTAGCATAGGCAAAACATATTCAGTTTGAGGGAGCTCAAGAAGACATAAAGCCACTCAATGGAGGAGAAGTTTTTCAACCTTTAACTGTGAGGATTAAGTAGGGGATTCTTTAATGTTAGAGGGGTAAAAATGTGGAACTCCCTTCCACAATCAGTGGTGTCAGCAGGAAGTGTCAATAATTACAAAATTACTGTTATTTCGTGTACACACAATCGGAAATTCGGGCAGCAAAAGACCGATGAGAGCTTTTGGTCGGAAAATGCGACTGTGTGTATACTCCATCAGACTTTTGCTTGGCAAATTCCTGTCATCAAAAGATTGAGAGCAGGTTCTCTATTTTTTGGTTGGAAAAAGTTCAGATCGGAAATTTCTGATGGTCTGTACAAATTCCAATGTGCAAAATTCCTACGCATGCTCGGAAAAAAATTGACACATGCTCAGAAGCATTGAACTTAATTTTCTCGGCTCGTCATAGTCTTGTACATCACCGCGTTCTTGACGGTCAAAAGTTCAAAGAACTTTTGTGTGACCGTGTGTATGCAAGGCAAGCTTGAGTGGAATTCCATCAGAAAAACCAACCACGATTTTTCTGAAGGAATTTCTGAACGTGTGTACGGGGCATAAAATGAGCATCTTAGTGAACACAAAATACAGGAATTTGGTAAATGGCACTGACATAAACACACACATACACAATTCTACACAGGTTGAGCGAGATTGACTGGTGTCTTTATTCAACCTTACCAAGTATGAAAAACTCTGAAACTATGAATGAGAACTAGCCTCCGCTTCCAAACAGAGATCTTATATGTCCCTTTCTGTGATTATTAGGCATGTACCGTACAGTAAATATGAGCTGAGAATAGAACCTTCTGAACCAGTAACAGTAAAAAGAAGGTATTTTTCAGCCTGCATGGATGTGCATAGAAGACAAGGTCAGCACTTACGCAATGAAGCACAAAATGGCCTTGCATAAACCTTTTTTTTGTATCAAATGCTTATTTTTATCTCTTCTTTCTCATTCATACAAACTGGAGTCTGACACAAAATGACAGTATATTTCTGAAATACTTACTTAGAGACTGATTTATTAAAACTGAACAAAAATGAGCTCAGTATTGCAATTGTAGCCAAAATTAAAAATAAGTAGATTTCATGTTTCACTTTATATAACCATTAAACAAGACTTTTGACTGGTCACTGTAGGAAATATTTACAACTTTGTGGTTACACTTCACCCCCGGAAGATTTGGCTGCTGAATGACCAGGCCATTTTTTGCAATTTGGCACTGCTTCGCTTTAACTGACAATTGTGCGATCGTGCAACGTTGCAACCAAAAAAAAATTGATGCCTTTTTTTTCCCAGAAATAGAGCTTTCTTTTGGGGGTATTTGATCACCTATGCGGTTTTTATTTTTTGCACTATAAATGGAAAAAGAGCGCAAATTTTGAAAAAAACACAAAATATTGTACTTTTAGCTATAATAAATATCCTCATTTTTTTTTCTCAGTTTAGGCTGATATGTATTCTTCTACATATTTTTGGTAAGAAAAATCACAATAAGCATATATTGATTGGTTTGCGCAACAAAATAGGGGATAGATTTATAGCATTTTTATTTTTTACATTTTTTACTAGTAGATTTTTATCAGGACTGCGAAATTATGGCGGACACATCGGGCGCTTTTGATGCATTTTTGGGACCATTGGCATTTATACAGGGATCAGTGCTATAAAGATGCACTGGTTATTGTAAAAATGTCACTGGCGGGGAAGGGGCTAACACTAAGGGGTGATCAAGGGGTTAACTATGTTCCCTGACTGTGTGTTTCTAACTGTAGGGGGAGTAAATGACAGATCATGATTCCTAGCTATTAGGAACTCACGATCTGTCTCTCCTCACAGAACATAACAGGGATTTGTGTCTTTACCATCGGCCACAAGCATCGGCACCCCAGCAGTGCAGTGGGCAAGCGCACCTGCTATGCCTCTTAAAGGTGCCGACGTATAGCTACAACGGCTTGCGGGATCGTGCCAACCTGCTGCAGTATAATGACGGCGGCTGGTTAGCAAGCGGTTAAAGGCGATGTAGGGGCAAAGCTCTTTTGGCTCTACTTCTCCTATTGTTCACAGGAGTGCACTTTGGTCTGTACTCCTGGGACTCAGTTTCAGCTGACAGTGGGCTAAAGTCCTCTGTTGGCAAAAGTCTGCTGTTGTTGAGAGTACATTATACTCCTCTTGTTATACTGCTCAGTTGTTCTTGATGATGGGACTTCTCTTGGACCCCACCTATCCAAAATGTAGAAGGGACCATGGAGATCTTATTCATGTGCTACGGCGCTGTCCAAAGTTACATAGATACTGGGAATCCATACTTTTTATGATTAATCAAGCATTTCAGTGTACTATACCCCTGTACCCCAAATGCTGTTTATTAGTTTTTCTATATGACGTAATCTCACATGCATTTGTTAAGGAAGCAGTCTACATAGACCTGTTTCAGGCCTGCAGAGTAATGGAAAGGTGCTTCCCTTCCCACCCATAAAGAATGAGTAACTCATATGGGTACCACTCTCAGCTATGAACGTGTTATCTAGCAACATAGAGGATGCCCCTTCAAATTTGAAAAAGTATGGGGTGGATGGTTAGATATTCCTGGACTGGCCCCCATGGAACTGATCGTGGATAGATTGCTGGGGTAATGCGTTGCTGGTCTCTGCACGTTATTTATTGAAATGCTTGTGTAATCCAAGTCAGTGGAATTCTGTATGCTAATATTTGCAGTTGGCTGATTTATACTTTGGAGGGGAAGTGAGACTTGGAATGGCAATTATCAACTTTATTCATCTTGGACTGGAATGGAATATTGGTAGAGTGTAATGTTGTAATCATATGCAATGGAGGTATTTGGATATCTGTTTAATTCTGGAACCTGTATGTTTGTACGAACCTAATAAAGTTTTTTTCTGACAAAAAGGTCTCAGGAATAAATGCACATTTCTGATATTTCTATTGTTTTAAGTATAAAATAAATACATGGTTATCTTCCCAGAAATCCAGTGCCTAACTTCCAGTTGTTAGCTCTTGTTGGTTGCATCTGCTTGGGATTTAAGTTGCCAACTTGAATCCCAAGAGCCTGCACACAAGCTGTGTGTAAGGAAAGGACTTTTGGGAAATATAGTCCTGGAGTTGTGCTTTAACCAATCAGAATTGACCCCCCAGTAGCTGCGCTTGCAAATATTTCACATGCCTGGTGACAATGTCACAAGAAGTAAAAAAGTAATAATATTGTTACATGATCTAGAAAGTACTGTATTTATTGGCATATAATGCGCACTTTTTCACCCTGAAAATCAGGAGCAAATGAGCGCCGTCAGATACATACAGCGAGAATCTCCTGTTTACTCAGCGGCCCCTGTAATAGAAAGTCTCATCTACTGGGCCAGCATTAGACCAGTTTTCTGTTTATCATAGAAGCCAGTCCAGGAGACAGGACTTTGTATTAAAGAGGCCACCAAGTAAACAGGAGATTCTCGCTGTATGTATCTGACGGCGCTCATCCCACCCCCTCCCAGTTCCCTCCTAGGCAGCCCAAATTGCAGTATCGCACCCGATTTTCAGGGTGGAAAAGTGCGCGTTATATGCCAATAAATACAGTACTTTCTAGATTATGTCCCAATATTATTATTTTTTTACTTCTTGTGACATTGTCCGGCCCCCCCCTCCCTGTCCCCTCCAAGGCAGCAGTAATCTGAGGTGAGGCTGCAGATGGGCATTGATCAGGCTGCGTATGGGCATTAATCAGGCTGCATTGATGGGCAATTGTGAGGTTGCAGGTGGCATTGACCAGGCTGCATTGATGGCAACGGTGAGGCTGCATTAATCGGCACTGACCCATATTTTGCTTCAAAGTTCTTTATTTAAAATTTTTGTTTTTTTTCCTGAAACTTCCCTCCTAAAATGAAGGTGCGTGTTATATGCCTGTGCATGTTATATGCAGATCAATATGGTAAGTAATGCCGCGTACACACGATCGGAATTCCGGCCAGAAAAAGACCGATGAGTGTGTATGCTCCATTGGAATTTAGCTGTCCGAATTTCCGCCAGCCAAAAATTGATAGCATGTTCTCAATTTTCCGGACGGAAAAAACGTTCTATTGGAAATTCCGATCGTGTGTATGCAATTCCGACATGCCAAAAATCCCGCATGCTCAGATTCAACTACGAGACAGAAGCTATTGGCTACTGGCTATTGAACTTCCTTTTTCTAGTCCCGTCGTAAGTGTTGTACGTCACCGCATTATAAACGATCTGAATTTGGTGTGACCGTGTGCAGGCAAGACAGCTTGAGCCGAATTCCGTCGGAATTCCGTCGGGAAAACCATCAGAGCTTTTTCCGATGAGAATGCTGATCGTGTGTACGCAGCATTAGAGGGAGATTTGAGGGGAAATTTAGGCCATGCCTGTAGAAATCCCGTTATTGTACAGCAGACATCGCACAGTTATCTGTTTGCTCAATGTATGTACACTGGTGGCCACACTACTTTGTTATTTTACATTCCAAAGTTGCTGGTAGCTCCAGCAGAACACTTGCAATTAAAATATTGTGAACAGCTAACCTTTGGGCACTGTAATTATTAAAATTATTCAGCAATTCTACTTTTTTCATTATTTTTTTTTTATTCACATTGAAATTTATAGTTTTGTCATGCTCCATCTTTGTAGCTTTGCAATGACTGCAACTCACCTTAATATCACTGTTTGACATTCAGAGATTCTCCTGAGAGAAGGGAAATCATTCTGAAATGAGCTGTACAAAGGTTATTAAACTGACAGTTAAAATTCTAGTCCTGTCCATTTTCCTTTACCCCTAATTAAATGTCAAGAAACGTGATATGGAATTTTCATTGTATGTATAATTAACATTTCAAAAGCCACAGGGTTATGACACCCATTGTAGAAGATGTGCTCATTTTTCCTTTTCTAATATAAAACAATTTATACTTCTTTAGGTTATAATGTCCATTGTTAAGTTAAAACCTTTCTGTTAGTGTCTTTAATTGCGTGAATAAGGTAAAGTGCTATTTAACGGCACAGCAAATGATCATATTTGCAGAGGCTCTCAGCTCACAAGATCGTTAGTTAAAGGAGTTTTCTAGTTCAACTGCATTATCCAATCCCACCTTGAACCTCTTAATAACTGAAATATAAGAGGTCCTCATTCTGCTAAAAGCAACTTATTCTGCTATATCGTCACTGCAGCCTGTCCTTCTTTCGGTATTTAAATTTTCAGGCATGTGATTGGGCAGGAGTTACAATCAGATTGTCTGTTCTGTGTTCATACTTTAGTAACTATTAGGATATGTGTCAAACAGTATTATAAGGATTATTATACAGGGGAGCTTGCTAGCTTTTTTTTGCTTTTTATTTGCATTTGGGAAACAGTTTGATAAGATTTTAAATGGAATATTGTAATTTAAATTTGGATTTTGTGAAGCAGTGCTCATTTGCTTTATTTCTACATTTGTCAGTCTTTGCTTTGTCATTTGGGAAAAGCAACTACGTCTCTGTAATGATCAGCCTTGAACCTTCATTTTGTGCTGGTGGTCACTCCACACTGCAGCTCAAGTCTCTACCGTGCACACTTATCTCAATTAAGAGTTCTTAATAGACTGCTTGACATTTAGCCGGTGCTTGATAAACAGGTTAATCTGGCTGCTAATGCCCTGGATTCAGGGCTGTCTGACTTTTGCCTTTTAATGCCATGGATTATTCTTTGCAAATTGTTTGGACTGTATTTTTCTGTGCTTGTCCTGGTCATCAATCTATCATCCCTGCTATCGTCTGTGCTCTACCTACCTGTCTGGATCCTGAACTCTGTTTAGGATCAGTTAGCCTTTGTCTTATTTATTCATCAATATGCTACCTCTGCCCTGATCTGCTGTTTACTTTGACCATCTGGCTAAGAGCTAAAGTTGGCCATAGATAAATCAAAGTTCATCCAGTTCAGCAGGGACCAGTCAAGTTTCTATCCATTTGTAGCCAATCCTGTTTGACAGATCAGAACAGATTCATGTTCATTATATCAACTTCTGTCAAACAGGAATGTTGGAAAAGTTTTGTTGATCAAAAGGTTGTCCCATTGTCAGAATGCAATGTCCCAGTGGGGGTAGAATCCTCCATCCACCTTGCATGCGTGGATGGAGAAATCTGTTCTTTTTATTCATTCAGCCCACTGGCTGAATGAAAAAAGACATCATGTATGGTCAGATTTACACTGCTCTAGCATCTATCTACTGGGTAGTTGGCCATTAATTCTTGTGACCCATTTGGTCCACCACACTTTGCAACTTTCAAGTCAATGTGAACACAAATAAAAGGAAATAAAATACAACCCAAGAGCATCCTAAATACAAGCAATTTTCCCTGAAAGCCTCTAAAAACAAAATTCATTTGACTTGCTTCTGGACCTGGCACTCATGTACACTAAATCAACTATATCACTCTGATTATACTTAATTGGAGACTGAATTGACGAGGTTGGCCTCTCTTCTATCTCCAGCCCAGGTCCCACTGAAGGTGGAACAGAGGGTACTGAAGGACAGGAGGAACACGAGCACCAGCAGATAATGATAGGAGTGCTTGGAGCAGGAGATGTAGACCCTAGCAAGCTGGCAGGACATCAGGTCCGGAACAGTAGCTGATCCAGCTGAAGTTAAAGGGGCACTCCCAACAGGCTACAATTTCCAGATGTGAGGCTTGTCAGAGCTCCCAGCAGGCTTGAGACAGAAACTCTCTGTAATGAGCAGAGCTGATGCAGATGAGTTGGATAGGCACTTGAACCAGATGTGAGAGCAGGCGCTGGGAATAGCAGCGTGGTCACAGGGATAGCTGAGGTCAGCAGTAGGCGGGCAGCAAGGTTCTGAGACATAAGACAGAGACGAGGTCAGGAACTGGTGACAGAGCCGAGGCAGGATCCAAGTTAAGGTCAGAGGTCAGCTGCGTCAGCAACAAGGTAACAAGCAGAGTAATAGCAGGACACGGGAAGCAGCTGAAAGACCAGTTAGCACTGGAGCATGAGACCCTTTAAATAGTCCATCTGGCACCAACATGCATTGAGTGCACGCCTGTGCTTCTGTGCATGGGCCCATGTGCATTCCTGTTTTCATGCACACGCCTAGTCACCATTCTGCTGAGAATTGGTATTTCAATGGAAAGAAAGTAGGGTAGCCAGGCGGCAAAGTCATCAAAAAAGCACAATACCGGTCCAGGAGGATGATAAATTGCTGCAATCCTCAGAGAAATGGGAGAAAACAGATGAATACAGTGCATCTTGAAAGAAGAGAGGGATAGAGAAGGAGGGATAAGAAGGTCTTGGAAGGTGCTTTGTGGGGATAGAAGGAATCCAACTCCACCTCCTTTCTGTACATGGGTCTGGGGGAGTGAGTCCAACAAAGGCCACCATGAGTCAAAATTTGGAAACCAAGTTTCGGTTATGGCGAGTATGTTAAAACCATGAGAGATGAAGAGGTCATGTACAGATGTTAGCTTGTTACAGATGGAGTGGGCTTTCCAAAGGGTGCATGAGATTGGTGGGCTGCTTTGAGGAACCAGGGGGATAGAAATTAAGCTAAGTGGAATGCAGTGGTTTCCAGAGGAGGAGGGGTATTGGATATGTGGCTTGCAGTTGGAAAATGGCGGACCAGGATTAGGAGAAATTTCACCAGAGACTAGGAGAAGGAGGAAGGCAAGATGGGAGGGGGGTGTGCATGAGCGCAAGTCATTAATGGCCCTGGTGTTTATATCAGCATCTGTGTGCAGCAAATGCAGGAGATGATGGGTGCAGTAGTAGGGAGAAGGTAGGAGTGAGGGTGATATGTGCATGCTGCAGGGAAGAGAGGAGCGGTAGAGTAAGGATAATTTGAGGATAGAAGATACCGATGTGAGATGGAAGAGAAGAAGGAGCATGTTAGTGGATAGAGAGTGGGAATCTGAATTCATATAAAATAAATTGTGTCATTCTCTGACAAAATGTCCATAATTGCTTTAGTAGATGATGTCATTCCAGCTGGGACATAAAAACTAATTCTTGCTCCAATGAAATTAAAACATTGTGGTAAGAAGCATGTATGTGGCCCCATAGCAGTATCCAACACCTGTTTAAAAACAACCTGCCAAATACTAAATGTCTGTGTATCAAAACACAACACATTGCCTCTAATAAAAAACATAAGCTGTTCATGATTCCTTTAGGATTCAACATCAAGAATATATATATATATATATATATATATATATATATATATATATATATATATATATATATATATATATATATATATATATATATATATATATATATATATATATATATTATGAGAGAGACTCGGGAGTACATATAATTTAATAATCAGCCTCCTGTAGAGTAAGAGCCTTAAACTTATGACAACCATATTGTCTCTAGCAGGAGACCAAAGACTCATGTGGTTGTAGGAGAAAAAAAAAAATCTATGAAATGTTATTTCCCACAGTGACTATCAGTGTTAAAATGTGAGAATCCAGGTGGTTTCTCTGGGTTTTTTTTTATGTCTGCAGGATCATGACAATAGTTAAGAGTACTGGATGTGGCATCACAAGGTATTCTGATTCCTAGAGAGATGTTTGAGGAGAAATGTATCGGCCGGTGGGTAGGAACAATACTGTGGTCCTACAATGCACATTAACTTATGTGAGCCTGAAAAAGATTTACATAAGTTCAGATGTTCTCATTGAAGGGTTTTATTAATCATACTGCATGCAAATACATTTACAACAGAGATATTCAAGGAAAAATGCACATTTCATTCTAGCATGACTGTGCCCTGTGCACAAGAAACTTGGGATTTCCTACACATATCCTCTTAACCCTACTAAACACCTTTGTGATAAGTTGGAACTCTGAGGTCTTCTCTTCTAACATTGATAACTGGCTTTACTCTTGACCCAATGGACATAAATTACCACAGACACAATTCTTGTGGAAAGCCTACCCAGAGGAGTGGTGACTGTTACAGCCACAAAGAAAGGGCTGGGGGATCTCATACAAAGGCCCATGTGCATTGCTAAGGGGTGGCTTTTGGGGCTATAGCCCCGAACTGGGGCCCATAGCCCAGAGTCTCTCTGTAGCCAGGCCGCGAGTGCGGTGGGCAGCACCAGAGAGTGGGCAGGCAGTACGGGAGAGCCGGCAGATGAGAGAGCAGACAGATGTCAGGAAGGGGCTCTCTAGAGACCCTGATGTAAGGTGGGCTCTCCGGGGACCCTGATGTAAGGGGCAGGCTCTCTGGGGACCCTGATGTAAGGGGGTCTCTCTGGGGACCCTGATGTAAGGGGCAGGCTCTCTGGGGACCCTGATGTAAGGGGGTCTCTCTGGGGACCCTGATGTAAGTGGGAGGCTCTCTGGGGACCCTGAAGCAAGGGGGGCTCTCCGTGGACCCTGATGTAAGGGGGAGGCTCTCTGGGGACCCTGATGTAAGGGGGTCTCTCTGGGGACCCTGATGTAAGTGTGAGGCTCTCTGGGGACCCTGAAACAAGGGGGGCTCTCTGGGGACTCTGAGGTAAGGAGGGGCTCTCTGGGGACCCTGATGTAAGTGGGGGAGGCTCTCTGGGGACCCTGATGCAAGGAGGAGGTTCTCTGGGGACTCTGATGTAAGAGGGAGGCTCTCTGGATATGCTGATGTAATGATAATATATGTAATATACAGTATATACATATATATATATATATATATATATACACACACGTATATTATATACATGTGTATGCCTGCCCAAGCGTATGACTTTCTTTACTTCACTGCTGTGGGCTCTAGCCCCATATGTTTTGTAGACCTAGCAACGCCCGTGCAAAGACCTATTTGGAATGGGGTGTCCAACAAGTTCATATAGAAAAACAAAGAAAAGGCGCCTCTAAGTGTAGAATTAAAAGCTGTTTAATTTCCCCAAAAAGGGTTAAAAACACTTACAAGATATGTAGACTGGCAGAGCATATCATTAATATCCATGTAGGTGGTCCAAAATGAATGCAGTGGTCACTGGCATATACCAGTTCTTTAGGCTGTGTGTGTCCAGTAGCAGGGAGGTCCAGGGGATGCCAACAGGAAAAACAGCAGGGAGCTCCAAGAGAACTGACAGGCCAGCCCGCAATCACAGTCTCAAAACACGAGGATCCTGGAAGTCACGTCAGCGGCAGGAGACAATAACCAGCAACCAGCGTGGACCACAAACAGGAAGCAAAACAGGAAGCAGTCATCAAAGAGGGACGCGTTTCGGAACATCTCATTGGTTCCTTTATCAACCTGATGACTGTGTATGTATGGGACTAATTTATACTACCCGGGCGGACCTTAGGGGCGGGGATATGTAAATGGAGTGTTATCACAATATAAAGGTATAGGACAGGAGGAAAAACAGAAACAAAATCCCTATCCAAACAAAAAATTTAAATATATATGATTTCATACAGAACAACAACCAATAAGCGACATTTAAAAATAAAAATAAACATAAAATGAAAATGAGAATCAATATTTTTACACAGTCTTCAATAATGCTTAAGACTAGGCATATATATAAGACTGAAGGGGGGGGTAGGGAAAAAAGGGAGGGGCAAAAGAAGAAAGGGAATAAAGGGGCAAAGAGAACAGATTTTGAAAAATATCTAGGGCAAAAAATATGTATAAATATATTAGCTAAATATATTTAAATATATATATATATATATATATATATATATATATATATATATATAAATATACTGAAATGGTTAAAATTATTTAAAAATATTTACCATATTTAAAATAATATACTAATAGAAAATTATATACTACTAAAAAATCTTGCACAAATATATTAGGAAAGGAGGAATCTAGAGAATGCACTAGTTTTAAAGTCCTCGTTCAACCCTCCAGGGGCAAGAACATTTAAAGTAAAAATCCAAAACATTTCTCTATGACAGAGTTTTCTGAAACGTTCGGCTGAGGGGAGGTTCTTTGGCATTGTCTCAATGACCCATATCTTGTAAGTGTTTTTAACCCTTTTTTGGGAAATTAAACAGCTTTTAATTCTACACTTAGAGGCGCCTTTTCTTTGTTTTTCTGTTTCCTATTCAGAGATTGCTTCTCTCCATAAGTGCAGCCCTAAGTGTGGAGGATACCCTATTATAGACTTTCTGGTTCATAAAGACATCTGTTTTTGTTTGGTCCTGAAGTTCAGAGCGCCCTTACAAACTGCATGTCAACAAGTTCATATAGACATAATGGTTAGATGTCCAAAAACTCTTGGACCGTAGAGCACTCCAGGCATATAAAAAGTGCTTAAAGCAAATATTTACTCCCCCCATATTTTACTTTACGATCCTTGCTTACCTCGAGGTGAGTTCTGCCTATTTTAGACACTCGCCCACCCAATGGATCCAGTGCTGTCCTGCTGAAAACCTCTTCTTATCCAGCAGCACTCTACCCCACACCGCCATGTTTGACCATGACATCATCAATAGGCTGCCGGCCCTTCCGGGTTCAGCTGGCATGCCTCCCGATGACACACCAATAGCTCTTCTTTTCTCAAAGAAAGACTATGCCTCCTGGGAGATGGGCTGTGCATATCCCGGGAGGCAAAGGGAGCACAGTGCACCTCATTCACCTACAAATTTTGTAAAAAAAAAAGAAAATAAGAGAGAAAAGAAAGCTTACAATACATGTTGAGGATGTTGAGGATCGGAGGAGAGGTGAAGCGGAGAACAAGGAGCTGTCATGAGAACCACAAGGCCGATGGATGCATCCCAATGCGCCAATAGGTATTCTTTTCTGAATGAAAGACTACTGTATGCCTCCTGGGATATGGGTTGTGCACATCGATCCTGCTTACAAATTTTGTAAAAAAAAGAAAATAAAGGAGAAAAAAAAAAGTTTACAATACATGTTAAGGATGTGGAGGACCAGAGGAGAGGTGGAGCAGAGGACAAAGAGGGCTGTTGTGAGAACCGCAAGGCTGATGGATTTAACCAGGAGAATGTAAGTCAGGCTATGGAACCATAGTGTGTGGCAGCTTGCGATTATATCAATCGCGGTGCACTGGATAAACTGTGGGCAGATATCACTGGTGTGTGGCCACTTGTGGGGTGAGATGATGGGTCAAGTCCCATCACAGTGACGGCATGTTTCGCGTACCTGCGCCTTGTCAAAATCTATTCCCAGCAGCTATGATCCATAAGATTGACACTTAAATCCACACCCTTATTGATTCCCTGCAACAGGCGCCTAATCAACTTTTTGCAGTTTCATTTAACACAATATACACTGCCCAATCTGTAGTCCCTCAAGGGTCGATTATCTAAAGACCAAAATACTGTGCACTCTGCAAGCGCAGTTGCTCCAGAGGTTAGTAAATAAGCAGAACCTCTGCTGACTTCCATCATCCAATCATGTGCAAGCAAAAATGCTGTTTTTTTAGTTTTTTTTTCCTTGCACATGATTGGGTATTCTTTGCAAAGTGAAGCCTTGCCTCATTTACTCATTTACTAATATGTTGAGCAACTGCACTTGCAGAGTGCAACTGCATTTTGTCTTTAGTAAATCAACCCCTCAGTGTCTGCTACAGGCATACCCCACTTTTAAGTACACAATGGGGTTTATTTACTAAAGCTGTAAAGTGCAAAGTCAGGCTCACTTCTGCATAGAAACCAATGAGCTTCCAGGTTTTATTACAAAGCTTAATTGAACATGCTAAGGTTAGAAGCGCATTGGTTTCTATGTAGAAGTGAATCTGATTTTGCACTTTCCAGCTTTAGTAAATAAACCCCATTGTGTACTTAAAAGTGGGGTATGCCTGTATTAAACGGACGCTTAGGAAGAAAGTTAGGGTTCTTTTTGCTGACTTCACAGCACTCAGGAAAATACAGTGATGTTAGGTTTGCATGAGTAAACAGTGAGAGCTGCAGGGGGACCATGGAGACCACCACTCCGGAAAGTGTTGGTTTACCAGCAGACTTTGGTGGAGTCGTTTTAGTGATTGGAGAAGCATTCAGCAACATGAAAGAGAGGTAAGTATTCAGGGTCTTCTTTAAAGGTATGGCCTACAAGATTTTGTGACAGGGTCACAGTAAATCTAATTGAAGAATAAAACCAATTGCAGGTAAATATCATGTCACTTACTGAGTTCTAAGTTATGCTTGCAATTATCTTTTGAACGTCCAACCAGATCTGCTTGATTTTGCAATTCAATGTCTTATAAATATCTAATATCCTTGTTTTGGAGCCTAAAGGTGATTTGGCAATGTCTGAATGAAGATGCCCATAAACATTGACATCTGATGAAGAAACAACTGTCTACGAGTCACCCGAGAGAGTTGAAGATAACTCCGGGGCAGCTTCACTGCCAGAAAAGTCTATTGGTCGTCTGATAAGTCATAGACAATATAGTAGCAGCAGGATGAGTGGTCCTGCCAAGTGCTTTCCAAATTCTATCACCCAACACAGCAAAACAAACGGCCAGCTGGGTTCGTGGAAAGCTAAATCTTTTGACTTTGCAGACAACATAATATTTCTGGCAATTAGAAAAGTACCTTGCAATAATTAACCGCTCATTAGTTTATTTCAAAAAGCCCAGATTACATCACATTTTATGTAGAAGTCTAATTAGAGCATTGATTTATTCAGCTATCCAAGTGCATTTGGCTTCTCCGAGATTGCACAAATGCGGCTTCAAACGTGTCATATTGTTTCCTGCTGATGATAAAGTGATTATATTTTGTGTCCTTACCAGCAGATGATAGAGAGCATACATTTAGGAATGTGTCTATTGAGAGTGGCCAAGGGACTGCATAATACTTGCTTATACCGTCAAATGTGAGCTGCAAGATACTTAATGTAAAACCAGATAATTGTAAATCGTTGTCCAATATTAGTTATTTATTAATAACACATTTCTGTAATACTAAAGCATTACAAAATAGTGCATGTTTTATGCCATGACAAACAGAAAGCAATACATAGAGAGGACTGAACATTTTAGAAATGAAAAACCATATATCAGTAGTGTATTTAGGTTTTGTGCTGCCCTAGGCCTGACTAAACTCGTGCATCCCCTAATTTAAATATGACCCACCCCTTCCTGTCAAGGCCACACCCCTTGCTGTTTAAGACCCACCCTTTTTTTCCGAGTGGGGACACTGTTTTGAGCACCGGGGGGGGGGGGGGGGGGAAGCAATGGATTCCCTTAACTTGCATAGATTTCCTCTCACTTCCTGTTTGGCTATGGGGCAGGAAGTGAAGGAAAATCTCTGCAATGGGACAGGGATGGTAAAAAATAAACTGACAGGGGCTATAACCCTCCCTTACTCTATCCAAAATAAAAAAATAAATATAAAGTGTTGCCTATAGGACTAAGAAGATATAACCATGTCAATGGTGCAGCAGAAAACATAGCACAGTGAGGAAGGTTTGTGGTCCAGGATGATTGGACAGTCAAAATTAGAAGTGCCCCCCCCCCCCCCCCACAGTTGCGGAATGCTGGCCGCCCACATACCGGAAGCAGTCCAGCTGCTTTATGGGGACGCTAGACTAATGTGCCTCTCAGCCCAGTCCACCCCATAAGACTGGCGCTATACTAACAGTAATAGAGCAAGATGCTGCCTTAGGCCTGGGCCTTGTTGGCCTAGGCCAGGATACAGCGTTGTCTTATATTAAAGCATATGCAGGGCTTTTTTTCTCAGAGAATACATGCCGGAAATCTCCCTTTCTGAATCATTCCTTTTATCTGCCCCTACCCACCTCCAAGCACCATTCTTTGGTTCCATTCCCTATCTACCTCCCAGTACTGTCTTTTTAGACAATACAGAACCAAGTATAATTTTGTGGCGCTAAGTAATTTGTATGGAATTTGAAATGATAACAAGAAAAGCCGTAAAATAGATCCCCTGCAGCCAGTGACCATAGAGCCCTCTGCCAGCAGCAATAGATCCCCCTAAAAACAATGGACAACCTGCAACAAAATCCCCCCCAGCAACAATAGATTCCTGGCAGCAACAACAGATCCCCACACAGCCAACATCAATAGACTTCCACCAGTCAGCAACAATAGACTCTTCCCTCAACAGTAGATCTCTCCCGGCAACAACTGACCCACCCTCAGCAACAGTACGTCCTCCATCAACAACAATAGATCCCCTACAAAAATAGATCCCTTCCAACTAGAATAGATCCCCCAGCAGGAAGCATTAAGAGACCTTGCAGTACACCACAGCACCCCTTGCCATTACATAAAGTGAGTCCTAGACTGCGTTTCCCCACGTTCCTGCTGAAAAAAAAACCCTGGGTATATGTAAACCCAGTTTCTAAAATCCAATGTGCTTTAGGCCTCTTGCACACTACAGTTTGAAAAAGGCGATATATTTGTTTTTCCCTATTTGATATTCAATAAAAATCTATTGAAAGTAATAAAAAATAATAAAAAAAAGCTCAGTGCATCTTTTTTTTTACTGAGCTAAAATACAGCCCATTAATTGTAAAGTGCCTATGCACACAGGCATGTAAACAAGCACAGTGCATTCTTCAGTAAAAAAAAAAAAAAATAGATAAATCTGCTTTTTTGGTCAATAATTTACACCAAACGTGCACATATGCGCACAAATGCCCATTTATATATTGTGCAGAAGAAGAACGCAAGAATACGTTTTCACGAATCATGAAATTGTGCAAGTGCATATACGCATACATGCGTGTAAATACATGCAAATACATACAAAAAAAAACTTCTGAAAAAGTTGATTCTTAAACAGAAGTATCATGTGCAAAAGGTCTTAATGTGTTAATATTTTTAGCATTGGTTCCTTCTTCAAGCTTGAAGAAGGAACCTATCAGTAGTTCCAAAACACGTCCCATTTTAATGACATATTTCCTGTTTGCGGTCCATGCTGGTTGTCGCCCCCTTACACTGACGTCATTTCTGGAAGGCTGACTTCCCACAACTTCAAACTCTGCAGCAATGTTGGCAGCACTCATATATCTATTTCCCAAAGACAACCTCTGGATATGACGCTGAGTATGTGCACTCAACTTCTTTGGTCGACCATGGCGAGGCCTGTTCTGAGTGGAACCTGTCCTGTTAAACCGCTGTATGGTCTTGGCCACCATGTTGCAGCTCAGTTTCAGAGTCTTGGCAATCTTCTTATAGCCTAGGCCAGTGATGGCGAACCTTGGCACCCCAGATGTTTTGGAACTACATTTCCCATGATGCTCAGCTACACTGCAGAGTGCATGAGCATCATGGGAAATGTAGATCCAAAACATCTGGGGTGCCAAGGTTCGCCATCACTGGCCTAGGCCATCTTCATGTAGAGCAATAATTCTTTTTTCAGTTCTTTAGAGAGGTCTTTGCCATGAGGTGCCATGTTGAACTTCTGGTGACCAGTATGAGAGAGTGAGAACGATTAACTAACAAGTCACATGACACTGGGGAGAGAAAATGGCTAATTGGGCCCAGTTTGGATGTTTTCACTTAGGGGCGTACTCACTTTTGTTGCCAGCGGTTTAGACATTAACCCCCCTGACGGTATTCCCGAGTCTGACTCGGGGTGGATTTTTTATACCAAAAGCGGTATCCCCGAGCCAGACTCGGGACTGCATCGCTGGATCCAGGAGGAGGTTTACTTACCTTCTCCCTCGGATCCAGCGTTGTCTCCCCGCTGTACGAGTGAGCCGTGTCTCGCTCGATGCATTACATCGCCGATCTCCGTGCCCTGCGAGCGTTGCGACGCACGGGGACGGAGATCGGCGCCAAATTCAAAAAGTGAAACAAACAGTAAACATACAGTATAATGTAATCTTACAGATTACATTGCTGTATGTAAATATTTCACATCCCCGTTGTCCCTAGTGGTCTGCCCAGTGTCCTGCATGCAGTTTTATATAATAAAAACTGTTCTTTATGCCTGGAAACTGGAGATTGCCCATAGCAACCAAAACTGTCACTGTACATCAAAAATGATTTTAGACCAGCTAGAAAACAGCGATAATAAATTAGAATCACTCGCAGAATTGAGCGATAGCGATTTGTGGGGAGATCCGTCATCAAATACTGAAAAGTAATGACAGTGACAATTCTGCAACTGAGCAAATTTCAGTGTTTTTGATTTGATTACATTATTGAATAATTTTTATTATTGTTATATTATTATTTGGTACAATTATTTATAATTATTTATTATATTATAATTTATGATTTAATTTTTCAAACTTTATCATACCCGGGATGTCTGCTAGACTCTGGTTTGGACAGATTTAAGAGAGTTATTCCTAAGAATTGCAGGACTACAATATAAAACGCCAAATTTTCATGCAAAATAATGGTACCGCTTTTAGCACCTAAAATCCGAAATAATCGTACCGCCAGGGAGGTTAATGGCTGTGTGTTGAGTTATTTTGAGGGGACAGCAAATGCACACTGCTATACAAACTGTACACTCACTACTTTACATTGTAGCAAAGTGTAATTTCTTCAGTGTTGTCACATGAAAAGATATAATAAAATATTTACAAAAATGTGAGATAGATAGATAGATAGATAGATAGATAGATAGATAGATAGATAGATAGATAAATGTGGACCAAGATGTGCAGGGTTTTTTTCTGCTGTAATAATATGTTAATACAAAATGTCACGGATGCAGTTCATGTGTCACACTAAATTAGCAGATTCATATTGTGTTGTACAAAACACATTTATTTGACCCCTTGCTGCTACTGCAATGCTCTTAATTCATGGCTCAACCTGCAAAAATACATTTTGACCCCCCACAAGCTCTGTCAGCTTTTAAAGGGGTTCATTTAAATTGCAAGCCACATCCCTATCTGAATAAAGTTGGTAATTTGCACTACTAAACATTTTTTTTCCCAATAAATGACTTACAGCATTTCTTTTCCAGTATGAGTTGCTTACACATATGAGACAGATATAAATAAAAAAAACTGATGTGATAAATAATTGAGAAGATGGGCTAAATTATCACAGAGGTGTGCTAATGATAGCTGTTGCTTGTCAACTCAGGGAAATTCTGTTCTTTTTCACTCTATTCACATCTAATTATCCCAAAGCTTATTACATAACTGGCCCTCACCCCAGCAAGTTCTCTTATTATGTTCCCCTCGCAGCCCTTCATTACGAACATTCCGCTGCCCATTGCTCTTACTAGAACCTTTCTAGCGTGGCCCCCAGCATCTGAGTTCATTGTTTATTTTCATACTGTAGCCGACTAATGCCTTTAATGTATCAGCCTAGCATTCATTATTTTTCTGCCATTCTGTAGCCTTCACAAATTACATTGGAGTCAAGTTGGGTGTTTCTCTGTATATCTCCCAGAATTTATAATTTGAAATTACATTAAATATACGTATACAATTTTTAAGTATAAGTCCAGCCAAAACCAGGGGAAGAATTAAAACCTCCCCCAGCTTTTATACTGCAATCCAAGCTTCTTTAGTGCAGGCTACTGTATTATTATAGCAGACATTACCTTCATTACTGCAGGATGCTCCTGTTTACCTCT
The DNA here is from genome assembly GCF_037356315.1 of Lithobates pipiens. Lineage (NCBI taxonomy): Eukaryota > Metazoa > Chordata > Amphibia > Anura > Ranidae > Lithobates > Lithobates pipiens. Next base: position 77,127,110 of record NW_027507785.1, on the reverse strand, counting down.
AGTGCTGCATTCAGATTATTTGCATCATACTTCTGAGCCAAAAAGCAAAGGTAGTCCTGCGTTCAGCCATTACTGGATTGCTGGATCCCTTCCAGACTTCATTTCCCAACAAGCCACCTACCAAAAGAGGATTATGGGAGAGGCTATAAAAGCAGTTTCCCAGCTGGCGCGCGCTTTCTTCTTCCGGTTATCCACCAGTGAGCACCAGAGCTGCCACCCAGCTGCTGGGACTGTGGCCTACCATGACTCAGGGAGTCACTGTTGTCCATAACTGAGAGGATCTACATCACAATGTGACATTTGAAGATCTCCTGTCCCTCCCGCTAGCGATCAGTGGACCTCACAGCGGATGCCAGCCCAGACTGCTGAGTCCACATCTGACTGATCCCCTTCATCCAGCCCCCTGCTGGTTGGTATACAGACACTGCATCACTTCCTGTGTGAGTGCCAGCTATCTGCAGGGTCTAGTGAGGGGGCTCATGCCCAAACCCCCTTCTTACCAGTAACATGCAACATGCAACACATGGACACCATAATCTGGATTGCCAAGGGATTTGCCACTTTTGCCATACCTATCATTCTCCTGCTGATTATTGAACCTTTTTTTCTATCCTCTGACGATTTCTCCTTTTACATCTTTGAGCTCCAATGTGGCGGTGAAGATGGGTTTCAGGCCTGACACTTTGACTACCCCTTTTTTCCCTCAAATGCGGACAAAGTGTGACTGGCCCAGAGAGTGCTCCATCCCTTTATAGGATTAGAGTCCCTATAGGCCAGCCTCTTTCCTCCTAGTTGCAGCATATCACAATTGAGCCATTTGAACCACTCAATTATTAAGTGTCTGTTATTGCTCTGCACATTTGAGTATTATTCATAACTAGGGCTGCAACTGATTATTTTCATAATTGATTAGTTGCAGATTATTATTTTGATTAATGGATTAATCGGATAATAACCTTAAAAAATTTGGTGTATAATTTAGTTAATATGTAAAGTAAAACAAAAAGGCAATTTATTCTTCAATATCTCTATGCAGTGGTAAATATAAATAACCAACTATATGGTTAGGAAGCAAAATCTCTAATCCACTCTGAGAAGAACAGACAGAAGAGATATACAGGCATACCCCACTTTTAAGTACACAATGGGGTTTATTTACTAAAGCTGGAAAGTACAAAACCAGGCTCACTTCTGCATAGAAACCAATGCGCTTCTAACATGAATGAGTGTCTATCTCTGTACATTGCACACTCACATTGGTCCCTGCCCTCAGGGAGTCCACAATCCAAGGTCCCCATTCGTATACTAGGGCCAATTTTGGACAGAAGCCAACTAGCCTACCTGTATGTCTTTGGAGTGTGGGATGAAGCCGGGCTTCCTGGAGGAAACCCATGCAGGCACAGGGAGAACATGCAAACTCCAGGCAGGTAGTGTATGGGATTTGAACCAGGGACCCTTCTTACTGCTAGGTGAGAATGCTACCCACTACACCACTGAGCCGCCCTTTGATCTGCTTTTGATCCCTTTCTGCAGTGCTTTTTGCTGTGCATTTTTTCACACGTGATTTCGCTGCGATTCGTGTTTTGTATTCTTTATGTCTTTTTTGCCAATTCGTTGTTGGACAGATTTAAAAAAACGCAAATTGCATCAAAAACGCACTAAATGCTTTTCTGCAGCTTACCATTGAAGTCTATTGAACAAAAAAAAAGCAAAGAAAGCACAGTTTTGCTTTGAAAAACCTTTCCAAATAAATACACAACGGGTGAAAAAAATATAGGTGTGAACGTGTCCAATATGAAACCATGTTAAATGAACTGTAATGCATTTCTGCAAAAAGCAACAAAAAAAACGCAGAGGTATGAACTAGGTCTAAGACGTTGGCTAGCAGCAGCATGCTTTTTTTGTAACACCTGTCATAAGGGAGTTAAAAAAACAGAAAATTAGCACTTTATAGTGCAAAAAGAGCAGATAATCACTACTATATGGGGTTCATTTTTTATTGTAAACCAGTGAAAGTAAAAATATATATCACTTATATCATATACAGTATATAATAATAAATACACCCAAAAATAGGATATATGGGCATTTTAACCAGAAGTCAGACATGAAGATATATGAAGGGTGGAAGGGAGATATCAATCTTTTATATTAAAGTAGTACTAAAAGCTGAGACTTTTTTTTTCATGGATATGATCATTTTAAATATAATGCACAATACTGGTAAAAGTTAACTTTAAATGTAATTGTAATGTCTTCTATTACCTTCAGTCTATCAGCCTCCACCTTCTCTGAGTTTGGATGCTGATCTTCCCTGCACAGAGTCTTTAAAGTGATTTTTTTTAAAACAACAAACATGTCTATACTTACTTGCTCTGTGTAATGTTTTTGCACAGAGCAGCCCTGATTCTCCTCTTCTGGGGTTCCCTTACTGACGCTTCTGGCTCCTAATGCCTTCAGAGTGCCCCAATAGCAAGCTGCAAAGTATGGTATAAAATACCCCTATAGCAAAGTAAAAAACACTTCTGTCTTTAGAGCCACTAATTTCCTGCCCAAGACTACATGTCCCATGATTCATTGCTCCTCACACATTGTTCTTAGTCACTTACTGGCATGTATGGATGGTGTACTGAGCTGTATGTGTGCTGCACTGTGTATATTGGCATTTATGTATGGTGTACGGAGCTGTATGTGTGCTGCACTGTGTATACTGACATGTATGGATGGTGTACTGAGCTGTATGTGTGCTACACTGTGTATACTGACATGTATGGATGGTGTACTGAGCTGTATGTGTGCTACACTGTGTATACTGACATGTATGGATGGTGTACTGAACTGTATGTGTGCTGCACTGTGTATACTGACATGTATGGATGGTGTACGGAGCAGTATGTGGGCTGCACTGTTTTTTATGATATGTAAACAAATAATGCATTCTGTATGCAGGCCAACAAACCAGCTGACGACTAATCGATGGTGAAAATAGTTGACAACTATTTTCATAATCGATTAGTTGTTGATTAATTGATTAGTTGTTTTAGTCCTATTCATTAAAGTCTGATTGTTATTTTGTATATAACAGACTGCTGAGTGTTCAATTCAACCGGTCTTGGGTGTTGTCCCAGGGTTTGGCTGATTGGAGCTCTATTACACCTCCTGTTTGGTTATTACAGAAAATCTGATGAACTCATTTTACATTGTGTCTGTGATTCATTAAAAGGGGTATGTATTATGTCTGAACCTGGAGTGTCAGATGGGCTGGGAAGTTACCAGGGTCAGGGCAGCACAAGAGGACAAGCAATATTCAGCGGCACCTCACAGGGGTAGCACTACAAACTTATTTTTATGTAAAAACTTTCAAAACAAAATAGCATTATATACTTATGGAAAACACAACACTTTGAGGGGCATTTACTAAAACTGGAGAGTACAAAATCTGGTGCAGCTCTGCACAGTAACCAATCAGCTTCCAGGTGTTATTGTCAAAGCTTAATTGAACAAGCTGAAGTTAGAAGTTGATTGGACACCATGCACAGCTGCACCAGGTTCTGAGTGTTCTAGTTTTAGTAACCCCCCCCGCCCCGCCGTTCAGTCCAGCCTAAAAAAAGATTTCTAAAGTACAAGAATATGGAAAACAATACTAACACATACTATATAGTATAAAGGGTCACAACTTTTTTTTCAGAGGAAGCATTTAGTCAAAATATACATACCATGCATTTAGGACTTTAACAACATGTTTCTGGCAACATGTCTCGAAGGTAGATATTGTCAGTAGAAATGAATAGAGACAAACTATTTGATGAATAATGAAATATTATCCTCACAGTAAGGGGATATGAAAAGAAGTGGGGTGGATGTGGGGGGGGGGGGGGGGGGGCTTGGGCTGGGGAATGGAAGTGGGAAGGGACATAGAATGCATGGAAAGTCTGACCCATTTTTTCCAGGACAAATCGGAGAAACATATGACCGGGTGGTTCTACTGGGACCAGTTTAGTTTCTCCAATGAATAGCTTCAACACCTGTGAATATTTTTTCTCATTAAGCTGTCTGATCTCATTACTGCCTCATCCGCAACCTCAATTGCTACCCTTTTTTCTTCTTCTCTTTGCATTACTATCTTCTCCCTGTTTTTATTTCCCCTCCCCCCACCCATCTTAAACCTTTCATGGTGTGCACTGCCATGGCTTGTTACTTGACGCCAATTTTCTTCATTGTCTGGTAGCGTGCCTAGCCAGCTTTTCAAACTCTCCAGCTTTCTTAGACACCTTAGCTGGGATGCTACCAGATAAACCAATATAATGCCATTGTACGTTCACCGGCTATTTCACAAGTTTTCAGGGCAGTCACATGCCGGTTTGTTGTGGCTTTCTTATTATATATTGCAATGCTTTACCTTGCGATTTGAAGATTATTCAGCTAATTTGTTTTCTGTATTGTTATCTCTTATATATGCTGTTTTTTTAAGCTTAATTTTTATTGTCATCTTTTATGGCCTTATAATAAAAAAAAAAGTGGGAGAGCCTGATGATTAGCCTGGAGAGATTCCATATATATTTATGGCGTAGTGTCCATGAGGACCCACACCCATTCGAAGGTTACAAGAGTATTATTTATTCTTGCAGGTTATGTGGACAAGCCCAGAATTATCCAAAAATTAACAAATAGCACCAACATCCCATAGGTGTAGAAACTTAGAACAACAAAATGGAAGCGATGCGGGACTTTAGTAAATAGGATCATGTATCAAAAATCTGTTAAAAGCAGTAATATTTCTTGAATTAAAAATATCAAGATAAAAACACTCAACCATCCTCATTTGTTGGAGATAAATGTCCATACTAGTGTTGTAGATTCCCTGCTTTTATTTCAACATGTTTCACCAAATAGGCTTCCTCAGGAAAAGGCGTTGTATAATAACTACTGAATTGACAAAAGAGCATATGTCAAAAACATACATATATATATATATATATATATATATATATATATATATATATATTGTAAGGGATCTTCCCGGGGTAGGGTGTGTTTGGACACAGTTCACAGCAGACTTGGGATTTGATAAAGCAGATCTTGGCGTTTATTCGTGGTACAAACAGTCCAGCAAACAAAATATACAGCAACACCGTGCTTTCTAAGTACAACAAAAATAAAAGTCCTAGCCCGGCTGGGCGCTTACTAACAGGTTCTGCTCACCTATCTGACACTTACAAACACAGCGTCTTTCGCCTGGATATCGCAGGGTGAGTTTTAGCTCCAGCAGTGGCTGTGCTTGCAGCTTCCTTCAACACACAGATTGTTCATTCCCTGGCTGAGAAGCAATCACCTGCAGACCCTACAGAGCCTTTAGCTTCCCAGGCTAATTAGGATCCAAGCTCACCTGATCCCAAACCCAGAACTGGATCGGGGAATGTGGAATGACAGGTCCCTCTACCAAACCTACCTGCCATTCCATATAAACCCAGGCCCGGCAAAACTTAAATAACAACTCAGCAGCATATCGCTGCTGAGAAACTGATCCATCCTGGATTTACCATCTCACACTGTGTAGCAACCTAGGTGAGATGTACACCCCCTCGATCACTTCTCCAGTGACATGTCTACATATCCCCCCCCTCTTTTTCAGACCGGAGGGCTGAGCCTTTTGTCCCCACAGACAACTTACCCTTGACAATGCGTCAGCATTTGCCTGTAATTTCCCTGGCCTGTGTTCCACAGTGAAATTAAAGTTTTGTAGGGAGAGAAACCATCTAGTCACTCTTGCATTTCTCTCCTTGTTTAACTTCATCCATGTTAGGGGGGCATGGTCTGTCACCAACTTGAATTTCCTGCCTAGCAAGTAATACTTTAACGATTCTAGGGCCCACTTTACTGCCAAACATTCTCGCTCCACAATGGCATAATTTTTCTCGGCCGGGGTTAGTTTTCTACTCAAGTACGTCACCGGATGCTCCTCACCATTCACTACTTGTGAGAGTACTGCACCTAAGCCTGTGCTAGAGGCATCTGTCTGGACCAGAAATTCTCGCCTGAAATCGGGGGTGACTAACACAGGTGGTTGGCACAAGGCAGACTTAAGGCTTTGGAAAGCCTCCTCGGCCTCTGGGGTCCACGTGACCATTGCTGTCTTTCCGCCCTTTGTCAAGTCAGTTAGCGGAGCAGCAACTGAGGCAAAGTTCGGCACAAATCTACGGTAATAACCCGTAATACCCAGGAAAGCTCTAACCTGTTTCCTTGTCAGGGGTCTAGGCCAATTCTGTATTGCCTCAATTTTATTTAGCTGTGGCCTAACCAATCCTCTTCCAACAATGTAGCCCAGATATTTGGCCTCTTCTAGGGCTAGAGCACACTTCTCGGCATTTATGGTCAACCCTGCATCACTTATGGCATCCAACACGGCCTGTACCTTACAGAGGTGACTTTCCCAATCAGGGCTAAAAATGACCACATCATCGAGGTAGGCGGCTGAGTAATCACGATGTGGTCGCAGAATCAAGTCCATCAACCTCTGGAAAGTTGCAGGCGCTCCATGTAACCCGAACGGCATCACTACATACTGGAATAGCCCATCAGGGGTGGAGAAAGCAGTTTTCTCTTTAGCCTCGTCAGAAAGTGGAATCTGCCAATAGCCCTTTGTGAGATCGAGGGTGGTTATGTACCTGGCGTTACCCAACTTCTCAATCAACTCATCTACCCTGGGCATAGGATACGCATCGAACTTGGAGATCTCATTCAACTTTCTGAAATCGTTACAGAACCTCCAAGTTCCATTGGGCTTTGGGATTAGCACAATTGGGCTGGACCATTCACTCTGTGACACCTCAATTACCCCCAGAGCAAGCATACGTTTTACCTCGGCAGATACGGCTTCCCTACGTGCCTCGGGTATCCTATAGGGCTTAAGGTTTACTCTGCTTCTAGGCTCAGTTTCAATGTGATGATGGATGAGGTGTGTACGCCCTGGGAGGTCAGAGAACTTGTTTTTGTTTTTCTGTAAAAATTCCTGAGCCTCCTGTTTCTGTGACACTGATAGAGTATCACCTACCTTGACTGGAGGGATTGGTGGTGACAAATTATTAACAGTATTTGTCGCCACCAAGGATTCCCTGTCTTTCCAGGGCTTGATCAAGTTTATGTGATAAACTTGGAAAGGCTTCCTTCTACCTGGTTGGTGCACCTTGAAGTTCACCTCACTGACCTTTTCAACAATTTCATAGGGACCTTGCCACTTCGCCAAGAATTTACTCTCAACAGTGGGGACTAGTATAAGGACCCTATCGCCTGGGTTGAATGTCCTGATTCTTGCGGACCGGTTGTAAATTCTACTTTGGGCCTCTTGAGCCCTCTGGAGGTGTTCCCTTACCAGGGGCATTACAGTGGCTATACGGTCCTGCATTTGTGCTACATGCTCAATAACACTCTTGTATGGGGTGGACTCATTCTCCCATGTCTCTTTTGCAATGTCTAGTAGACCCCTAGGGTGATGACCATAGACCAACTCGAATGGTGAGAACCCTGTGGACGCTTGGGGCACCTCCCTAATAGCAAACATGAGGTAGGGTAATAAATGATCCCAGTCACGACCATCTTTTGCCACCACTTTCTTCAACATATGTTTCAAAGTTTTATTAAATCTCTCCACCAATCCGTCCGTCTGGGGGTGGTACACAGAGGTACGGATGTGTGAGATTTTAAATAGTTTGCATAATTCCTTCATTACTTTCGACATAAATGGCGTACCTTGGTCAGTTAGGATTTCTTTGGGGATCCCAGTCCTAGAGAACATATAAAACAACTCACGTGCAATTGTTTTAGATGCAGTGTTTCTTAAGGGTACAGCCTCAGGATAGCGGGTCGCATAATCCAGGACTACCAAAATATACTGGTGTCCTCTAGCTGACTTTACAATGGGACCCACTAAATCCATGGCAATACGCTCAAAAGGCACCTCTATAATAGGGAGCGAAACCAACGGACTGCGAAAATGTGACACTGGGGCACTAACCTGACATGTGGGGCACGACTCACAGTATTTTTTAATGTCATCATATATGGCCGGCCAAAAAAACCTCTGGAGAACCCTCTCTCGCGTTTTGTCAGTCCCCAAGTGTCCCCCAAGAACATGGTTATGTGCCATGTCAAGCACCTGACGCCGGTACGGCTTAGGTACCAGAAGCTGTTCCACAATCTCATCTTTAACCTTATTGACTCTATAGAAAAGATCATTAGTCACCGAAAAATGTGGAAATCTTTTTTCAGCATCTGGTTCCTGAGGTACCCCGTTCATAACAGCAACCTGCTCTCTCGCATTTTTGAGAGTGGGGTCCTGTAATTGTGCAGTCCCAAAATTATCGCTAGACACCTCTAAGTCTAGTATATTTTGCTCAGTGGGAGGAGCCTCCTCCTCCCCAGCCAGGACCTGCAAAGGAAAACAATCATTTTCATCCTGTACACTTTTATCATTCACAGTGGACAAGGCAACCACCTTAGAGGTATCCTCACTCCTTTTGGGGATTTTTCTTTTTTCCCAGAGAGCCCAGAATAAAGGAAAATCGCGCCCCAATATTACATTATGCATGAGGTTTTTAACCACACCCACTTCATATTGTACTGTGCCTTGTTCAGTCCCGACTTTAGCCAGCACTATAGGGTACACTTTTGTATCACCATGTATACACACAACGCTCATATGCTTTTTAGACTCTAAGTCCCCAGTCACCAGGCTAGCATGCACCAAGGTTACAAGGCTTCCTGAGTCCATTAACGCTTTAACAGGAAAGTCATTGATTGTGATGTTACAGATTTGCGGTTCAGTCTCTAGTCCAGGAACTGCAGCACAAGATGGTTCCGCAAATAGCGACTGACGCCGGCTAGCGTCACATTCCATGGGTTCAGAGGTAAGAGGGCAATGGGCCGACACGTGTCCCGCCTCATGGCATCTCCAACACTGGATAGGGCCTGGTCTCTTTGGCAAGGAGTCCTTTTCAGAGCCCCTTAGCCACCCGGGACCATCACCAGTCTTTTGTCCCTGAGACACCACTTGAGCCCTTTTCCCCCCATCAGCACCCCTCCACACTCCCCCAATAGATGGAAGTCTCTTACCAGCTGACGGCACAGATCTGGCGCTCCGGGGAGGTGAAGATGCTGCAGGAACATCACGGAGGTAGTCCTCAGTCGCCTGGAACCTTTCCACAAGGTTGACAAGTTCGTTTGCATTCTTAGGATCACCTTGTCCCACCCAGCGTTGCAGGTCAGTAGGAAGCGCTCGGAGGTAGCGATCCATCACGACCTTCTCTAGGATTTGTGCAGGAGTAGAAGTGTCTGGCTCCAACCACTTTCTTGCCAAATGGATTAGGTCATACATCTGGGACCTCGCTGATTTGTCCAGACTGTAGCTCCAGTTGCGTACCCTCCGGGCACGGACTGCAGTAGTAACTCCTAGTCGGGCAAGTATCTCCTCTTTTAGCCGAGTATAGTCCTTAACCTCTTGCTCACTGAGGTCATAGTAGGCCTTTTGGGGTTCACCTGTTAAATAGGGCGCAATTACTTCTGCCCACTCAGCGGCTGGTAACTTCTCTCGCTCAGCCACGCGCTCAAATACTGTTAGATAGGCCTCAACATCGTCCTCAGCAGTCATCTTTTGCAGCGCTTTCTGCACAGTCCTTCTCCCAGAAAAAATCTCTGGAGCGGCTCCCATCACCACAGGCGCCTCTCGATTTGCTATCAGGTGCTCAATAAGTTGTTGTTGTGCAGCCATGGACTGTTCATGTCGTCTATTGGCCTCTATCTGAGCCTGCTGTTGTGCAGCGATCATCTGCTGTTGTTCAGCCATGGACTGTTCATGTCGTCTATTGGCCTCTGTCTGAGCCTGCTGTTGTTGCAAACTCACTTGCATAAACTGCTTCAGCATCTCCTCCATGTTGCTGGACTGTTTTTGGAGTGTAGTTGCAGCTTTTACCCAGGACATCAGCAGCTGTAGCCAAGTCTGTCCACACCGTTGCCCCTAGCAACCGCGTTGCCCGCATTCTCCACCAATTGTAAGGGATCTTCCCGGGGTAGGGTGTGTTTGGACACAGTTCACAGCAGACTTGGGATTTGATAAAGCAGATCTTGGCGTTTATTCGTGGTACAAACAGTCCAGCAAACAAAATATACAGCAACACCGTGCTTTCTAAGTACAACAAAAATAAAAGTCCTAGCCCGGCTGGGCGCTTACTAACAGGTTCTGCTCACCTATCTGACACTTACAAACACAGCGTCTTTCGCCTGGATATCGCAGGGTGAGTTTTAGCTCCAGCAGTGGCTGTGCTTGCAGCTTCCTTCAACACACAGATTGTTCATTCCCTGGCTGAGAAGCAATCACCTGCAGACCCTACAGAGCCTTTAGCTTCCCAGGCTAATTAGGATCCAAGCTCACCTGATCCCAAACCCAGAACTGGATCGGGGAATGTGGAATGACAGGTCCCTCTACCAAACCTACCTGCCATTCCATATAAACCCAGGCCCGACAAAACTTAAATAACAACTCAGCAGCATATCGCTGCTGAGAAACTGATCCATCCTGGATTTACCATCTCACACTGTGTAGCAACCTAGGTGAGATGTACACCCCCTCGATCACTTCTCCAGTGACATGTCTACATAATATATATATATATATATATACAAAAAACACAGCATAGTACAAATATGTAGTTAAATTTGTCATACAGAGAGTGCAAACGAGTAAAAAAGTAAAGATGGGGAGGCACCACCTCACTAGGCAAAGATTTCCCAAGCATGGCTTCCTACCTCAATGACAATGGGGTGATGAAACCATAAAAGCGGGTTCAAAATGAAGAGAGTCTTTCCTTAGTAGTCATGTCTCCCCGCCAACTACATATGATTGCCCACATATGCCGAATCTCCCACAGAGAGGGGTTATAGAGCTACAAGGGGTTTGGTGGTACACAATATTAGGGCATGAGTAGATTCTAAATATTATTATAATTATATTATATTATTATTTATTCTTGCTGTAAGTGATTCCATAAATTCAGCTAACTGAATGTGAGAATATAAATTGGGTATTGCGGGTCCATGTGGCCACATCCAATATGAAGCAATGAGCCCTCTGGTGGGAGTAAGAACATGAAGAAGTAACCATCTGGCAGCTCTAGGCACCTTCTGTGGGGGAAGGCCCAACAAATGCATGAATGGTTCCAGTGGGATTTTATTTCCGGGGCTCCTTTAGATAGACACAGGATGGCACAAGCATCAGAGCATCAGGCACGCTGTGTCTATATCTGGATGGTTGGCATAGCCAGTTCAGAAAGGGGAACAGATATAATTGTAGCTAGGCTGACTGAATTCCAAGCAGATTTTGGAGGTAAGGAACAAGTCCTTCAGCAAATTAAACAATATACATTTGTTTCAACTGTGTATTTATTTACTTGCCCAAGGTTTTATGTTAAAATAATTTTTAGAACCAATATATCATGATATACAGATCAATAGAATATATAATGAAAGTATCTGGATTTGTAACACAGGTATAAGGGAGTCCTACATGGCCTTTTTGGAAGTCAGCAAATAGTTCTTTTATATTTATTGTTTTTAACTTTTGAAACTTTTACTTTGCCTGCATGCATAAATTACACTGAATTCTGATTAATAATATATAAGTCAGTGCACTCCAAAGCTATATTATTTGCTTCTGTGAATTACAACATTTATCTTGCTGTTTGCGTTCGGCTCTGTTGCAGGTCAGATGGTCGTTCCCCAACCATCTCCCATACAGTCACTAAAAATATACTTTTGTAAAGAATTTATTGCCAATATGATGTATTGACATTCTTTGACTCTCCATAAAGAAGTGACCTTTATTTGTATTATTAGGTTTCTGCGATTATTATGCACAAGCTATTGTGTGCTTCTTAACTTTAAAATGTCCAAATTCAACATAACACTACATTTGTATTCATTTAAAAAAATATTGTTTAAATATAGATCGATCTATCAATTGATCTCTCTATCTATCTATCTATCTATCTATCTATCTATCTATCTATCTATCTATCTATCTATCTATCTATCTATCTATCTATCTATCTAACCTCAAATTAATCTCAGCAACACTGCATAAGCTATATCTTGTGCTTGAAAAGTCACTAGGGAAACATACAGCATTTATATGACTTGTTTCTTAACCACTTCAAGAATTTACCCCCTTCCTGACCGGAGTACTTTTAGCGATTCAGCACTGCGTCACTTTAACTGACAATTGCATGGTCATGTGACGTGGCTCCAAAACAAAATTGATGTCCTTTTTTCCCCACAAATAGAGCTATCTTTTTGTGATATTTGATCACCTCTGCGGTTTTTATTTTTGGCGTTATAAGCAAAAAAAAGAGCGACAATTTTGAAAAAAAAAGCAATATTTTTTACTTTTTGCTATAATAAATATCCCCACACATTGGACACTTTTGTTGCTATTTTGGGACCATTCACATTTATACAGCGATCGGTCTGTTGATTATTGTGTAAATGTGACTGACAGAGAAGGGGTTAACAGTAGGTGGGGTAGGTAGGTGGGCTTAACCCTGTAGGGGTTAAGTGTGTCCTAGGAAGTGATTCTAACTTTGACACTATCTGTGACACAACACTGATCAGCGCTCCCAATTACAGGGAGCTGTGATCAGTGTCCTTGTCACTAGGCAGAACGGGGAAATGCTTGTTTACATCAGCATTTCCCCATTCTTCCTCTCCGTGAGAGGATCGTGGGGAATCGAAACCGCCGGACCCGCAGATGGACTCAAGGAGCTCGCAGTGGGCATGCGCACGCGCTATCCCAACCTCGCAGTGATTTTGCGCAGCGGAGCCAACCTGCCGCATTATAACTGCAGCGGCTGGTCCACAAGTGGTTAAAGCGACGGAGTAAATATTACAGTAGTATTTAAAACATGATCCTATATGTACAGAACTATTGAACCACTTGACCTCCGGAAGGTTGTATTCCCTTCATGACCAGATTATTTATTTTTCTATTCAACACTGTGCTAGTTTAAGACCTGTGAACGTGTTAGCGCTGAAGCGCAGCTCGTTTTAGCAGCACTCTAGCCCTGTTTACGTGGTGCTTTTCGGCTGCTAGCAGGACACTTTTAACGCCAAAGAAAGGGTTAAAAACTCCCTTGTGAGGCGTTTCCGAATAGCTTTTCAGATGCTTCGGAAGTGCTGCCCATTCATTCCAAAGGGCAGGGTGTCTTGCAAGCACTAAATACAGCTCTCCCAAACCGCCCCAAAGATGCTGCTTGCAGGACTTTTCAGAATGTCTCACAAGCTCACCGCCGGAGTGTGAAAAGTCCCACTGAAATGAATGGGAGGTGGTGTTCAGGCACTTAGCAGAGGCTATTTCCAGCGCTAAAGTGCCTGAAACACCCCCCCCCCCCCTCCCAGTGTGAAAGGTGTCTAACTGGCAATTCATGCAACACTGTACGAAACTGCCATTTATATATGCCGTTTATATCTTTTTTTTTTCACACAAAAAAGTAAGAAAAGATGGAAAGCAGACAGTATAAGGTATTTAGTAAGAGGTATGGTGAGTTTTTTGAAGTTGTAATTTCTTGTTACGTTTTTTTGGATAATGAAAAAAATTTATAAAATAGTTTTCTCAATTTTGTCACCAGTGCAGTACAGCAACATCATGTCACCGATTTGGCAGTGATCAGGAATATTGATTGGTGACAGTATGCACAAAATAAATACATACATATATTACTTTTTAATTCAATTTTTTCAAACATTTTTAACATTATTTTATTTCTGGGGGCTCATCAGGGATTTTTTTTTTACTTTTTTTTTATTTGATTGCTAATACAGTGATGTTCACTGTAAAATCAATGTTTTGAACCGTCATGAAATGGTTACATTCATAACAACTGTGATTTACTATTGTGTGCTGTGATTTACACACAGCTGTCACATAGGACAGGGTGCTGTGATTGGCTCAGGTACTATGTAATAACTGTGGGCCAATCACAACACTATAGTAATCACAGCTGTTTGAACGAAATTCATTCATGAAAGCATCCAGGTACCAGGAGCCACAATCAGCTGTGTCCGGTGGCTGTTGCGGAAGTGGCATGCTGTGCATCTCTAACCCAGAACAGGCTGGATGTTGTACATGTATGTGATCCAGTCTGCCCGTGCTGCCCATCCCCAGTAAATGTACCGTGGGCAGGTGGAAACTGGTTAAAATGTACCTGTGGTATTTGCTAAAATGGTCTCATATGTTTAACTTCTTGAATTGGCTTCTGAGTACTGCCGCTGCCATCTTGGCTAAAGGGAACTGGCAGTGAACCCTTGTGGCTTCACAGACGGTTCCCTACTGCGCATGCACGAATCACGCTGTGCTACGTTTTCTCACTAATCACGCTGCCGGGGGGGGGGGGGGGGCTAACTTCTGGCTTACATTGTTGTGGCAAAACCAGGTACCTGCTCCCCTCCAAAAGGTGCCAAATGTGGTAGCAGAGGGGGGGGGGGCAGATAAAGGGAGCTTCCACTTTTAAAATACATGACAATTTATTGAAAAATAGAAAAGCACTCCAAATAACAAATTATGCATATAATATAATAACAAGACAGAAATGTCCGAGGGGCAGCCGGAGAACCACCAGCCTTAGCCACCGGCTGAGGATGAAGCGCGATGAAGATGGAGAAAGCTGCTTTCACTATAACTGCAATCGGTGCTCAACCTGAGACTGGAAAATCACTGTAGACACGGGATGGGTTTTAAAGCCGGTCTGCTGCAGCTCCTAATTTTAGCTATGATTATCACTTTGGGCTATGCTATCTAAACCTTTTGACACTGTTGGTACTCATCATTAGTATGGTCATTCACCAGTGAATTTCAACATTTTTCATCCCTTATTTCTTATTTGGTACTTTAGCTTTTTACTCATTTTGTGTGATCCTTCAATTTGGTAGATTCATTACAATTACCATCCACGTTATGTCTGGTTTATCAGATCATCCTGAGTGGTGTAGTTTGTCTGGGCTTCATAAGCTCATTCATTCACATATTTATACCTGCACTTCAGAATGCCTCTTGGTACCCACTCATCAACTACTAACCACTGAATGTCATTTGGCACCTTTGACTGACAGGAAGGATAGGCAGATGAGATGAAAAGGGCTAAAGTAAGACAATGGAGGCTGGAACATTGGAAATAAATAGAGAATGTATACAGACACCTAGAGATGTGTTTTATAGGTCAAAGGTTAGTTCTTCAGGTTCGCAGGGGTCACCGATTTGTCTTAAAGTCATAGTCCGCCTTTTGAAAAATCCACATTGATAAAAGAATGAAACAAGAAAAATTGTGTGTTTGTTTTTTTTTTTTTATCTGTGCCTGCAGACCATTGCAACCATGATCAGTGCATCCAAGATCCTATAGATTTTTCCACTACGTCCAGGTCCAAACAGAGGTATGGGCCTACTATGTTGGGGCTATAGAAAGTAGTCAATGGACCACAAGTGAGGTGACATCACTGCCATTGTGCTTCATTGGCAGCTACAAGACCCACTGCTGCGGTGGCAGTGTGTGGCTTGTACTGTTCATTCACAGATCTCTGCCAATGCATCTGTGAACCAGCGTTGCCAACTGTTGGGTATTTTTTCTGGCAGCCAGTGAAAAATTGTCACTTTTCTCCTGCCAATTAAGGACAGTGACAGGAAAAGGTTGCCAGTAAAAAATATGGCTGTGCTGCTTGGCCCGGCCAAGACCATTTGAGTGCGTTCTACATTGTGTTCGGACATCGATGATGGGTGACAGGTCTGGTGAAATCAGTGCCTGAACATTTTGTGTGATGTCATGGCACAAGGGAGCTGAGCCGAGCAGCCGAAACCTTATGTGAGCAAGGCAAGCCGAGGTCTGGACTGTCAGTGCTGTTTAGACTGAAGTGGACTGAAGGGACCATCTGGCGTGAAAAGAGAGACCATCACTGTGACTCAGGAGGGGACGTGTCGGTGAGGTGTCATTGCCATCTGTGCTGCTGCACACTGCTGTCTGTGTCACTGAGAGAGTCAATTTCACGTGTGTGTGCGCCTGTCCATTTTCACTTCCCTGGGCTACTTAGTTACTAGTAAATCTATCGAATTTACTATCGTAAATAAAATAAGAACTTTTTTTTGCCTTAATAGCTACCTTAGATCACATCGCTAGCTGCATTTTGTACTGGTTTGTAGCCTAAATACTAAAATGTGCGCATAAAACTGTAATTTTGAAACTTTTGGAAATGGCAGTAAAAACTTGGCTGTGCCAGTAAATTTTGGGTGTTGTGTCAGTAAATTTCAATCTGGTAGGTTGGCAACACTGCTGTGAACAGACAGTCCAACTGTATGGGTGAAGGCATGCATGAATGCAACAGATTCAAAAGAATACAGAATGTCATGGGGTAAAGCCCCCTAAAATTCGGGTAAGTGTATTTTTGATGTTACACAATGAGTATGGGTGTGACATGAAATATAGTCACAAAGGTGGAGGTAGCCTTTACTAACGAAAACAGTAATAAAGAAAAATAAGGAAAAAGCAGTAAAATTTATTGCAACATTCCAACATTTTTTTATTAAGAAGAGAACTCTGTGTGTACAGTATTGTTACTACACTTTGAACATAATAAATCTATTCTGTAATAATAATAGTAATAATAATAACAGCAATAGTAATCGAGCAGAAAGACAGCGCAGTAAACTTCCATTCAACATAAAAATGGAGTTAAATGAAGCTCCTATTTACAAGAACCGAGTCTGTAGATGAAAGCGTAAGATTATTTTCAGTATTACAAGCTGTAATCTAACAAATTGTCCAACAGAAAGCTCATTACAGGCAAGAAATAGGTCGATGCTCAGACTTGTCTCCTCTCGACTAAGATAGTTGCTGTCTAGTGCTATTGCACACTTAGCTATACATGAAGACACACAATTACACACATTGCCAGCCTGGGTTTTTTGAGATGTCTTTACTAAACAAGAATACAAGAGGATTTTAGCAATATGAACAAACGGGAATTCTGGTTTCCATGAGGACAGGACAATGGAAGCTGTGGTTTATATACTGTATATAAACTATATTGTCAAAAGTGGTGGGACACCTGCCTTTACACACACATGAACTTTAATGAAATCCCAGTCGTAGTCCGTAGGGTTCAATATTGAGGTGGCCCACCCTTTGCAGCTATAACACTTTCAACTCTTCTGGGAAGGCTGTCCACAAGGTTTAGGAGTGTGTCTATGGGAATGTTTGACCATTCTACCAGAAGCACATTTGTGAGGTCAGGCACTGATGTTGGATGAGAAGACCTGGCTTGGAGTCTCCGCTCTGATTCATCCCAAAGGTTTTCTATTGGCTTGAGGGGCAGACCAGTCAAGGTACTTTACCCCAAATTTGCTTATCCATGTCTTTACGGACCTTGCTTTTTAAGGTGACCTTATAAATCCTTTGTAACGATTGTTACTCATCTTGTGCAGTCACCTCTGTTTCTCCTCCTGGGTCCTTGCGGATCCTATGCCCACAGCTCTTGAGTCAGAAGTTCCTGGTGGTTACCACAGGAATATGATTATATGCATGTAATTTTAGCTGATTTGTAAGTATTGGGTTCCCTATGGTGACCTTCATTTTTAAAACAATAGTATTTATCACCAGTGTTCCCATATATTTCAAAATGTATGATTTACCTTAAAGATATTTATATGTGCATCAACTCTTGAGGAAGTGAACTGTGATTCACGAAGCGTATCAAGTTTTAGGATGTATTTTTAATTTGATTATGTAGATGTTTGGAATATTGTATTTTGCTATGGAATATATCATCAATTACTAAAATCTGTTTGACAGTATGGTATTTGTTCGACATACATTCTTACTACTATTTTATTTACCAAATCCTTTTTATACCATTTATTTATTAGTTGTGCGTGGTGTGCCTCATTTAAACCCCCAGGGAAAAGTTTGAATTCAATGATCACTGCCAGCAGCTGCAGTATAGCTGCTGGCAGTGATCACAAGAAAAATAACCAACAGGCTGATTGTAATGAAGTCAATCGATATATCAACTTCAGTACATCCAGCCTACTCATAGATGGATCGAAATTGGCCAGTTCCTGCTAACACTGGTCCTCCCAGTAACCCACCATCAATCTTCCCCATGATATAAACTTGCTGTAAGAATGAACTCAGTAGCTACATAATGAAGACTGTTGACAAAGAATTCAAAGGCAAAGAAATTACACTCAAAACAAAGATCAGACTTTTTTTTATGCACTCAGTTTCTCAATTGTCAATTATGGTTGTGAAAGCTGGATACTATGGAAACAGGATAGAAAGAAGATCGACTCATTTGAGCTCTGGTGTGGGAGAAGGATTTTATGCATGCCATGAACAGCCCATAGAACTAATAGATCAATTTTGGAAGAGATCAAACTGGCTATGTCACTAGGAGCCCAAATGTAGACATTATGACTACCATATTTTGTTCACACTATCAGGAGAGAGAGATCACTGGAGAAGATATGAAGTAACCAGGAAAAAAAAGGAGACCAACTACAAGGTGGTTGGACACTTTGACTACAGCTGTGGGGATGACACTAGAGGATCTCGCCAGACTAGCACAAAGCCAACTTAATTTTAGAGCTTTCATTTCATTCATCGAGTCATTAGGACTTGGACTCGAGATGATGGTACTTAATAATTATAATAAGGATGCAAAAGAAGTCTCTAGATCCCCGTATCAGTTTTTTTCAATCATTTGCCCAGGCACCCTTGGATGCCTTCAGGTTTCTTCAGTGATGCCCATGCAAAATGCCTAAAAATCGCCCAAAAATTGTATACAAGCCAGCGGGTGGATGAAGCCTCTCTTTTAGGTGCTCATTGTGCACCATTACAACTTTCTATCAGTCGGCTTCTTAACAACCAATGACATCACCAGTTGATAGGGAGGACAATGTGCAACTGCACAGCATCCTTGTGTGATCCTCCCCTGCCTCTCTCCATCAGTACTGGGGTCACATTAACTAAGTGAGGTAAAGAAACTGGGGAGGAAGAATACTGGTCATTTATATTGGTCATTGGAATACTAGTCATTACTAGACATGTGCATTCGTTCTCGTACGAATTTCGGGTATTTTTGTTATCGTTTTAACAAACGATAATGAACGTGCAGAATCCAAAAGCTGAAAGATGCAACACAAACAAATGCTTTATCTTCGTTTTCGTTGTGACAACAGTTCGATATAGATAGGAGATTTGACATGACGCTGACAATAGCGATCTGTGTCCAACCAACCTGTGGTCAAATGTGCCTAACCTTAGCTCTATTAGTCCAAGATTATTCTACATAGAGAGAAAAGATTCGACATTATAGAGACAATAGCAAAAAAGGTTGAATGTGCCTAACCTAACTCTATTAGTCCAAGATTATTCAACATAGAGAGAAAAGATTCGACATAAAGATTCGACGAAGCAGTTCACCACGAGCGGAGATGTATAGTCAAATGCTCTGCCCATGGGCTATAGAAGAATTCTAATGTTGGTTGACTAGTAATAATAATTAATAAATATAATTATTACTAGTGTCATAAAACATTCGAATTCTACTATAGTTTGTAGGCAGAGCATTCGACCGGAAATGTACAATTGCAGCGTCATACAGTTTAGCTGCTCCGTCGAATCTTCTTAGAACATTCGACAGACACCATAAGCCTTCAATGACAGATTCAACCTTAATTATTTCGGATTTTCGGATGAATGCATTTTTTAATGAAACAAAATAAATAATACCGAATTTGGGGAGTAACTAAATAAATTTATTTTTCGGAGGAAAACGAAATTCCGAAACAAAATATTTCAGTGTGCACATGTCTAGTCATTACCAGTTGGCACATGTGTGTTTGCTTTGGAAGAATAAATCACCTCTATCATTGGGTGCCCCCCAATAAGAATCACCAACATCATTGGATGTACTATATTGGGTGTCCTACATGTTGCTGCATTATTGCTGCTGATTATTACAACCCCTGAAGATGTCAGAAGTAGGCTGACGAAACGGCGTTTAGTGGTGTTTGCAATACATCATTTCCGGTCATTTGGAACGCAGGTGGATCGCTAACCAAGGATTTCTATACAATATATGCTTATCCCTATCTTCTTTGATGTACATGCAATACAACCTTCTTTTTTAAAGAAATAATTTGAATTACTGCACCATGAGAGTGCTCTTTCCTCTCCCTTTCTATATGGCAAAACTGGAGCTTTGAATACGCAATCTATGTATATATTGAATGGATGACCGCAGCGGTTTGGATTCATTCCTGTGACCTCATATATGACATCTTGGATTTTTCCATCTGCATAATTTGAATCCCTGTAATAGGGGTCAATTAAGTCTGGTGAGTGCATTGTGTGTCTGCATGTGGGTGGAGAGGAACCTTTCTTATACTCACTGAGGACGTTATTCACATCTGGGATCTATACATGGACTTCACAATTGTTATGGATTTTTTATAAGTCAACTGAAGATGTATTTATTTATTTATTTATTTGTTTATTCACTATGGTGATTTATGATATATAATTTATGATATAAGAGCGTGGTTCCTTTGTTTCTTTTCAAATTATTACTATAATGCCCCGTACACACGATCAGATTTTCTGACAACAAATGTTGGATGTGAGCTTGTTGGCTGAAAGTCCGACCATGTGTATGCTCCATTGAACATTTGTTGTCATAATTTCCGCCAACAAATGTTGGCCAGCAGGTTCTTTTTTTTTCCGCCAACAAAACTTTGTTGTTGGAATTTCTGATTGTATGTACACAAGTCCGACGCACAAAAGTTCACTCATGCTCAGAATCAAACAGAAGGAGCTGCACTGGCTATTGAACTTACGTTTTCTCTGCTCGTCGTACGTCTTGTACGTCACCACGTTCCCACGTTCGTGATTGTTGCCCAACATTTCTGTGACCATGTGTATGCAAGACAAGTTGGAGCCAACAACCTTCAAACAAAATTCCACAGTTTTGTTGTCGGAAAGTCGGATCGTGTGTACGGGGCATTCGTTTTGTTATTTACATTTTAGAATTTTAAAGGGTACCTTGACTGAAAAAAGGTTCACAAACACTGCCCTATATCATGACTTCAGGACCTTGGACAGCTCCTGAAACACATACAACTATTATTCACATCTTCTTTCTAAGAGCCAGCTCTTATTTTTAAGAGTGCTGGTCCTTTTATGGTAACTAGGAATACATAATGTAAGTCAATTTCTCATTTATACACAAATATGCACCGCATTTTGGCTTGCAAAATCGGAGCGTTAATAAAATATTGAACCCCTTTGAATAAACTAATATAAAAAATAATTGCTTTCAGTGTTTACTCTTGACCTTTGCTACAAAGTAATGAAAAGAATAATAAATATTTAAGTCCCATTTTATTGCTATTTCCAAATGCAGTTATAGTATACCCCAAGGTCCAAAAACAGAGGCAGAATAAATGTCCGATGACCAATGGAAGACTCCACCTTCCTGCCTCTCTTCCAGTGACAAGTAAACACGAGTGGATAAACAGAGAGACAGCACGGCGTCAGCGACAATGCTCTGCAAATGTTATAATCTACTGTACGGCTAATGATTCACATACATCGTGGAACATGGGAACCTAGAATTAAGCTGTCAGATGAAGGCCCACTTATTTGCAGCTTGCCCAACTACTCATCTGTGTAAAGAACACAATGTTCCTGTTTGCTGTGATTGATGTGTCGAGTGGTAATGTGCTTATCACAGGAATTATTACATTTGCTTACAGTTATTATTGCAAATGGATATATAATATTTCAGAGAAAAGCTACAGTTGCTATGGCACAAATGTCTTAGCATTTCTTGCCAGATTACAGCTCCTCTGCCTTTTACGGTGCGTACATATCACAATGCATACAATACATCAGCGCATATGTTGCGTTTTTACACTTTAATTGTTTTCTTTTATAAGACACACTACTTTTTCTTTCTTCTGTTTTTTTATTCCTCTATGCTAATAAATGTTACATTTAGATAAAGAATCCTATGTGCTACCACTTATTATAAGAAATAGGAAGCAGCTGCTCACAACTTAACCACTTCTGCTGAATGACCGGGCCATTTCTTGTAATTCGGCACTGACAATTGCGCGGTCGTGCAATGCTGTACCCAAACAAAATTGACGTCCTTTTTTTCCCACAATCAGAGCTTTCTTTTGGTGGTATTTGATTGCCTCTGCGGTTTTTATTTTTTGCGCTATAAACAAAAACAGAGCGTCAATTTTGAAAAAAATGCAATATTTTGTACTTTTTGCTATAATAAATATCCCGCTTTTTTTTTTTAAAAGCACATTTTTTCCAGTACGTATTCTTCTACATATTTTTGGTAAAAAAAAATTGCAATAAGCATATATTGATTGGTTTGTGCAAAAGTTATATTGTCTACAAAATAAGGGATAGATTTATAGCATTTTTATTATTATTATTTTTACTAGTAATGGCGGAGATTTGTGATTTTTATCGTGACTGCGACATTATGGCGGACACATAGGACGATTTTGACACATTTTGGGGACCATTGGCATTTATACAGCGATCAATGCTATAAAAATGCATTGATTACTGTAAAAGTGTTACTGGCAGGGAAGGAGTTAACACTAGGGGGCGATCAAGGAGTTAACTGTGTTCCCTGGGAGGTGATTCTAACTGAAGGGGGAGGGGACTGACTAGAGGAAGTGACGAATTGTGGTTCCTAGCTAATAGGAATACACAAGTCACTGCTCTCAGAACAGAACAGGGATTTATGTGTTTACATACACGCTTCCGTGTTCTGTCATAGCGACCGTCGGCAATGAGCATTGGCACTCCACTGTGCATCGGGCGTGTACACCTGCTATCCTGATCCCGCGAGCAGACGTATAGTTACGGCGGTTCGTGGGATCATGCTGGTCTGCCGCAGTAAAATGACGGTGGCTGGTCAGCAAGCGGAACTGCAGTCTTCTCACATAATTTTTAATAAAAACATCTTTGCCATTCTGAAGCTTCCCTCCAACCACTTTGCATATTATTTTATATATACTGTGATTCTGTACTTGTCAAATATGCTGCAGAAATCTCCCTCCACTGAGTCTGGCTGCAACCATTTTAACTGTGGGCAGCTGAAACTGTTGCCTTCCTGGATTTACCCAGACACACAGAAGCCCACCTCCAGCTGTGCAGCTCTCATTGGCCCTCTTATGACTCATCCCCCCCTCCCTTCCTAGCAAACTCTCATGAGAGTGAAAGGCAGAGCTGCGATGATGTTATGATGTCATAAGTCTAGGCTTTTTACCAGACAAGAAACAAGAAGTGGGCTGTATAAGGTGTTTATTGGTGGAAAAAAAATGTTTTACAATCCAAAATTTAAACAACAAGGGCAGAAGATTTAATAGATGGAAAGTTGAAAAAAAGAACTGAAGTTCCACTTCCCCACATCTAACATACAATTGTTTACAAATACGAAGTGGCACTATGCTTCAAAAACGAAAAGAATATTAAAACTATATAGAGAATTGCAAACAGTAATATTACCTGTGTCTGGTCTCTCAAGGTAGATATTGAATAATACGAATAATACTAATAATATTTTATCTACTGAGTTTGTACTCAAAGTGCCAGTGCTGCAACAAACTTCTCATCAAGATGCGCAAAATAACACAAATAAAATTAATATTCTATGGCTTATCACAATCCAACAACGAAGTAATACCCCTACTGGGTGTTGTAACCAAAAACACCAGTGCTGCAAATAATGCAAAATTGTGCAAAAATGTGCAAATAAGCAAAAATAGGTTAAACATTAATCAATAAAGTGAGGAAGTAAGAAAAGCAAAACAATTTGGTGACTTGTTTTTCATTTAATAGTTTCAATTCCAGAACAAAACCAGCGTGTCCATCCAGTGATATCCATTGTGCAAATCAAATTCCTCAGTGATGTGATCAATCTCTGTTGCACCTCAATCCACACTGTGTGTGCTAGCAGATTACCTCATTCCCCACACCAGACGGTCTAAAAGCATTTAGGGTGTAAGCAATTCCTCTCCATGGGTGGCTATATCATATCCTTTCTTCCAATCAGAAATGCAATGGTATATGGGTCTGTCCTCACTCTCTCCCATTATCCACTCTCCTCTCCTCCAGTGGGTGATATAGTTATGCAAGAAAGCCAATCCTCATTGTGTAGTATTCAATATTTAAAATTGATTACAATTGCATCAGAAACCATGAACTTCCAGGATCGGCCGAGAACCAGAAGTGATGTACCCAAATCCTTTCCGACTAGTTGTGTCACAGCCCATGTGACTTCATCAGGGGTGCAGTCTTAGTCTGTAGGGGTCAATATTGAGTTGGTCCACCTTTTGCACCTATAACAGCTTCAACTCTTCTGGGAAGGCTGTCCACAAGGTTTAGGTGTGTCTATGGGAATGTTTGACCATTCTTCCAGAAGCGCATTTGTGAGGTCAGGCACTGATGTTGGATTAGAAGGCCTGGCTTGCAGTCTCCGTTCTAATTCATCCCAAAGGTTTTCTATCAGGTTGAGGTCAGGACTCTGTACAGGTCAACTTTCTCCACCCTAAACTTGCTCATCCATGTCTTTATGGACCTTGCTCATGTTGGAACAGGAGGTGGCCATCCCCAAACTGTTCTCACAACGTTGGGAGCATTAAATTATATAAAATGTCTTGGTATGCTGACGCCTTAAGAGTTCCCTTTACTGGAACTAAGGGGCCGAGCCCAACCCCTGAAAAACAACCTCACACCTAAATCCCCATGCCACCAAATAAATTGGAGGGGTGACCCAATACTTTTGGCACTATAGCACGGATGAGTGAGTTTGGGGTGGAAGAACTTTACTGGCCTGCAGTCCTGACCTCAACCCTAAAGAACACCTTTGGGATGAATTTTGGCAATATAGTGTAGTAGACTTCAAAGCTTTTAATATGAGGGGTCTTCAAAATGTATAGCGTATAACTTAGTTAAAAAAAAGTGCAGAAACTTTTTGAAAGACCCTTGTATATTTGTAGTAGATGTAAATTCTGATCTCTGATCTGTAACTGAATGATATTTAGATTTGTTAAAAAAAAAAATTCACAAATTGTCCTCCTATTTTCATTCTCTGTTGCCTTTGCCTGTTACTGATCTACTGGAATCTCTTTGCAGCCACTTTACATGTAGTGCATCTGAGCAGTGGAGATAAGCTAGATCATGTGCCGGGGGCCTACTGTAGATCATGAGCATGAGTGGGTCTTGTGTGACTTATGCAGCCTGTCTGGTTGGGTATGGCCACATGGCCCAAAACAGCAGCAAACTCACAGTCCATGAGTGGTTTACATGATTCACCTGTATCTGTGACTCTCTTATATATAGTTCCATAATCCTTCAGGGATTTACATGACCAACTGTGATCTATGTTAGTAACTTTGGCTATAAACTACTGTAGCCAGGCGCTTGGCTAAAAATGGAGAGTGATAGAAACACTGGCTGCAGGCTGCTCTTTGTAGCTGCTGCTCTGCGGTGCTGAACAGATTCATCAGCAAGAAGAGAGAGCTGCTAAGCAGGAAGAGATCAAGACTGAGTCAGGCAGCCCTGCACTGTGGGAATTGTAGTCCAGAGGAGAGAGAGTACTGTAATCAAGAGCAAAGGGAAATTGACGGTAGAAGGGGAAAGAGCTTCATTTTTTTCAGGCTGTACAGGACACGGATTTCTCTTGCTGCAAGGAGCCCGGAAAGTGTACATCGTTGTCTAGTGTGCACCACTTTTATCGTATAATGGCTGTCTGAGAAGGATCCAAAGTGCTGAGTCCAAGTGTGCTGACAGCCAGAGTCACTTGGGTGCAGAGTGGACTAATTGCTGTGTGTAACTGGATGATGAGGTTGTTCTTGGAGTCGAGGTGCAGAACAGGAAACCCAAATTACTAAGTGGGTCCTTTGGGGATAGTGCTACACTACATTTATGGAAATAATCTCCATTTAACTGTATTAGGATCAAATCCATGGCCCACTTAGAAGAAGTATGTGGCCTGCTCAGTGCTTACCACCGATTCACGGGACTCTCAATAATTTTACTATTCCCATACACCACCACCACTAACAGCTCCACCCCGGTATAATGTATATACTGAGCAATGGGAAGAACAACATGTCCAACTGGCTAGAAACAAGTAAAGGCACCCCTAAAAAAGGGAAATAACAATTTTACATTTTTACACATCAGCAATATCTGCATGGCATTTCTCAGAGGTTGATGGTAACAAAAGAGGAAAATGCCAGTTTGATAAAAGGCTGCTTGTATGCTCCATTAGAAACGCATGTCACAGGCTGATAATGCAAAAACATATTTGGGAGACAGGAACAGAAAGTTTAAAAACTGCAGATTTAAAAGTATCGAAGATGACTTTTGAAATGTTAAAGTCTATTTGTGCTTTTTGTGATTATATTTGCATATACTATACCTACCAAAAGTATATATTCTAAAGGTGTACCTCTATCCAGCAAAATTATTTGCAAAGAAGCCTTAGCAGGGCCTACATCAGGGGATGGCAACCTGTTGATCGCAATCTACCATTCAATGGCAGCCAGGTGACTGGTAGTCCGGGACCTGCACTGCTGGAGTAAGCAGGTGGTTGTACTCCACCTCTTTGTATCTAGCCTAGGACCACACAGCGTCGGGAAGGGAAGGTGCTTTGGCAGCAGAGCTCAAATGTGAGGAATGTGAGGAACGCACATCGGGCTGCACACTGAGTGCCACATTGTCATGGAAACCTGTGAATACTTCCTGTCCTCCCATTGCTGCCAATTTGTCTACCAGTTGTTTTAAGAGCGGCTCTAGCATGGCGCTGGGCACATGTGCAGCAGGCCCTACATACTCTGTTTGCCAGTGACTGCGGGATGAAGCTTATCCTACTGATCTGGAGGCTATCACAAGGCACATAACCTATTATACAGTGTGGTTACCTTATCATCTAATTCCGATTGGACTGCTGGGACGAGTTTGAGAAGATATGGTTGATATGCCTACCGTGAGTGCAACTTATTTTATGTTTCTTGTTAAATAAAGATTTCCCACTAGTACAAAAGCACCCGCTTTTGTTTTTTTACATATTGTATTGTTCCTGCCACCCAGTGCACATATAGAGAGCTGCAGCTACCCAAGTGTGTCTGTGAAACACCATACCATTTATGGACTGTTCTCTGAGTTGGACACCAGCCAGTGGAAGGACATTTGGATCAGTGTAAAGACTAGTGCTTTCCTATTGCTGTATGCTGCAGGAAGAGTGTACACAAGTGTGCTGATGGATATGTGCTTGGCAGTGTCACTCTCTCCTCTGCTGTCTGGTGGGACATTGCTCAGTTAGGGTTGTGAGTGAGAGCAAATGAATGCGGATGCTCTACAAGCACCCTTCAACCTTGTGCAGTACAGTGGACAAGGGGGTTAAAGCAAGTGGTGAGGAGGCACTGTATCACCTCCTCACTACCTAACGCCTTGGACCCTGCACTGGCATGCTGCAGCCACATGCAAAGAATGTGGTAGTGGGGCATTTGCAGAGTGGCCCCATTCATTTGAATGGGTCGCAAACAACAACAGGTGGAATAACTCCTGATGTGCCATGTGTGTGCCCTTGGCTGCTACTTCTGTGGCTAAAGGGGTTAGGAGGCCGTGTTCCTGTGTGATTCAGTGTGGTGCAACTTTGCAACCCATGTTCTTTACAAAAACACACTGCACAAAATCACGTGGTACTGCAGTACCATGTGATCTGGCGCAGGCAAACGCACTGTGTTTGCAATCTGCATTTGGGGTCCCATTAACAATGTATTGGCACCCACAGCAGATCACAAGGACAGTGCACTTTGCAGTGCAGAAAACGTGCACTTTCCCACACCACGTTCTACTGTAAACTGACCCTAACAACAGGACACTGTTGTTCTTTGACTTCTCCCATGTTGTTCAGGTAGATCCCCACCCCTCTAAGGTTGCCTGTCTCTAGCCTACATTCTTCTAATACCAACATGAAAATAATCCCTCTGTCACTATTACAACTATTACAACTATTACAATAATGTCATATATGCCTTTGAGATGTGTAGGAAACAAGAGCACTAAAGACACAGCACCAAACGTGGCTTCTTAAGAAGATCCATGTGAGAGTGGTATACTACATTAACGGCTAGTTTATACTTGCTTCAAAACAAGGCTTCAGACAGGCTTTGTTAAAGCTCTCTTAACACCATAACCTCCTGTCACTAAATATAATGGTTAGCTTACAGCCCTGTTTACACCTTGCTTTTGCTTTGCTTTGCTTTGGCTTCACTTCAAAAAATATACTTCATGTAGCTTTAGTGGTGCTTCAAAGCTTCTTCAAAGCCTCCATAGAAGTCTATGGCAAAGCTCGCTTGAAGCCCCACTGAAGCCTAATTGAAGCCCCAAAAAGCCCCACCAAAGGCTCATTGATACCCCATCGAAGCTCCACCAAAGCCTCATCGAAGCCCCACCAAAGCCTCATCGAAGCACCAAGCAAAATAAAGGTGTAAACAGGACTGTTAGCGAATCATTTTATTTAGTGACAGGAGCTTTGACTGGCGTTCAGAGAGCTTTAACAAAGCGTGTCCAAAGCCATGTCAGCGTGTGTACATGTCCAGGGTCTTCTGAGACCATTATTGATTCCGGGGCATGCAGCTGTTTTATGGATTCATCCTTTGCTGCCCAACATCAGATTCCTCTCCTACCTAAGACCCGTGGACTCTCTATTCATTTGGCCGATGGCTCCGCTATTAAATCTGGTCCTGTAACTCGAGAAACTGCACCTCTATCTACTGTTATCTCTGGTTCTCATCGAGAACTTCTCCGGATGGACATTATCACCTCCCCTCTTTTTCCTGTAATCCTTGGGATGCCCTGGCTACAGGCTCACAATCCAACCATAAATTGGCCTACAGGAGAAATTACCTTTTCTTCACCGTATTGCCAGAAGTTCTGTGGTTCATCCGGTTCTCTGAGACCAGCAACTTTATTATCTATTGACTCAGAGATCGATTTACGTCAAGCCATTCCCGAAGTCTACCATGAATTTTTGGACGTGTTCAGTAAACAAAAGGCAGAGGTGCTCCCGCCCCACCGGGCTTATGACTGCCCCATTGAGTTACTTCCTGGAGCCAAGATTCCGTTTGGAAGGGTTTTTCCCTTAACAGAAGTAGAGCAGGAGAAACTCAAAGAATACCTCGAAGAAAATTTAAAGAAGGGGTTCATTCGCCCGTCTACGTCCCCAGCAGGTGCAGGTATTTTCTTTGTTGAGAAAAAGGACCACACTCTCCGACCCTGCGTAGACTACCGTGAATTAAACAACATCACTATAAAGAACCGGTACCCTCTCCCTCTTTTTCCAGAGTTATTCCAAAGACTGGGAATTGCCACGGTGTTCACTAAACTCGATCTCCGTGGGGCTTACAACTTGATCCGTATCAAGGCCGGAGATGAGTGGAAGACTGCTTTCCGTACCCGATTCGGACACTTCGAGTATTTGGTGATGCCCTTCGGTTTGTGTAATGCCCCCGCCACCTTCCAATATTTTATCAATGATGTGCTCCGGGACTTTCTGGACTTATTTGCTGTCGTTTATTTAGATGATATTTTGATTTTTTCTTCCTCCCTTGAAGCCCATAGCAAGCACGTCAAAAGCGTGTTGGGTCGGCTCCGCCAACATGGACTATATGCAAAAGCAGACAAGTGTTTGTTCGAACAGGAAAGTATACCATTCCTGGGGTTGATCATCTCTAGTAAGGGTATAAAAATGGACCCCCAGAAGATTGCTGCGATTTTGGACTGGCCGACTCCTGTAGACAGGAAAGGAATCCAACGTTTTATTGGATTCGCCAACTTCTACCGCAAATTTATTAAAGGTTTCTCAGCTATTGTTGCACCCATCACACAACTAACTAGACAAGGAACCCGTTTTCATTGGACCTCTGAAGCTCAAAAAGCATTCGAGACTCTCAAGGGACTTTTCACCTCCGCTCCTATTTTAAGACATCCAGATTCCTCCCTGCCATTTGTTTTAGAAGTGGATGCATCCGAAATCGCCGTAGGAGCTATATTATCCCAGAGACAAGGAACTAAGGCCCTGCTTCATCCTGTGGCTTTCTTTTCACGTAAGTTATCTGCAGCCGAGAAAAATTACGATGTCGGAGACCGGGAGCTGTTGGCCATTAAATCCGCATTAGAAGAGTGGCGTTATTTGTTGGAAGGAGCTTCGCATCCAATTCTAATATTTACAGATCACAAAAACCTGGAGTACTTAAGATCTGCAAAAAGACTAAAACCAAGACAAGCCAGGTGGGCACTCTTCTTCTCCCGGTTCTCTTTCCATGTGACGTATCGCCCAGGGTCTAAAAATATAAAACCAGATGCCTTGTCACGGATGTTCCACAAGTCCCAGGAGAATTCTCCTCCGGATACCATTCTCGCTCCTGGGAATTTCCTTCTGCTTCAGGAAGATCTTCTCTCTCGGCTTAGACAAGCCTCCATGGGACAAAGACCCTTCTCAGAACCAGAACTACAAACCAGAGGTGGGTTACTGTGGTATAAAGACAAGATCTACATCCCCGAAACTCTGCGGGTATCTGTTCTAGAGCTGTGTCATGACCACGCACTCGCCGGACATTTTGGTATCACTAGAACCATTGATTTGGTACAGCGTACTTTTTGGTGGCCTCAGTTATGGGAGGATTGCAGGAAATACGTGAACACCTGCACTACGTGCATTAGGAGTAAGAACTGTAAAACCAAGGCCTGGGGCCTCCTTAAACCGTTGTCTGTTCCGGACAGGCCATGGAAAATGCTGTCTCTAGACTTCATTGTTGAATTGCCTCCGGCAGACGATCATACCACTATCTTGGTGGTGGTCGATCGTCTGTCAAAGATGGCACATTTTATTCCCATGGAGGGTACCCCTTCAGCCTCTGAAACTGCACAAGTGTTTATCAAAGAAATAATTAGGCTCCATGGGGTACCAGCCAATATAGTTTCGGATCGAGGAGTACAGTTCACCTCTCGATTCTGGAAGTCCCTCTGCAAGGCCTTGAATATTGAGCTATCGTTCTCATCCGCTTATCATCCTCAGTCCAATGGGCAGACAGAGAGGACAAACCAAACTCTCGAACAATATTTACGCTGTTTTTCCTCTTTTGCACAAGATGATTGGATCTCCCTGCTTCCAGTAGCTGAATTCGCGTATAATAATTCTCTCCATTCCGCCATCAAACAGACACCCTTTTTTGCCAATTATGGCTTCCACCCTTCATTTTTACCCAACTCCCTTCCTGAATGTTCAGTACCTGCGGTCCAGGAAAAGATGAACTTTTTTTCAACCAACAACAAACTTCTACAAGAAACAATGACTAAAACTCAAGAGCACAACAAGGCAACCTTTGACAGGAAGAGACGAGGAGAGTTAGTACTGGTACCTGGTGATTTGGTGTGGCTATCCACGGTAAACTTGAAAATGGCGTGTCCTTCAAGGAAACTAGGTCCCAAGTTTTTAGGACCTTTCTCAGTCAAAAGGAAGATTAACGAGGTTGCTTTTGAACTAGAACTTCCAGACTCACTAAAGGTTCATCCGGTATTCCATGTATCCTTATTGAAACCTTTCACTCCCAATCCATTTCCTAACCGAAAAACCACTCCTCCTGATCCGATCTTGGTTGATGGTGAAGAAGAATTTGAAATTGAAGCCATCCTAAAATCCAGAAGAAGAGGAAACCAGAACCAGTTCTTAATCAAATGGAAAGGATATGGTCCTGAAGAGAACTCCTGGGAGCCTGAGGACAACATTCATGCGAAAAATTTGATTCGATCCTTTAAAAGGGCCCATCCGGAAAAGTTTGCCCAAAAGGGCATCCGGAGGCTGCCCCTTGGGAGGGGGCAATGTCATGAAAATCTCACGAAGAGATTGTCCTCCAGGTCTTCTGATGTACGATCGTCGCGGGTACGCACGATCGTACGGACGCCCTTACGTTCGTACACAGGTGCGCGTGCGCGGACACGCGCACGGTCGCGTGCGTGCGTCCGTATTGGCGCCAAACAGCCTATTTAAACCAGCCTCTTGCCAACAGTCTTTGCTGTCTGCTCAACAGCATTATACCTGTGAGACCTGATCTGTGTTGTTTGTTCCTGTTTGACCCGGCCTGCCTGTGACCCATCTGCTATCCGCCTGCACCCGACCTCGGCTTGTTGTGACTATTCTCCTGCCTGTTCCCTTGTACTTCGTTCCTGCCTGGTATCCGATTCGGCTTGCTCTGACCATCCGTCTGCTAGAAGGGTAACCTGCTTATATACTGAACTGTTCATCTGCTATAAGTGCCTGCTCATATTGAACTACCTATCTGCTGCAATAACCTGCTATACTGGACTGTTCATCTGCTATAAGTGCCTGCTCATATTGAACTACCTATCTGCTGCAATAACCTGCTATACTGAACTGTTCATCTGCTATAAGTGCCTGCTCATATTGAACTACCTATCTGCTGCAAATAATCTGCTTATACTGAACTGTTCATCTGCTATAAGTGCTTGCTCATATTGAACTACCTGTCTGCTGCAAGTCACCTGCTTATACTGGATTGTATTATCTGCTACAAGTGATCTGCTAGTATTACACTATCCATCTGCTTCTAGTACCTGCTTATATTGACTGTTATCTGCTGCAAGCACTTGTGTATATAACCCTGTTCACCTGCTACTAGTGACCTGCTTCCCTGCACTGTTTATCTCCAAGTTACCTGCTCCATTGAACTGTGTATCTGCTATAAACTACCTGCTGGTCCCTTCACTGTGATCACCTGCTCCACTGATCCTCGCCTACCCATCCTACCCATCTGTTGATCCTGCCAGGCACCTGTACCCCTCCTTACTCCTGTGTTCCCTGTTGTATTGCCAGGAAACCGGTAGTGGGAGTCGTAAAGGAGGCCTCTCTCCGCAATCCGGGCTCGCTACTAGAAGGTACGTGACACTGACAATGTGTTGATGTTTTTGACCATTTTGCAGACAGTATTGGTCTCTTCTCAAGTGAAACAATATATGGCTGTAAATCTTGGAATGTGCTGTGTTTAGCCGCATACACACGGGCGGACTGTCTGGCCAACTAAGTCCGTCAGACAATCCGACAGACAGTCTGTTCTACTTTTGAATGAACGGACTTGACCACACACGATGAACAGACAGTCCGTTGAAAGCTTGCGCGATGACGTGTACAGCACGTACGACGGGACTAGAAATACGATGTCCAATACACTGCAATGCAACCTTCGGCCGTGTAAATCCTTTCTGGGCATGCGTCATACTTAGTCCGTCCAACTTGCCTACTCACGAGCGGACTGTCCGCTGAAACCAAAGTTGGACGGACAATATTATGGAAATTCCGAAAGACTTAGTCCGCCAGACTGTCCGCTGAAAAAGTCCGCTGAAGCCCACACACGAGCGGACTGTCCGCTGAAACACGTTTCAGCGGACTAAGTTGGACAGACAGTCCGCCCGTGTGTACGCGGCCTTTGAAACCATCACAACCAGCATTATCTGCTTCTACCAGGTCTCTGTGATAGGTCAGTATTAACATGGCTTTCATTTAAAAGCAGTCTTGCAGAGGAATGCTATTATTTTTTATAATTAACTTTAAACTCATTAATAGTATCATTATTATAACAAGTGTTACTATTTTTATAATACTACCATTATTATCATTGCCCCCTGTACAGAGGCAATCTAAGAAATGGAAAGTAAATTTAAATTTAAATTATCATTACTTTATAGACTCAATGTGAGGAAACCAAAGCTAATCTATGAAAGGAGCTTATTCTGTCAACTATCCATCTAGCGGATCATCTTCCTATGTCATCACTACAGCAGGAATGATTTAGATATTCAAAATCACATGATATGACTACAATATAAAAGGTAAATACTACAGTTTTAGTTGGGGGCAGACCATTAGAACCAAGGTATGTGTTGCTTAATTGCTGATAGAACCTCCTGGGAGGAGACCATATACAGTTTATTTCAATATAAGATTTTTAAATGATAGCATTAGCTATAGATAGTCAAAAGAAAACAATGAAATAAAGAAAAGGCTTTTTATAACTGGAGGTTGGAGGAGGAGGGGAAGGGGGAAGGGAGCCCCCTCGGGGATGCCAGCACCATATATAATTGAATCATAGGAAATAATTGAGTGCAGACTACGGTCCCTGGGGAGGAATTGTGGCATGATATGTGGAACTATGCTATATTATTATGATTATTTATTTGAAAACAATTTTTGCCACTCTATTTAGATGGCAACAACCAATGTCTGTTAGCTCCTGAAGAAGAGGACTATGTCTAAATGCGTTGAGCGGAAAGACTATGTTGTTTGAATGAATTACAGCAGTGGTTGGAAATTACTGTTTGACAAATACACTTTATTATGAATGTGTTACTGTATTTCTACATTTTTTAAAATGAAATAAAATGCTATATTTTTTTACAATAATGCCATGCCTCAAAAGACCCACACAATTTTTTTCTACAATTGTGGCCCCAGTATAAATGATATGTTTATCTGTACATAAATTAAGAGTCCTTATTATATTTCTTGATACAGCCAATGGCTTAGTTCGAATTCCTAGATGCTTCATGGTTGTTTGACATTCCTTTGGGTGAGGATTGAATTGAATTGGATAGTACTTTTACATTTCCTGTATAAAAATGCAAGGGATAACAGTGAATCAGACGGTCCCATTGATGGGTCCAACATGAATGCCATCTAATTCTACATAAAAGCATTCAGTCTTGAAATATGCAATAGCATATTGCTTTTTGCAGATATCTGCAGAATGAATATAATCAGTATTCTAAAGTGGTTTGCAAATTAAAGATCTACTTGACCAGATAGAATTATAGAGCTGTTAGGACAGGATGACACAGTGAAGTAATGGAATGCCCTTTAATCTCTCACTGTGTGAATTATAATCTGCCAAAGGTTGCAATGTAAAATCTCCTTTTGGTTTAGCGGCACAACTTTTGTGAAAAGGCTTTGCAGAAAGGGACAGAAAAATTGTTAATTTGGATAATAACATAGCATTAACCACAAATAACAAAGAGGATGAAATAAATGCTTGTTTGGAAGAATACATTCTTTAAAAAATGGTATTTATATTAATTTAGAATTCAAAATTAAAATCCATGTGTGAGTGTTCTTGATGGGTGGATATAATTGTATATTGATTTTTTTCACCAGTGCAAAAGCCCCCAATTCTTTCTAAAGATCAAGGGCATGCATACATTTAAAGTCATCTGAAATAGATGCAGAATATGTAAATATGGTGCCTAATAAAGGGGCGAGTTACTCCAAAAGTGATAATTATAGTGGAACTAAATTATATCTGAACACCACAAACTGAAAACGCTATTAGAATATTCTCAATTTATTCAGAGTTTTACATATATATTATACATTCATATTTGACCCTGCTTACAATCTAAGGTCCCTAACTCACAATCATACATACACATACTAGGGCCAATTTAGACAGAAGCCAATTAACCTACAAATATCTCTTTGGAGTGTGGACTGAGCACCCAGAGGAAACCCACACAGGAACATTGAGGACATGCAAACTCCAGGCAGGTAGGGCCGTGGTTGGGATTCAAACCGACGACCCTAGTGCTGCTAAGTAACCACTTAGTGATCTAACCAATTATTGTAAATTTGATATAATTTTACACTATTTTAACAGCACTTTAAAATAGATCTAATATTCAAGAGGGATAGAAATTTGTACTTTAAATGAAAGTATTAGGTATTAGTAAATTGTATTATGAATATATAATATTTCTGTTTAACACAGCCAAGAAAAAATGTCTACCAAGTAAAAGGTCTAACTATATTAACTATGTTATTTTTTTTAAACATGGAACTTTCTCGGGCCAAACATACATTTATGGCATATGCCATCTACTCATGCAGGGAAGTGAATTTTTGCTTTCTAATATAACAAGGACTTCTTTATTCTGTACTTGCTGTATTCAGGAAACTTATTTGATTTTACATTTAGCATCATTAAATTGACTAGAGCAATGATCAAAAACTTGAATTTGCTAAGGATCTGCCAGACAGGATGTAAAAATGCAGACAGGCGTGTAGCCAGAAACTAGAGAGCCACTTGGCAAAAATTTGATGACACCCCATCAGTGGTAACACTAAAGAATATTCTTATCCTCCTAAAAAACTCACACATCCAATATTCCATACATACTCATTACTTTCTAGCCCTGTTATCAAGTTTTCATGAAATTATTTCTTAATGTGTTTTTTTTTTTTTGCATCCTTA
Source organism: Lithobates pipiens (assembly GCF_037356315.1). NCBI lineage: Eukaryota > Metazoa > Chordata > Amphibia > Anura > Ranidae > Lithobates > Lithobates pipiens. The sequence goes on along the minus strand of NW_027507785.1, from coordinate 77,090,668 downwards.
TAACATCTTCTAAGGCTCCCTTCTCTCTTCTTTTCTTCTCTTCTCTCTTCTCTCTTCTTCTCTTCTCTTCTCTTCTCTTCTCTTCTCTTCGCAAACAGCTCTGCCCTATCCCATAATCCTTAGTCCATCTCTAGAGCAAGCAAGAGAGGATGCCTACATTTTTACAAGCAGTAGAACGAGGAAGAACAAACGTAGCCACTCTCTAAAACAAATTTATGTCACAGCAGAACCCCCCACCCCCAAAGAAAAAACACAAAGGGACATGGAGATTTGGAGGAGGCTGAGAGAAATAGAAGGGGCTTTTCTAAGTTAAGAATAGCTACTTGAATATTTATTTTAAACAGTGTCACTTTAAAGTAACTCTTTTGTACAATTGAGGGATTTTTGCAAAAAATACACCAATCTCCCAATTCTTCACCTGCTCATGGCATCAATCTCTGCAGTAGTGAAGAGAAACATCTGAAGAAAATGAAGAATCTGGCACTACCAAGAAATTTGGATTCTTGGTCCCCCACTGCACTCCATGGTTCGATCCACCAGCCATTTTCCTCTACTGTGTCCTGTAGTTTCATAGGGGTCAACAAGAGGAACCCCAGCGCCCACCAGGGGAGCAGAAAATTTACACTTTCGGAAGTGCTGAATTCTGCAAGATCTTTAGCCAGCAGTTCTCACCACTGTTGCAGCGATTGGTGGAAATTTCAGCGGGAGAGGTGAGTATGGAGTATTTACTTTGAAGGAAGCCTTTTATTGAAGATTTTTATATTAGCAAAAGTCACTTTAATATTTGTGGTCAGGCGTAGTCATTAATCAACCCCCTTATACACCCCCTTAACACTCATGGTCAGGGGTACACAGCTTATTATGCATCCCATAGGGCACTGAATGGCGAAGTTAGCTAGAAGTTTTCTAGAAGCATGCTTTGTCCAAAGCTGAAATACTTCAGTGCCATGAAACATGTACATTATATGTATATCATCAAAGCTATGCCATATCCTGTCACTGTATGACATAGCTTTATTGATAAACAAATCCATGCCATTGACATGGTGTCAGGTTTCTATGTTAGCTTGTAGAAAGTCAACTCTGGGTTCACCAGGGTGTAGAGTCTAAGCCCCAGCCTGCTTCTTCACCAGGGCTCCTGATGGTGGAAATGTACTTGCCACAAAATGGAACCAGGTCGTGGCCCCCAGGTATGTCTGGCTTAAAATGCAGGGACCACTTGTGTGTGCTAAGTACACATGGCAGGAAACAGAAGAGAATCAAGGAAATGAGCGGGTGGCAGGCAAACGAAAATGGTAGAAAAAGCTGAGGTCAGTACATAGGTAGTCAGGCACAGAATATGTAAGACAAGTCAAACCAGGAGCAAAGGGAAACTAGGAAGTTGCTCAGGCTACCTGAGCTGCACAGAGCATGTCTGTATATAGGGAAGCAGATTGGGAGGTGGGCCAGGAAGTGATAGAAGGGATCCACAGTAAAGCCGGCGATGCCCATAGGTGAAAACAAAAGCTAGCATCACATGTAAAAAACAGGAAACAGAAATTTAACAGATCTAACTTACCTGGTATGCCATGTGACTTCTCATAATTGTACGGGGGTGACTCCCACAGCTGCAGGCATCACCCCGGTATTTTTTAGAGCCGATGGTTGACTCCCTTGTAATAACAACCAGAGCCGCTAACCAGCCTTGCGGGGCTCGTTGGGACTCTTACGTCCCACCGGGAGACCTGAGCTTCTAGCTGACACCTCTGCCAGCTAGTTGGAGACCCAAAGACAGCCAGGATCTATCAGGTCTCTGCTATGGTAACTCAGAAGCGATGACATGACATCACTTCCAGTTTACCGGCATCTTAACTGCACCAGTTTTTGAAAATCAAAAGTATTGAAAAATGCCGATCTTGGCGTTTTGAATGCTTTCAAGTGCAAAAGAGGGATTTGGGGTCCTGTAACGTGCCTATTTCTGTCACAAGGATGTTTACATTCCTTGTGACAGTAATAACAATGATCCAAAAAATAAAAAATGTAAGTAGCAGCGTAAAATAAAAATAATAATTCTTAATTAAAACAAGAAAGTGCCCCTGTCCTACTCTGCTAGCGTGCAAAGACAAACATATGAGGTATTGCCGCCAACAGATCATGGGCAGTGATTCTAGTAATAGATATCGTCTGTACATCTAAAGTGGTGACCTGTAAAGGCTTTTAACTGCTTTCTGACCAGCCGCCATCATTAAACTGCAGCAGGTCGGCATGTTCCCACGAACTGTCGTAGCTGTACGTCGGCCCTTTAAGCAGGGATAGCAGGCATGTGCTGATGTGCATGGCCGGTGGCCGGGCGCAATCGTGGGCATGAGAACCAAAACGGGGATGTGTGTGTGCAAACACACAAATCCCTGTCCTGTGAGGAGAGGAGAGACAGAGCATGTGTTCCTAATAGCTAGGAATAATGATCTGTCTTCTCCTCTAGCCAGCCTCATCCCCTACAGTTAGCACACACATGAGGGAACACAGTTAACCCCTTGATCGCCCCCTAGTGTTAACCCCTTCCCTGCTGGTGACATTTACACAGTAATCAGTGCATTTTTATAGCACTGATCGCTGTATAAATGACAATGGTCCCAAAAATTTGTTAAAAGTGTCCGATTTGTCTGCCATAATGTCGCAGTCCTGATAAAAATTGCTGATCACCGCCATTACTAGTAAAAAAAATAATAATAATAAAAATGCCATAAATCTATCCCCTATTTTGTAGACCCTATAGCCTTTGTGTAAACCAATCAATATACGCTTATTGCGATATGAATATATAATATATAAAATATGTAGAAGAATACATATTGGCCTAAACTGAGGAAAAAAATTGCTTTTTAAAAAAAAAATTGGGGATATTTATTATAGCAAAAAGTACAAAATATTGTGTTTTTCTCAAAATTGTCTCTCTTATTTTGTTTATAGCAACTGTAGAGATGATCAAATACCACCAAAAGAAAGCTTTATTTGAGGGGAAAAAGGGACGTTTGGGTACAGCGTCGGAATTGTCAGTTAAAGTGACGCAGTGCAGTATCACAAAAAATGGCCTGATCATTGAGGAGCCAAATCTTCCGGGGCTTAAGTGGTTAAAGCATCACCTATGGATAGTAAAATTTACATTGTTTGTCACCATTTTGCGTGCGTAATTTTAAAGCGCAAAATATTTGGTATCTGTTTACTCTGCGTGACTTTATATTTTATGAAAAAGTTGGGTTATGTATTGTGTTTTTTTGCATGAAAATTTTAAAAAGTGTATTTTTTCGCAAACGTTTAGTTGGAAAAACCGCTGTGCAAATACCCACCAATTTATTCTATAGGGCCTCTGCTTTAAAATAATATATACGGTACTTTTTGTGAGTTCTAACAAACTTTCTAGCAAAAAAGGATTTTTACATGTAAACAAAAAGTGACAGAAAATGCCTGGTCTTCAAGTGGTTAAGAAACCACCAACAAGAAAAGGAGAAGAAAAGGGAAGCGTTTAACAGGGGCATGTAATTACAAATTTTGATATAATATTTCAACGCAGGGCCCGTTCCTGCTCCCAACAAGAGTTACTGTGAGGCTTTACAGTGTTGTAGCACCACCACCACCAAAGGCCCAATTTTTATGCTCCTGTTTAACAGGGGAATGTAATTACAAATCTTGCTATAATATTTCACAGCAGGGCTCATTCCTGCGTCCAACAAGAGTAACTGTGAGGACTTACAGTGTTGTAGCATCACCAAAGGCCCAATTTTTCTGCCCCTGTTTAACAGGGACATGTAATTACAATTCTTGATATAATGTTTGACAGCAGGACCCATTCCTGCACCCAACAAGAGTAACTGTGAGGGCTTACGGTATTCTGGTACCACCAACACATACGGCCCAAATTTCTGCAGAGTATATAGGACAGACCATATAGCATATATACTCTTCAGAGTATATAGTGCCTGGGGGCTCCCCATGCCATTTCTTTAAAAATGTGGGTGCAAGGTTCCCCTTAATATCCATACCATACCTAAAGGGCCTGGTATGGATTTTGTGGGTGACATTCAAGCCGCTTTTTTTAAATTTTTGGTATTTGTATCTATATTGCCGGGATCCGACAATACATTAGAGCCGCAAGCAGTTTTAAATGACATTTTTTCCTTTTGAAATGTAATTTTGCTGTGGTACTGTTACAAACAAGGGAAAGATGCGCTACTTTACAGGCATACTAAGGACACCCCTCAGGCACGATATTTGAAGGAATGTTTCATTTTTATTTGTTTCAATTTAAGCATTATTAAAATCACTGCTTCTGAAAAAAAAACAGACTTTTTAAAACTTTTTTTTGCATTGATACATGTACCCTGGGGCAGGACCCAGCTCCCCAAATAGTTTTTATTTCAAAAACTTGCATATAAGCCTTTAAAATTAGCACTTTTGCTAATTTTTCATGTTCGTGTCCCATAGACTTTAACGGTTCAAACTCATTTTTTGCCTGTTCGCATGTTCTGCTGCGAACCGAACTGGGTGGTGTTCGGCTCATCCCTACTTGTAAGTGATTCTTAATCCTTGTGCTATTAAATTAACTTTTAACCTCTACACTTAGGTGGTGCTTCACTTTTCTTTCCCTTTTCTTGTCTTTGATGCAGAGCTGGCTGTATTCTGTGCTCCTAAACTTATTTTCATATGGACTCATATCCGTATATGTATATACCCCTAATGGGCTAATTATGGACTATTTGTGGATTTTTTTTTTGTAAATTTTACTTAGCTTAATTTATGCTAATGACAAGATTTTGCTGAAATTTACAAATTTTAATTGAAGTAGAGACACTCCCTTGCAATCTTACTCCTATGTAGGTGCTAACCTGCTCAGCTTGATTTATCTTATCACCCTCCTATAAAGGGAACCTATGGCCCTGCTTAGCATAGGCAAGTTCATATAAACTTTAAATTTTGCAGTCAAACAACTGTCTATTTTTAAAGGGCTTTTTTTTCTGCTTTACTATATTTCAAAGCAGTCAGGAAGATGTAATACCAAAAGCAGTTTTAGGATTGTCAAATATTTCTCAAAGTTTTATTCTTCTTTTATTTATTTTTATATACACAATATAAAATATACCTCTTAAAACACCACTGCCTTTATGTACATCCTGTGCAGTGACAGATATATTTTTTTTAATAATGTAACTCGCCATCGATTCCTATCATATTGAGCAATTGAGAAGTGTCCTGCGGATTTCCTTTACAGACAGACATCAATTTCATCTCACACAGGAGAACTGCGATCTGACAGTTCTTCTGCTTCGTACCCATTGGTACATGTGATTTATACTGGAAGTTACATTCTATAACACACTATTAATTCCCCGTGGTGACTACCATATGTACCTAGAGAGTGGAAGCTTTTCTGTAAAAAAAAATGACCTAAATTATGTCATGCTGACACTGTACATTGGTATTTCTTAGTTGTTTTTCTTCTGTGTTGCTCCAATGTCACCAGCCTGTGACTTTCAGAAACTTTATTCTGAGTGATAGGCAATTGTATATTTAGAACGCTGAAGCCTTCAACTTGGAACAACTTGCTGTGCAGGAGCTGAATTCACACATTCTATTATAAAATATCTGAAGAGACAGAATGATGAAGTCTGAGAGAACAAGGATCAAATGTCATAAAATCGCAGTTGACTTTTGAATATGTGGTACACAATTGCAATTATTACAAGGGTCACACATTTAAATGCATGGTGTTATAGTATAATTGGAATTTACAGTTACCCCATTGTTATCCAACATCATAGCTAACAGCTTTACCTGATTTTTTTACCTGAGTCATTGCATATCTCCCAACTGCCACATTTTCCATGGGAGTGTTTTTTTTTAGAATTGTTTTTTTATTTTATTAGAATGCAGCTTAACAATCAAATAAGGACAAAGACATATGTCCATATATAACATTTACATAATATCCAAAACGCTATATACCCATATCAAAATATGGTATTCAAAAGAAAAAAAGAAAAAAAAAAGAAAAGAGAAAAAAGAAGAAGAGAAAAAATTTCTTTGTCCATGTCCTTTTAGCAGATGGTACATTCCCTGAAGAAGCCCAAAGGGCGAAACATGTTCACCACTACAATACCTCTACCTCTATAAATGTAAGGTTCATAAGAAATGAGTCATGATTGTACTCAGTTTTATATGGATATACTATTATTACTGATTTTTGTAATAAATTGTAATTTTAATGAACTTTTGTTATTAGTTATGATGCACCCTAAAAGTCCCATGAAATCCTCTTTTTAATTTTCTACCAGTATTTAAGAGATTTGGTGCTTTAGCTAAATGACGATTCACCCATACCAACCTACATCAGATCTTCACTCTTTGAGTACAGGTTCAATTTAAACAGCAATTGACAGGTGAAAACAATCAGCAAGCTACTAACCCTGTCCAGCATACTTTGCAGCCTTGCTAAAATCAGAAGGTCCACTCACTTAAGGGTCCTTTCAAATGGGCGGTTCACCTGGTGGACTCCATTTTGCTCATCGGGGGATCGATCTGCTGATCCACGCTAAACGGACGAATGACAGGTCCGTCTCTGCTCACTGTCCTCTAGGGGGAGATCGGATGAAAACGGACTGCCTGTCAATTTTCATCCAATCCCATCCGATCCAATCCATCAGACAGATTGAAAATAGGATCACCATCAGTTTGGACTTCACAGACAGGATCGAATCAGGCTGCAGCGAGTTTCAGCGGACATGTCACCGCTAACATTCGCCGCTCCAAAGGAGTGAACGAAGGGTCCGATCAGGTCCGCCTGAATAACTGACAGGTGGACCAAATCGGAAAGCCCGTGTTAAAGAGGCCTTACCATTTCCGAGACTTAGTTTCTGCACTGCACCCTTGTGGCAAGTTTTCATAAGTATGCTTAATTGTTTCAAGATCATCTTATAGCATGTTTGTAAAAAAAAAAAATAATAATTACTGGCTATGCCCTTGTACACACGGTCGGAAATTCTGACGGAAAATATCCGATTGGATCATGTTGTCGGATAATCTGACTTTTTCCGTCAGAATGTCCGACCAACAAAGTTTGAGAGCTGGATATAAAATGTTCTGACAACATGATCCGATCGGACTTTGTCCGATCGTTTGTAGAGAATTCCGATCGGACAAAGTGCCACGCATGCTCAGATCAAATTACGAGACCAGAGCTATTGGCTACTAGCCTGAACGTAGTCCCATCGTAACTAAATAACGTCATCACGTTACGAACGATCGGATTTTCCGACAACTTTGTCTGACCGTGTGTATGCAACACCAGTTTCGGAAAAAATCCAACTGATTTTGTGGTTGTAATTTCCGACCGTGTGTACAAGGGCTACGACACACACCCCTCATGGTTGCCTTCAATCAACTGCCATTCTTAGCTACTAAAGTAAGCAGCATAGGTCAGGTGAGTTTTTATCAGGTAGCGTTTATTTAACTTTTTCTATCAATGCTTTGCAAGCTTAGCCTTGAATAGGTAGATAGTATGCTAATTTACCAATCCCCACCTTCATAATTATTGTTGGAGGAAAATGTTGATTCAACACAATCTACCTAGTGGCACTTCAGTTCAGATTTATTTAAAAATCCTTGTGTTTAGTGCTTCTTATCTTCATTCAAATGACAGTGAGCAAGAGCTGTTCCTTGAAGAATGAAGATCTTTATGCTGCAGATAATTATTTTCAAAGTGCGCATACTATCTATGGGCTTCATTACAGGATGCATTTTCCTGATAGAATACCATTAACAATATGTGTTTCCTTCCAGATAACCTCAAAGTGATTCGCTCCCCCGTTCAGAGTACAAATGGAGGTTGTGCCCTTTCGTATTGTTCATTTAATGGCGGGCCAAGTGTCACACTGAATAACCATGATGGTGCTCACCTTACACCCCATCTGATACCTCCTCGGTATGACTTGTGTTTTGCCTGCAGGGATGAAGTTGTTTTTTCTCATTTGTGTCCTTGCCAAGTTGTCTTTCTTAGACAAGTACCATATTTGGAATGCTGTGTCTATATTTAACTTCACTTTAAATATGTAACATTTAATTGGTATTCAGCGTGCTACACATAATCTCTATATTCAAAAGAAAAATTATGGAGTATTATGTGCCTTAGAAGAATCACTGATAATATTTACTGCTACTGTATATATATATATATATATATATATATATATATATATATATATATATATATATATATATGTAGGTGTTGTATATTTTGCATTTACATGCTGTTGCTTTGCAGTCTATTGTTCTGTGGTAGCTGTCATGTTGTAATGGAATGTTGGGTTTTATAATTTTATTTGGTTAGGGCAAGCTAACGAAGAAACATGAAAAGCCCTTGTGTCTTGATTTGTCGGCATCACCAAACGAAATTCAAAGTTTGTTGACTGTTTGTCTTTCTTTGACTTGTTACTTTCTGATGGCTCCATGGATTGCCATGACTTGTTACTTTATTTCTGTTGGCTCCATGGATTGCCATGACTTGTTACTCTATTTCTGATGGCTCCATGGATTGCCATGACTTGTTACTTTATTTCTGATGGCTCCATGGGTTGCCATGACTTGTTACTTTATTTCTAATGGCTCCATGGATTGCCATGACTTGTTACTCTATTTCTGATGGCTCCATGGATTGCCATGACTTGTTACTTTATTTCTGATGGCTCCATGGGTTGCCATGACTTGTTACTTTATTTCTAATGGCTCCATGGATTGCCATGACTTGTTTTTGGTTCATCTTTCTTTTCCTGCCCATTCCTGACACTTTGGGGTTGATTTACCAAAACTGGAGAGTGCAAAATCGGGTGCCACTGTGCATGGTATCCAATCAGTTTCTAACTTTAGCTTGTTCAATTAAGCTTTGACAGAAAAAAAAAACTTGGAAGCTGATTGGGTTCTATGCAGAGCTGGACCATTTTTCGCACTCTCCAGTTTTATTAAATCAACCCCTTTGGCTCCTAACCTGACTTTCGTTGTTGATTTTGTCCTGTTACTAGACATCCCATATGCTATCTGTCCTTAATTGGACAGTCCTTACATTGGCTTGGCTTTTGATCACTGCATCTACACTACCTGTCCTGACCTTGGGATTAAAAAAATAAATCCCTGCACTATAAAATAAATAAACCAGAAATGCATAAAGAGATATAGAGCTGCTACCACTAGATAGTACACTCAAGTTGGGTGTCAGTTGGGTGGTGGTGTCATCTTGCTGGGTGGGGCAATGGCGCCATTTTGTTAACTTTTGTATTTGGATGCATACTTCTTTCTTTCTTTACACGCTCTTTTCCTTGATTTGCTTATTTTATGAGTAGCATTTTTATTAATTAAAAATAAAAATATATTTTATTGATCCACGATATTAGTGCTTCTTTTGTGCTTTGACATGTAAATACCCACTGGAGACTGGAGAAGGCATTTAAAGGACCAGTAGGCTGGCTGATACCAATATGTAACAAAACCACTTAGGATCTCCATATTATAGTGTGGTCCACGAGTTCAGGTGAGAAGACACCCATCTTTGGTGATGGGCATGTTGGTGGTCCTCATTTGCGGTGAAGAGTTCTTTGAAAAATTGGAATACTAAGAAGATCTGGATTTGTATCACACTATAATTGGAGTGTTTATGGGACCTAGTTACGTGATTGGACATGTATATTTATATTGATGCACACTTTTTGCTTCACATTAAAATTGGATAGTGTATGGGATTATTTTTCACTAGATTTTCTACTTATGGTATATTTTGTTTGTACTTATATATTTAATACTGTATATGATATTTCTGAAACTGTATTATTTTAAATTATTTGAACACTTTTATTATATGGAGCGCTTCACTATTCTAATTGCTTAGGCATATGAGTTGAAAAGCTTCTACATTATGCTGAATTTCAGAAAATTCAGGGGGGGATTTGATGAATTTACAGGTACAGCGGAGAACCCCTTAATACAATAGATATAATGGTAAGCTATGTCGTATGGAACTTTGGCACGTTCTCAAACACAGAAACTAAGTAAAAAAAATGTACTCCTATAGGGTGTAGGAAGATCAATGTACACTTCAAAGTTCTAAATATAAATTTGTGTGTGATGACTCCAGGCAACATCCTTCAGAGCCAAATTACTACTCTAGGTCACTGTTCTGTCTCTGTGCATTGTGGGCATCAAACCTTCACGAATAGACCAGTGTAAGGATTATTGTGTTAAAAAAAAAAAAACTCTTACGGGGATATTTTATTTCTGTATCGCTCTGGTTCAAGTAAAGTCACAGACATCTGCTTCACGGTTTTCAATCCTCAATTCTCACAGCTCAGAAGATTTAATAAATCACACGGTGCAGTTTACTCACTCCTGCCTAAGTTCACTTAACTGCAGATAACTTGCCTCTGCACCTTAGGCCAAGGAGAAGAATAATTATGGATGAAAGCTGCCGAAGCAATATCTGAACTGTAAATAAGTTGGAGAACTCACCTGCAGCTGAGTGAGCATTATGAAATCGGGGAACCGGGGAATTGACGAGAAGCTTGGGGCTACTGTGTGCCTGTCAATTGTGAACCAATTTCTCTGTTTAAAGTGTAATTTGGTGGTAAATTGTCCTCTAGTAGTTAAGAAATAAATGTTCTGTAGTTAGGGTCCAAGGGCATTGATTTATCAAGGATAGTAGAATATGTAATAAAACATGGAGAGCAAGGCTCTAAAGCAACACACTTGCATTTCAGAGTCCAGTGATCAAATAAAGCAAATGAAAGGTCTGGAAGAAGTCATAAACTTGTGTTATTCCTTAGCTACCTTACCTAAGTTTGGACATATAGAAGGTATTTCTGTTCTGTGTCGATCAAGTGTTGTCTTAATATAACTGTAGAGAGATATACAGTAGATATAAAATGTCTACACACCCCTGTTAAAATGTCAGGTTTCTGTGATGTAAAATAATAGGACAAAGATAAATAATTTCAGAACTTTTTCCACCTTTAATGTGACCTATAAACTGTACAACTCAATTGAAAAACAAACTGAAATCTTTTAGGGAGGGGAAGTAAAAATTAAAAAATAAATTAATGTGGTTGCATAAATGTGCACGTCCTCTTATAACTGGGCATGCACAGGGGTACAGGGGTCAAGTCCTGGGGAGAAAAGTGTGGGAACGCCCACCCAAGATCCACTCCCCCACCAAAAAAAAATTAAAAATGATACGCTCATATGCACAAACGCCTCAAAAGTGGTATTTTTCATCTAATTTTCTGATTGTGTGTATGAAGCTTAACTACATAAAAAAAAATCCTCAATAAACATAAATACGGTAATTCTCTGAATAATCAGCATTCATTCAATTGTGCTTCCATGAAAATGTGATCATGTTCTGATCTTTATTGGGGAATTTTATTTTGTATATAGAGTGTTTATGTGGTGAGTTTACACTTTTTATTGAACAGAGTTTGGATAACACAGGGTTAAACGGAAAGGTCATAAATTAACTGCACACTATCTGAACAGAATGCTTGGGGAGATAGTGATGTGTTCCTGCTTAGGAGATGTATGTTAGCTTGGGGGGCTGCAAACTCTGCAGGGCTTCAACACACACTTGCTGCTATTCCAACCCTTCACATATTTCCACATAAACTTCCCTCCTGGCATTAAACTTTGCCAGGTATTGTGCTCAGCTTACCACCCCAAACTGATGTTCCTCCCTCAGCTCACCTCTCTCCCTGCATGTCCTGTGAGCAGAATAGCTTATCTACTTGTCAGCTAGACCTAGACCTGTTCTACCCGTCAGCTAGCTGTGATTGACAGGTAGATCAAAGCGGAAGCTGTCATGGGGCCCCCTACTGGCAATGCCTGAATGATCAGGTGTGCGGCACTTACTATTGGGAGCTGTGTTGGCAGCTGCTGGTGTAACACCTGCCACACAGCTTGCATAATTCAAAGTCTTGCAGGACACGACTGCTAATGGGAACTTAGTTCCTGTTGTGGAAAAAGTACAGGAACTCCGTTCCCATGCGTTCCCGCAAGACTTGTGCCCTGGGCATGCACCTGTGTGCAGAATTAAGCAATCACATTTAAACTCATATAGGAATAGGAGGAAAACTAAAAAGGAGTTAGGACACACCTGCCATTTAGAGTGCCTCTGATTAACCCCAAAAAAGTTCAGCATCCTACAGCAAAAGCCATGGTCCGCAGAGAGCTTCCAAAGTATCAGAGGGATCTCATTGTTAGAAGGTATCAGTCAGGAGAAGGGTACAAAATAATTTCCAAGGCATTGGATATACCATTGAACACAGTGAAGACAGTCATCAACAAGTGGAGAAAATATGGCACAACAGTGACAGTACAAAGAACTGGACGTCCCCCCAAAATTGATGAAAATACCAGAAGAAAACTGGTCAGGGAGGTTGCCAAGAGGCCTACAGCAAAATTAAAGGAGCTGCAGGAATATCTGGCAAGTACTGGCTGTGTGGTACATGTGACAACAATCTCCTGTATTCTCGTTATGTCTGAGCTATGGGGTAGAGTGGCAAGAAGGAAGCCATTTCTTATGAAGAAAAAAATCCAAGCCCAGCTAAATTTTTCAAAAAACACATCTGAAGTCTCCCAAAAGCATATGGGAAAATATGTTATGGTCTGGTGAAACCAAGGTTGAAATCTTTTGGCTATAATTTTAAAAGATAGGTTTTGAGCAAAAAAAAGAACTGTGCATCACCAAAAGAACACCATACCCACAGTGAAGCATGGTGGGGGCAGCATCATGCTTTGGGGCTGTTTTTCTTCAGCTGTAACAGCTTAGTCAAGGTAGAGGGAATTGTATGCCAGTCACTATTGGCACAAAACCTTTAGGCTTTTGCTAGAAAGCTGAACATGAAGGGGAACTTCACATTTCAGCGACCCAAAACATACATCCAAATCAACAAAGGAATAGCTTCACCAGAAGAAGATTCAAGTTTTTTAACGGTCCAGCCAGAGCCCAGACCTGAATCCAATTGAAAATCTGTAGGGTGATCTGAAGAGGGCTGTGCACAGGAGATACCTTGGAATCTGACAGATTTGGAGTGTTTTTGTAAAGGAGAGTGGGCAAATATTGCCAAGTCAAGATGTGCCATGCTGATAGACTCGTACCCAAAAAGACTGAGTGCTGTAAAAAAATCAAAAGGTGCTTCAACAAAGTAATAGTTTAGGGCGTGCACACGTATGTAACCATATTATTATTTATTTTTATTTTTTTTACTTCCCTCCACCTAAAGGATTTCTGTTTGTTGTTCAACTGTACAGTTTATAGGTCACATTAAAGGTGGAAAAAAATCTGAAATGATTTATCTTTGTCTCATTGTTTACATTGCAGAAACTTGTCATTTTAACAGGTGGGTATAGAGTTTTTATATCCACTGTGTCAGGTCATCTGAGTCCAGGTGACAGATGCACCCTGTTGGGGTCTGGAGTGCACTGCAAGGTAGTGGACCCTACGGCTGACTGCTGCGGAAGGAGCTCTGGGTGGTTCAAGAAAGCAGGTACTCTGGAGCACCAACACGGATCACACTAGGAGCTAGAGCATGAGATTTCCCTGGGCATGGAAACTAAGAGCTAGCGGGTGTTCACCAGGGCCCCTGATGGTGGGGATGGACTTCGTTGCAGTCTGGCTCCAGGTCGCGCCCCCCAGTGTCTCCCAGCAGATAGCTGCCATAACCCCAGCATTTTTCTCCACAGCGGGCGACTGGCTTTCAGATAAAAATGGTCTCTGCAGCGGATTCGCAAGATCACTTTTATCGGCGGCGGGAGAAGCCCCCCCTCCCGCCATGCTCTGGTCATCTCTGCCACTTACCTGAGCCCTTGGTAGCAATCAGGTAATTTCCACATACTGCCTGGATGTAAAAAAAAAATGACATTTCATTTTTATTTTTTTTTGCATTTTAGTGTAAATATGAGATTTGAGGTCTTTTTGACTCCAGATCTCATTCTCATATTTAAGAGGTCCTGTCATGCTTTTTTCTATTACAAGGGATGTTTACATTGTCGCATACATAAATCACAACCGCATATGAAAACTGTGCTCGAACCACACATGTGAGGTATTGCCACGATCGTTAGAGTAAGAGCAATAATTCTAGCCCTAGAACTGTTCTGTAACTATAACATGTATCCTGTAGACATTTTTAAACATTGCCTATGGACATTTTTAAGGGTAAAAGTTTGTTGCCATTCCACAAGTGGGCACAATTTTTAAGCGTGACATGTTGGGTATCAATTTACTCGGCTTAACATTATCTTTCACAATATGAAAAAAACTGGTTTAACTTTGCAGTTGTCTTATTTTCTAAGACAAAAAAGCTTATTTTTTCCCAAAAAAAGTGCGCTTGTAAGAAGGCTGCGTAAATGCGGTGTGAAGTAAAGTATTTGCAATGACTTCCATTTTATTCTCTAGCAACACTCTTATATGTCAACCTTTTTCATCTATTTGGATGGGAGGCAGCAGTTTCCATCTGTTCAGATAGGACCATTTTTCAGTGGAGACTGTTCACGTGTATATGCTTTATTGACTTCGTTTATTTAACGCATTCTATGTGATCACATTCTTTTTATGCTTTAAGGCTTTTAGTTTATCACAGGTTTGAATATCTGGGATTTCTTCTTTCACTCAATGGACTATATTATGTAACTATACACTTGGATTTATTATGTGGTGCACACACTGGTGTTGACCAATTATTTTGTCTTTTCTTCTGAATTTTTTCAGGAGTTGTCACTGTATATTACTACATGTGTTTTTTTTAGATTGTTTGTTTAGCGCTGCATTAAGCCTATAATAATGTTTACCTGTAGGTAAATTTCATATCTCCTAAACTTGCAGTGTTTAGGAGATATTCCCACTGGATGCAGCCAGTGACATCACTGGCGCACACGCTCTAAAGGTTCAGCATACCTTGCTGGACCTTCAAAGCTCTGTGCCTTAGCCGATGGCTGCCGCGTGCATGCCACTCATACAGCTGAAGCCTGCGAACCCGGAAGAAAAACCAGGGGAAGATGGAAGCCCTGTCATTGGTGACAGCACACTATTGGAGGGTTCTGTTCTAAGGTAAGTATTTCATAATTAGCTAGAATGCAATGCATACCAGCACATTATTATTTTTTGTTGCCAGCGGCAGTTTACTACCGCTTTAGGTGTCAGCTTCAGGTTGATGAATTAAGTACCCTTTGATGGATCACCTAACTTGAAGATTTGACCTACCCTGTTTCCCCTAAAATTTGACCTAGTGTGATTGTCGGTGATAGCTGCAATAAAAGCCCTACCCCCCAAATAAGCCCTAGTTAAAGTCCTTGTAGGTCTTCTTTTCAGGGTAGGGCTTATTTTTGAGGAAACAGAGTAGGGCTTATTTGGGTGGTAGGGCTTATATTGCAGCCAACACCGACAATCACGCTAGGTCTTATTTTAGGGGAAACAGGGTAGGTAATTTTTTTTTTTTCAACAAAACCCACTAAATATTTAGAAATGTTTTTTCAACTGATCCAATACTTTTCCAGTCTAAAAATACTTCATAATATCCATGTAATATATAAATGCTATGTTAATTATAATTTGTTAAAACACCTAAACTGCTGTGATGAACTTACTGGTAGAAGAAGTTCCCCCTTAACCCATTTGACATACCCCCTGGGGGGTACATGTTCTGCTGGTTAAAAACAAATTTTTATAATATATTTAAAATGTATAAATAATATTTGGTTTCCACAATTAATGCTTTGCCGTGTACGATAAAAACATGTTATAAGTTGTGACATGAGGTTGTGTAAGATTGATCTGATAAAAATTGCGTGAGCACGACTTTTTGCTTGCTTTTAATATGCAATCCTATTTTTAAAGGCAGACAGGTCCCCTTGGAAACATCCATTTATCTCTTTTGAAGATATAAAGCATTTCCGCAGGGAGGCTGGCCCGTCTCAGGGGTTTTGCATTCTCTGGCAATATAGGATTTTAAGTCCCATAAGATTTTATCAGTCTGAAATAGTTCCACACAATAATAAGGAGATAAATGGAATGTGGTGACTTTGTAGGACATTCTGCAGAATGTAGCACAAGACTGATCTCATGAGGATTGCGAATGAGAACCTGTCATTGTGATAGACCTGGATATATTGGCTAAAAAAAATAAATGAAATAAAAACCTAACATTAAAAAAGGCATACAGACTAGAACTTGCCCACGCTTTATGTAGATATTTTGCCATCCACTTGATAAACTGTGTATCTAAGGTTCTGTGGATTTGGATTATTTAAAGGGTTAGTCCACCGTAGGGATGAGCTTCGTGTTCGGGTCGAACATACGTTCGACTCGAACATCGGCTGTTCGTCCGTTCGGTGAAGTCCGAACATTTTGGTCCGTTCGCGCCAAATTCATGTGGCGCTCACGGCCCACAATGCACTGCGATGGCGCAGTGCATTGCTGGCTCATGATTGGCCAAGCATGCACTGTGACCCCGCATGCTTGGCCAATCACAGCGCCAGCAGCGAGGAGAGCCATGATTGGCCACAGGCAGGATGCCTGTGGCCAATCATAGCTCAGGCTGTGTAGTGCACGCCCCACACTATATAAGGCCGCCAGCGCGGCGGCCTTGTGTAGTGTGTTGGCGTCTGAAGCAGTGGGTGTTCTGTGTACCTTCAACACAGTACACAATGATCGTTTTCGGCCGATTTTCGATCTTGCTGTTGTGTAGTGGTTGTTGTCTGCGTGCCCTGACCGCAGTATACACCGCTATATTCACCCCACCTATATAGCTAGTGATCTATCTTTTATAATAAAGCTTGCAGTCAGTAGTGTTAGGAGCTAGTGCGTGCTGTCTGCGTGCTCTGTACCCAGTACATACCGCTATATCCACCTACATAGCTGTTCTCTATTTGAGCCCACTTGCCATCTGCAGGAGTTATTGGAAGTTGTGTGTGCCTCCAGCACAGCACAGTATACATCTGTATATACCCCTTTATATCTGGTGTTCTATAATAAAGGCATCTGCAGGAGTTAGTGGGTGTTCTGTGTACCTTCAACACAGTACACACCGATTGTTTTCGTACGATTTTCGATCTTGCTGTTGTGTAGTGGTTGTTGTCTGCGTGCCCTGACCGCAGTATACACCGCTATATTCACCTCACCTATATAGCTAGTGATCTATCTTTTATAATAGAGCTTGCAGTCAGTAGTGTTAGGAGCTAGTGCGTGCTGTCTGCGTGCTCTGTACCCAGTACATACCGCTATATCCACCTACATAGCTGTTCTCTATTTGAGCCCACTTGCCATCTGCAGGAGTTATTGGAAGTTGTGTGTGCCTCCAGCACAGCACAGTATACATCTGTATATACCCCTTTATCACTGGTGTTCTATAATAAAGGCATCTGCAGGAGTTAGTGGGTGTTGTGTGCCTCTAGCACAATATATACTACCCAACTGCTTTTTTACCCAACTCCCTTCAGGCCATTACCATGTCTGGAAGGCCAGCAAGGAGAGGCAGACAGGCGCGAGCCGATAAAAGAGGGCAAGCAGGCTCTGTGTCTAGAGACAACAGTGCTGGTCGTGGACGCGGTGCATTGTCATCAGCACGTGGCCATGGGACACGCTTGTCCTTCTTTTCGGCAGCTGGACATGTTGAGCTGCAACATGCCAACGTCTCAGGGTACTAGCAAAGCAGCTGCCAACGCATCGTCTTTCCTCCTCTCAATGTTATCATCAGTGACTCCTTCCCTAGACCCACCACGTCCTCCTGAGGAGTCTCCTGAACTCTTTGAGCACAGTGTTGGGTACATGCTCCAGGAGGATGCCCAGTGTTTTGTGGGCTCTGATGATGACACTCAGCTAGAGGAAGGCAGTAGCGTGAGCGCAGAGAGAGGGGATGCTCAAGAAGGACAGCAATCTGACAGTCATGTTCCACAAGCTGCAGCATACTGCCAGGTTTGCTACAGCGATGAAGAGGGAGGGGATGATGAGGGCACTGACTCCACGTGGGTGCCTGGAAGGAGAGAGGAGGAGGAGGAAGAGGAGGAGGAGGCACATGTCCAACGAGGCAGGATGCCCTCCGGGGGCCAGCTTAGGGGCAGCACACCGATTGAATCACACCGCAGAGCTCTGCCTGTGCAGGGCGCTGCCTCTGCGTGTTATTCTAAAAGTTCTTTGGTGTGGGCCTTTTTTGAGACGAGTGCATCAGATCGCACCGCTGCTATTTGCAACATATGTCTCAAGCGTATCTCGCTTGGCCAAAACATCAGCCGCTTGGGCACCACATGCTTGACCAGACATATGTTGACCTGCCATGCAGCTCGTTGGCAAGCGTACCTCAAAGACCCACACCAAAGAACAAAGCGGACCTCTCCTTGCTCCTCATCAGCTGGCATCTCCAACCCCACTAGACCTTCAGTCCTCTCTGAAACCTGCTCTGAGAGGAATGAAGGTGTAGAATTAGGTGTGTCACAGCCAAGTGCTTCCGGGAACTCTGCTAGCGGTACACCCACGTCCGATTATAGCAGGCAAATGTCCTTGCCCCAGCTGCTGGACCGGCGAAAGAAGTTCACTCCCAGCCATCCACATGCCCAGCGGTTGAATGCTAGCTTGGCTAAATTGCTAGCACTTCAACTGCTGCCTTTTCAGTTGGTAGACTCGGCCCCCTTCCGTGAGTTTGTACAATGTGCGGTTCCTCAGTGGCAGGTCCCCAAACGCCACTTTTTCTCACGGAAGGCGATTCCGGCTCTCTACCGGCATGTGGAAGGCAATGTCCTTGCCTCGCTGGACAGGGCGGTCAGCGGTAAGGTGCATATTACCGCTGACTCATGGTCCAGCAGGCATGGACAGGGACGTTACCTGTCTTTCCCGGCCCATTGGGTCACTCTTCTGGCAGCTGGGAAGGATGCAGGACAAGGTGCAGTAGTGTTGGAGGTTGTTCCGCCACCACGCCTCCAAAATGCTACTATTGGTTGTGACACACCTCTCTCCTCCACCCCCTCCTCTTCTTCTTCCTCCATGGCCTCTTCCAGTGCTCTGTCCTCAGAACCAGCGGTGCTTCGTAGGCGTTCCAGGGGCTACGCAAGTACGCAGGCAAAACGATGCCATGCCGTGCTTGCGCTGGTTTGTTTGGGGGACAGGAGCCACACTGGGGTGGATGTTTTGTCAGCTCTGCAGGGGCAGGCCGAGAGGTGGTTGACGCCACGCCAGCTTAAGCCAGGAATGGTGGTTTGTGACAATGGCACCAACTTCCTCTCCGCCCTCCGACAGGGACAACTAACCCATGTGCCCTGTGTAGCTCACGTCCTTAACCTGGTGGTGCAGCGGTTCTTGGGCAGGATGTCCTGAAGCAGGCCAGGAAAGTCTGTGTGCATTTCCGCCGATCATTTAATGCCTGTGCTCGGCTGGCTGAGCTCCAAAAGGAGTTGAACCTGCCCAAGAACCGCCTTATATGTGACATGCCCACCAGGTGGAACTCAACGTTGGCCATGCTGCAGCGGCTGCACACGCAGCAGAGGGCCATCAATGAGTACCTGTGCGACTACGGCACCAGGACAGGGTCAGGGGAGCTCGGTTTTTTCTCACCACGCCAGTGGGGCATGATCAGGGATGCATGCACTGTCCTGTCACCATTTCAGGAGGCCACAAGGATGGTGAGCAGTGACAGTGCATGCATCAGTGACACTGTACCTCTTGTCCACCTCTTGGAGCATACGCTGCGTGGAATAATGGACAGGGCACTTGAGGCAGAACAGAGGCAGGAAGAGGAGGACTTCCTTGCCTCTTAAGGCCCCCTTTATCCAGACAGTGTTCCTGCTGTGCCACCCATCACACAGGAAGAGGATGAGGAGGAGGAAGAGGAGGAGGAGGATGATTGTGTCAGCATGGAGGTGGGGGCTGGCACTCAGCATCAGCAGCAGCAGCAGTCTTGTAGGGATGATTTACAGTCCCAAGAAACACGTGGACTTGTACGTGGCTGGGAGGAGGTAGCTGCGGATCATGTTATCCTTAGTGACCCAGAGGACTCCGGACCGAATGCCTCAGCTAACCTACGCTGCATGGCCTCCCTGATCCTGCAAAGCCTGCGGAAGGATCCTCGTATTCTTCGGATCAAGGAGAGGGACCATTACTGGCTGGCCACTCTCCTTGATCCACGGTACAAGGGTAAGGTTGCAGACCTTATCTTGCCATCGCAGAGGGAGCAGAGGATGAGACATCTCCGGGAGGCCTTGCAGAAAGGTCTGTGCAACGCGTTCCCAGAGACTGGGAGGTTACAAACTCCTGGCCCTGGACAACGTGTTGCTGAGGCATCGGTCAGAAGGAGCGGTGGAGAAGGTGGCCGTCTGACTGATGCTTTCAGACAATTTTTTAGTCCGCAGCCCCAAGGTATGATCGGTTCCAGCACCCATCGCCAGCGTCTGATTTACATGGTGCAGGAATACCTAGGGGCAAGGTCAGACTTGGACACCTTTCCAACCGAAAATCCTCTGGCTTACTGGGTCTTGAGGATGGATCACTGGCCAGAGCTTGCACAGTATGCAATTGAGCTACTGGCCTGTCCTGCATCCAGCGTTCTTTCGGAACGCACCTTCAGTGCTGCTGGTGGCTTTGTTACCGATCACAGGGTGCGTCTGTCCACCGAATCAGTTGATCGACTGACCTTCATCAAGATGAATCAGTCTTGGATAACCCACAGCTACCAAGCACCTGAAGCTGATGTAACCGAATAATTTTTTTTGAAATATCACATCCCTTCAAGACTGCCTATGCTGATGCTGAGTGACTGTCCTGTTATGTTGATTGTCTATCCTCTTCCTCCTCCACTGATATGTTGGAAGAACATTTCTGGTTCTGGTTGATGCCATCAGCACAATTTTTCTGCCCCTGTTTAACAGGGGCGTTTAAGTACAATTTTTGATGAAATGCTTTGCAGCAGGGCTAATTCCTGCAATCAAACAAGAGTATATGGGAGAGGTTGCAGTGTGGTGGCACCAGCACCAGTGCCTAAGGCCCAATTTTTCTGCCCCTGTTTAACAGGGGCGTTTAATTACAATTTTTGATGCAATGCTTTGCAGCAGGGCTAATTCCTGCAATAAAACTAGAGTATATGGAAGAGGTTGCAGTGTGGTGGCACCAGCACCAGTGCCTAAGGCCCAATTTTTCTGCCCCTGTTTAACAGGGGCATTTAATTACAATTTTTGATGCAATGCTTTGCAGCAGGGCTAATTCCTGCAATAAAACTAGAGTATATGGAAGAGGTTGCAGTGTGGTGGCACCAGCACCAGTGCCTAAGGCCCAATTTTTCTGCCCCTGTTTAACAGGGGCGTTTAATTACAATTTTTGATGCAATGCTTTGCAGCAGGGCTAATTCCTGCAATAAAACTAGAGTATATGGCAGAGGTTGCAGTGTGGTGGCACCAGCACCAGTGCCTAAGGCCCAATTTTTCTGCCCCTGTTTAACAGGGGCGTTTAATTACAATTTTTGATGCAATGCTTTGCAGCAGGGCTAATTCCTGCAATAAAACTAGAGTATATGGAAGAGGTTGCAGTGTGGTGGCACCAGCACCAGTGCCTAAGGCCCAATTTTTCTGGCCCTGTTTAACAGGGGCGTTTAATTACAATTTTTGATGCAATGCTTTGCAGCAGGGCTAATTCCTGCAATAAAACAAGAGTATATGGCAGAGGTTGCAGTGTGGTGGCACCAGCACCAGTGCCTAAGGCCCAATTTTTCTGCCCCTGTTTAACAGGGGCGTTTAAGTACAATTTTTGATGCAATGCTTTGCAGCAGGGCTAATTCCTGCAATCAAACAAGAGTATATGGGAGAGGTTGTAGTATGGTGGCACCAGCACCAGTGCCTAAGGCCCAATTTTTCTGCCCCTGTTTAACAGGGGCGTTTAATTACAATTTTTGATGCAATGCTTTGCAGCAGGGCTAATTCCTGCAATAAAACTAGAGTATATGGAAGAGGTTGCAGTGTGGTGGCACCAGCACCAGTGCCTAAGGCCCAATTTTTCTGCCCCTGTTTAACAGGGACATGTAATTACAATTCTTGATATAATATTTCACAGGAGGGCCCCTTCCTGTGCCCACCCAGAGTAATGGTGAGGACTTATAGTGTTGTGGCACCAGCACCACAACCACCAAAGGTCAATTTTTCTACCACTGTTAAACAATGGCATGTAATTACAATTCTTGATATAATCGTTCACAGCAGGGCGCTCCAGCGCCCACCAAGAGTCACTTTGAGGGCTTACAATGTTGTGGCAAAACCAACACCTTGTTCCGCCATTTCTGCAGAGCATATAGGGCAGGCCCCTACTTTCAAACATCCAACTTACAAACATCTCCTACTTGCAAACGGAAGGAGACAACAGCAAGTGAGATGAAAAAAGATGGACGATAAAACAAATTATTCAGGGGTGATAACCCTTCCCTATGTTTTCCAAAAAGCTTAAAAATAGTTTTTTTGACTGGAGCTACACTTTAAAAATGTACCAGTTGAAAATTACAAACAGATTCAACTTAACACAACAAACCTACACAGTCCCTGTCTTGTTTACACTGCCTGTATACTGCTGTTCTGAGTATATAGGGCCTGGGGGGCCACACGCATTTCCTTTTTTTAATATGGGTACTGGGTTCCCCTTAATATGCGTACAAGACCCAAAGGGGCTGGTGATAGGCAGGGAGGGCTACCCATGCCATTTTTCTCAATGATTTTCAACCATATTGCAGGAACCAGATATAACATTAAAACCGCAAGCAGTTTTAAATGGTGTTATTTCCGTTTAATGTCATTTTGTGCAGGGACTGTTCTAAACACGGGAAACACGTGGCACTTCACAGGCATACTACAGACACCCCCCAGGCACCATATTTAAAGGAATATTTCACTTTTTTTTTCACTTTAATCGTCATTACAATCAGTGCTCCCGCCAAAACGGCCATTTTTAAAAACATTTTAGGCATTGACCCATGTCCCCTGGGGCAGGAGCCAGGTCCCCAAACCCTTTTTAGGACAGTATCTTGCATATTAGCCGTTAAAATTAACACTTTTAATTTCGAACGTTCGAGTCCCATAGACTTCAATGGGGTTCTAAAGTTCGTTCGAATTTGGGGTCCGTGCGAACCGAACCGGGGGGGTGTTCGGCTCATCCCTAGTCCACCGTTACCAAAGACATCATCAATGCAGATAAAGGGTGTCTGTAGATAAAAACAAACTGTGAATTGTTGACTAAAGTTGAATAAGATCCTTGCTATAGGTGTAGGCAACCTTGTGAACCCTGACTGGAAAACGTCTAGGATGTTGCTATGGGCTGTTACCATTTACCTTTGTCATCACAGAAGTCGGTTCTCAAATGCTGAGCTCAGAGCTTCTGCATCAGGGGATAGGATGGGGCTTTGAATCAAAGAAAGAGCTCACTGATGTAAAGATGAAGGTAACAGCTAGGCTTCTCTTAACAACGTCCTTTATCTGCATAGGCAGTTTTTGGTAAAGGTGAACCATGGCTTTAAATTTGTTTTTAGAGATTTAGGTAAAGGATACTACATACCAAATTGGCCCTGAATAACCTCCCTAGGATTCAGTAGGAATCTATTTTTACAATCAGTTCCATTCATCCCTTGGGGAATGGAATTAACCCTTTAATGTTCTGCTCCACCGTTTGGTAGAGCACATTTTGAGTCACGCTAACTCATTGAAAAATGTGGACTTTAAATGGTTAAAAAAGTGTGTCTCAGGACCCCGGTATTTTGTACTCAAGACGATTTCTCTTGTTGTGTCCATGTGGGTGGGGGCTACCAACCACCTTAGCACAGCAGAGTGTGCTGCATAGGAAATAATGCACATGCTGTCCATGACCTTCCTTATGGCTTCACTTTAGTCAAACTAAGGGGGCAGAGGGTGCTGGGAGCTGTCCTTCACATCTTTATAATGATTCTCAACTGATGGGGCAGCTTCTACCTAACATGTATACAATAATGGGTCCGTTAGTGAGAGAGGTAAAGAAATGGCCCCAGAAGGCTTCAGAAGTCCCATTTATAGTGTCGGTTAGTTGAGGTAGCTGACGAAAAAAAAGAAAAGCAGAAGGTAGACAAGAAAAAGTGGCACAGAAAAGATTTCAAACAATTACGACTGGAACAAAAGAAAGAGTATAATGTGTAGCAGGTGGAAAGCTAAAAGGCAAATAGTAAGAAATAGAGCTTCAACAGAAACAAGAGCAAATGACACGGAAGTGGAAAAGTGCATTTACACCATATACACTGTTGCATCCCATTGCTAAGAGAGGCCAAGCTGTTACTGTTCACATCCACCATAACAGGGGCAAGTTCTTTCTTTGATCCAAACCTCACATGCACTTCTTCGCCCCTGATGCAGAAGCTCTGTGCTCTGAGTTTTAGAGTTCACACCTGTGATGGTGGAGGTGAGCAGTAACATCTAGACCTCTCTTAGCAACATCCTAAGAGTTTTCCAGTTAGGCTTCATGAGGTACATAAATGGCCTACACCTAAAGCAAGGGCATTATTCAAGTTTAGTGAATAATAGTTATTTTTTTATCTACAGGTACCTTTTATCTGCATAGTCTGTTTTTCGGTAAAGGTAAACTAACCCTCTAAAAGATAAAAAAGTGTGCGCTGTAAGCACTGCTGGATTAACATAGGGGCTATTGGAGCTGCAGCTCCAGGCCTCTTACCTTAAGCTAGGCCCATTTAAAAAAAAAAAAAAATCACAAAAAAAAGATTGACTTCGAGGGTCGTGGCTCGGCGACCAGGGGTCACATAGAGCCCACAGTTAGAGGGTAGGTAGCTTAAGGTCTACCCCACTATTGGTCAAAATTTGGGACTCCTATTACCTATGGTCTCGGAGATTCGGGGCTTCTTACACAGCCTGTCAGAAGCTACATATGGAGTGGCCAGTTTAAATACAAGCTGGCACACTCTGTTTGCAGCAGACTGAGAGGATGACACACAGTGCCTCTCCTTACTTCTTGTCAGAGGCATTGAGCTCAATGGACAGCTTGGAGTCTGCAGAGTTTGACAGGCAGCACCACCTGTCAAACTCGCTTGCAGTTAGCAGCATAGTCCAACAATGTAAAACTGCCATTTAGCAATGTAAAAAAAAAGTAGGCGGCCGTAGCACCTCATGACCGCCTGTCAGCTGTTGCTATACACGTTGAAAAGCAATACACCCCAGATCACTTTTCAGAGGGCAGTAAGCATTACTGCAAATATGAAAGAAACTTGAAACACATCATCCATTTCACACTCACCACTAACCAGGTCACTCCGCAGCCACTTTCCATGTTAGCCACTTCCCTTCAACTTATATCATAGGTGATCATTTCCCAACCTGCAGATGACAGATCATACTCCAAAAGATATCATTCCAGGTTACTCCCCCCATCTGCTGATTGATATCCCTCCATGACCACCTCACACCCCCCTGCTGACAGACCTCTCTCCCCAGCCTGTCCCCACATACCTTCTCATCTGCTGACCTGTGGATGGGAGAATCAATACCGCAGTGTTATTGTGTTTTGCCAGTGGGGAGCCTTCCCTACCCACACAATACAATCATCAGTGTTGCTAACTATAGCTGGCAGCATCGCAGCACTGGTTGTTTTGGGAAAAACCTGACATGCTGGTTGTACTCAAGTCAATTAATAAATTGATTTGTGTACAACCAGCTAGTCCATACATAGATCGACTATAGCTGGTCTGTGCTTAATTGGCTTAATTTCAATTCATGTATGGCCTGCTTAACCACTGCGCAGTCCCTAAACATCCTGCCACAAACCTTTACATTTTTACTTCCCAGATTCCTACATCCTTCTCTCCTGTACATACTGCTCACTGTCATACCCTCCACATTCCTCTTCTGTACATACTGCCCACTGTGATACCCTCAATACTCTTCTCCTGTACATACTGCCAACTATCTTTCTCTCCAAACTCCTCTCCTGTACATACCACCCTCATAATACCTTCCACACTCCTCTCCTGTACATACGGCCCCTATCATACCCTCCACACTCTTGTTCTGTACATACTGCTCACTGGCATACCCTCTACACTTCTCTCCTGTACATAGTGCCCACTGTTATACCCTACACATTCCTCTCCCTCACCTGCACATACTTCCCACTTTTATACCATCCAAACTCCTCCCTTATGCCTCTTACACACAAAAACAGTTCTTTAAAATGATATTGAATATCCTCAATGTTACCAGCTCTAGAATGGGCACACTTTTGTTCCATCTTCGCCCTGTCTTCCTTCTGGGTTCTGTGCCTTCGGTCACTTGCCTTGGCCGGGCTGTGTTGCTGTCACTTCCACGAATGCTCATTCCCATCCTCTCTTTCTCTCTAATTCCCCCTCTATCTCTCATCCTCCCTCCCTTACCCCTCACCCCTCTCTCATCCCCTTTCACTCTCTCTCATCCTCCCTCATTCTATTTCATTTAATTTGTTATAACAAAAAATTGTTTGCATTTTTAATTATTATTATTATTATTATTTTTTTTATAAAAAGCCCCACCATAATCCTCAGCAACAGGCCCATGATGTTCTTAATCCGACCCTGGCTGTAAGTGATTGTAGCTCTAGAATTCTGAATAATGGAGGAATAATTTAAAATATAAGCAGTCCTCCTTCTTTGAACCCTATTGATCTGCTAATTTAAAACTTCTCCAGTGCATAGTACATGTTGTTCATTCTTCTGGGTTAAGAACAAAGCCAGCAAAAAAGCGTAACTTGGAAATTCCTTTAAACCAATGAATTTCAAAGAAGGTTCTCATGTTGGCTTCCTGTTGAAGAAAAAAGTTTGGAGTCCTCTGGAGCACAAGAGTGAATGAAAATCACAATTTTTTTCTTCCATTAAGCCAATTGACTAGATAACCAAATCAAATAAACATTATGAACTGTAAGCAGGTGTCATTTAAAGAACACAAAATAATGGAAATGAAAGGAAACAGGCAGAGCAAAAACATTTTAAGGCTAGGTTCACGTCTATGCAAGTCCAGTGCGGTTTTCAATCAGCAGCTCAGGTGCGATTCAGGTGTAAATTGGACACTGGAATCACATCTGAACCAGACTGAAAAACGCACAGGACCCTTTTATAATTTGCACTGCAACCAGCCCACATATATGTGAACCCGCTCGAAAGCCGGCCTGGTTCACGTTATGCAAACCCGATGCAGAGGGTATAAAAATTCAAAAACAACATTTTTATTAATTGCAGTTTTCCAACCCTTGTGGGGGCTGCATTTGTTTTCTTTTTTCTGGATTTTTTTATTTTATTTGAACCTGGTAATCCTGTGAACAACCTACTTCCTTTGTGTTTACACACTTCTCCATCGTATCTATGGAAGGAGCCATAGTTGTCACACATGCTAATCCAATGAGAAGGTGCGTTAATTTGGTGTTATCACTCTCACTACTGGTCACTGGACGTTCAACATGGCACCTCATGGCAAAGAACTCTCTGAGGATCTGAAAAAAAGAATTGTTGCTATACATAAAGATGGCCTAGGTCAGTGATGGCGAACCTTGGCACCCCAGATGTTTTGGAACTACATTTCCCATGATGTTCAACTACACTGCAGAGTGCATGAGCATCATGGGAAATGTAGTTCCAAAACATCTGGAGTGCCAAGGTTCGCCATCACTGGCCTAGGCTATAAGCCCTTGTACACACGGTTGGACATTTCGATGGACAATGTCCGATAGAACCGTGTTGTTGCATAATCCGACAGTGTGTGGGCTCCATCGGACTGTTTCTGTCGGAGTATCTGACGGACCAAGTTTTCCAGCTGGGCTAGAAAATTTTCCGACAACATGATCCGATCGGACTTTGTCCGATCATGTGTAGAGAATTCAGATTGGGCAAAGTGCCACGCATGCTCAGATCAAATTCCTAGACCAAAGCTATTGGCTACCAGCCTGAACGTAGTCCCGTCCTAACGAAATAACGTCATCACGTTAAGTAGGATCTGATTTTCTGACAACTTTGTCCGACTGTGTGTATGCAACAGTTTCGGACAAAATCCGTCGGACAAAATCCGACGGATTTGGTTGTTGGAATGTACGACCGTGTGTACAAGGGCTAAGAAGATTGCCAAGACCCTGAAACGGAGCTGCAGCACATTTGCCAAGACCATACAGTGATTTAACAGGACAGGTTCCACTCAGAACAGGCTTTGTCATGGTCGACCAAAGAAGTTGAGTGCATGTGCTCAGCGTCATATCCAGAGGTTGTCTTTGGGAAATAGACGTATGAGTGCTGCCAGCATTGTTTCAGAAGTTGAAGGAGTGGGGGGGGGGGGGTCAGCCTGTCAGTGCTCAGACCATATGCATGAAATTGGTCTGCATGGCTGCTGTCCCAGAAGGAAGCCTTTTCTAAAGATGATGCACCAGAAAGCCTGAAAAGCGTTTACTGAAGACAAGCAGAGTAAGGACATGGATTACTGGAACCATGTTCTGTGGTCTGATGAGATCAAGATAAACTTATTGGGCTCAGATGGTGTTAAGCGTGTGTGATGGCAACCAGGTAAGGAGTGCAAAGAAAAGTGTGTCTTGCCTACAGTCAATCATAGTGGTGGGAGTGTCATGGTCTGGGGCTGCATGAGTGCTGCTGGCACTGGGGAGCTACAGTTCATTGAGGGAACCATGAATGCCAACATGTACTGTGACATACTGAAGCAGAGCATGATAACCTCCCTTCGGAAATTTGGCCTGAGGGGAGGATTCCAGCATGATAATGACCCCAAACACACCTCCAAGAAGACCACTGCTTTGCTAAAGAAGCTGAGGGTAAGGTGATGGACTGGCCAAGCATGTCTTCAGACCTAAACCCTATTGAGTATCTGTGAGGCATCCTCAAACGGAAGGTGGAGGAGTGCAAGGACCCTAACATCCACCAGCAACATGATGTTATCATGGAGGAGTGGAAGAGGACTCCAGTGGTAACCTGTGAAGCTCTGGTGAACTACATGACCAAGAGGGTTAAGGCAGTGCTGCAAAATAATGGTGGCCACACAAAATATTGGCACTTTATATAGAACACCTTTGGGATGAATTGGAGCAGAGACTACGAGCTAGACCTTCTCATGCACATCAGTGCCTGACCTCACAAATTTGCTTCTGGAAGAATAGCCAAACATTCCGATAGACACACTTCTAAACCTTTTGGACAGTCTTACCAGTTGAAGCTGTTATGGCTGCAAAGGGTGGGTCAACTCAATATTGAACCCTACGGACTAAGACTGGGATGCCATTAAAGTTCATGTGCGTGTAAAGGCAGGCATTCCAATACTTTAGGTAATATAGTGTATGCCACAGAAGCATAAGGAGAACATGTATTTAGTGTATTTAGTAACCTGAGCCAATGACCCTAGTGCTGAAAGGCAGAAGTGCTAACCGCTAAGCCACCATGCTGATCCCCCTATCTCATGCCAACTCAAACCATCCTGCCTATCCCATCTCAACCCAATCCAACCCATCCTATCCCATCTCATACCATCTCAATGCAATTCATCCCATCACATCCCAACCCAACCCAACACAACACAACCCATTCCATCAAAACAAAACAGTGCTACAGTTGGTTATGATGCACAGCGCTTTAGCATGCTAAATGTTGTCCAATAAGCGATTAGACGTACTTTTAGGTGTATTATGTAATGTGCAATTTCTTCATTGTTTTGCTGCAGGGGTGTACCTTTACATGACCTATCACTTTCTTAATGGTCACTCCAGGTTTCTGCACTGGTGCTACTCTGAATTGACATTCTATAGAATAAATGAAAACATTTGCTGGCAGAAAGCACAACAGACTGGCACTTCACTACCCCCGGCTGATGTATCTCTTCTGTTGTCCTCTAACATAAGTTAAAATAAATTCTTCCTCATATGCGAACACCCGGCGGATTTGTGAGTCAAATTAATATTGCGTCCTTCTCCATTTATATTTTGCTTCCACTGACTATTTACAGACACCAAATCTTTCTTTATCACCATAACTTTCATTCATCCTATTATTAGCTGTATGTAAAATAATCCTTCATTTCATACGCAGTAGATTCTCCGTGCTGTAAGTTACAGGCTGGATGTCTTGGAGACTGTCCCAGATTTTATTGCTTTCACCATCCGAATGCTGAATAAAATATTCCTACAATTTACTCATTCATTTCTACAAACATTTTATAATTTTTATGTACTGGCTTCAATTTAATGGTGGAGGTTTATAATAAAGTTATGTTACTAAATTAGTGTGTTTATTTCCTATATATTTTATAGGACGTCAGTGGTTAATGTAACTGCGCAGCTTAAAGCTTCTGTTTTGATAGGACTAAATTGTTTGATATTGATTGAAACGTAAACTTTATTTGAGTTTTATATATGTATGATCAGCGGTTTAGCTGGTGGTAAAGCCGGCGCTGTGCTTGAAATGCCGAAGTTCGTGGGTCCATTGTAGTACACTAAAAACTGTGGTCCTTTAAGGTTTTTGTCCATGCCTTTGTCTGATTGCAGAGCTATCTGGTGACCTGAATAGGTCTGATTTATTGAATTATAAATACTGTACTGTATATATACACAGAGCTACTATGGATAAAACCTATAGCTAAATAAAATGTGTTATTTATCTATAGGCTGCATTTATTTATCAATAGGTTTTATCCATAGTAGTGATGTGTGTGTATATACTGTATGTATTGTTTGGCATCAATTTTTAATACATCACAGCACCTTAGATACATGTATCTATTATTTTTTTGTTAACCGCAGAGCATCTTTGCAAATATATTACCGGTATATGTAGTACCTCTGCGCTGAACTCTATAGATATAACATAAAGGGAAGATGGGCTACTGCTGCATACACTGGTAAAGGGAAAACTCTGACCCCAATAAAAGCAGAAAAAAGGGAGGTGGTAGTGTTGCGCTGTATAAGGAAAGGGGAGGGGAAGGGGAAAGAGGAAAAAAAGGAAAGAGGGGGAGGGGGAGGGGTGGATGATCAGGGGTGAATAAAAAAAAAAATGTACCGTATATACTTGAGTATAGGTCGACTCGAATATAAGCCGAGGCCCTTAATTTACCACAAAAAAACTGGGAAAACTTATTGACTCGTGTATAAGCCGAGGGTGAGACATGCAGCAGCTACTGTTACAGCTTAAAAGAGTGGAAAAGAGGGTCAACAATGCCCATCTGCAGCTGTATACCTCACTGTGTCCATCCCTGTGTCCATCACTGTGTCCATCACTGTGTCCATCACTGTGTCCATCTCTGTGTCCATCCCTGTGACCATCCCTGTGTCCATTGCAGCCTACCTGTGTCCTGTGCATGCCTCTGTGTGCCAATCTGCAGCCTCTTTGTCCTTCTGCAGCCTCTGTGTGCCATTTTGCACCGATCATGTATGTATAAAAAACATACGGCGGCCATGCCAGGATTCAAAAGCAAAACCTCTCCTCCTCGTCTGTGACAGACGGCGGCCATTCCACTGTTCAAAAGCCGCGCCTCCGTCTGTGATAGGCGGAACACTCAATTTCCCAGCAGTCAGTGTTCCGCCTATCACGGACATCCTCTCATCCTCGTCCGTAGTATGAGGATGAGCGGATGTCCGTGATAGGCGGACCACTGACTGCTGGGAAATTGAGTGTTCCGCCTATCACAGTCAGGGAGGCGTGGCTTTTGAATAGTGGAATGGCCGCCGTCTGTCTGCACGACACGCTGATCGGGTAGGCAGACGGCGGTGACTCGAGTATAAGCCGAGGGGGGCACTTTCAGCCTAAAAAAAGGGGCTGAAAATCTCGGCTTATACTCGAGTATATACGGTATATATATATATATTACACCAAAAAAGTAATTAATCGTGTTACACCATAAAAAATTGTATTTTTACTGTTATTCACCCCTGATCATCCACCCCTCCCCCTCTTTCCTTTTTTTCCTTTTTCCCCTTCCCCTCCCCTTTCCTTATACAGTGCAACACTACCATCTATCTTTGCAAATATGATTTATTAGAGCCAAAAAAACAGCACAAAGGACGGTACAGTGAAAAGTGTCCCTTGTGATGCTGGCTGTTGTTTTAGTTGAAATCCGAACTTAGTTGCTCCCCAACTCATACATTCTGCAGCCTAAAAGTGGTTTTAAAGATCCATTTTTTTTTAATAACAAACATGTTATGCCACGTACACACGATCAGACTTTCTGACAACAAAACCGTGGAATTTTGTTCGAAGGTTGTTGGCTCCAACTTGTCTTGCATACACACGGTAACACAAATGTTGGCCAACAATTAAGAACGTGGGAACGTGGTGACATACAAGACGTACGACGAGCCAAGAAAAAGGAAGTTCAATAGCCAGTGCGGCTCCTTCAGCTTGATTCCGAGTGTGCGTGAACTTTTGTGCTTCGGACTTGTGTACATACGATCGGAAATTCCGACAACAAACTCTTGTTGGTGGAAAACTTGAGAACCTGCTAGCCAACATTTGTTGGCGGAAAATCCGACAACAAATGTTCGATGGAGCATACCCAAGGTCGGACTTTCAGCCAACAAGCTCACGTCAAACATTTGTTGTCAGAGAATCCGATCGTGTGTACGGGGCAAAATACTTACCTGCTTTGTGCACAGAGCAGCTCCAATACTCATCTTTTCAGGTCCCCCGCTGGTGCTCCTGGCTCCTCCTCCTGGGGCATTGCCCCCAGAGAAATCCGCTTGCCCTGGGGGGCACCACTGTATGCTAGCCCCCATGCCACTGCTCTATGCGCTCATAGAGCCCTGCTCATTGGGTCACTGGTTGTGATTGACTGCTGTTTCAGCCAATGAGATGGGAGAGTCCCAGGACAGTCGAGGCTATCGTGAACATAGCTGGATTGGAGGGAGCTCAGGCAAGGTTTGGAAGGGCCTCTGCACACAGAAGATTTTTTACTTTCAAGCATAGAATGCATGAAGGTAAAACACCTACAGCTTTTGGAGCCACTTTAAGCCAGCCATACATGGCTCGAAATTTCAACAGGGACGGGCCAAATTTTGATCCATGTCTGGGAGAACTGGCTGCATAGAAGTCGTTCTACTGATCGACTACTGTACAACCAGCCTCTCAGATTTTCCCCATTCGATCAGCGATGCCTGTTATAGCCAGCAGCACTGATCAGTGTATTCTGACAGAGGGGAAGTCTCACCACGGTCAGAATACAAAGGCTCTGAGAGTAGGATTCCCACATCTACATCGAGTGAGTGGATGGGGGAATCGAGGCACATCTATGGCCTGCTTTAATCTTCTGGTGCTGCAGGGGTTATTAGACGCTGAGGGCCCTGGCAGATTCAATGGCTGTATTACCCCCACAGCACCGGAGGATTACCCACTGCAGGGGTACGGGGTGGCGATGAGGACGTCAGACCTCAGATTTCAACTAAAATAGCAGCCAGCAACACAATCTCATTGAATGTACCTACTCTCCCTTGTGCTGATTGTTTTTCTTTCTTAATTTGACTACATGACATTAAACTGGCACTGTAAACAGCCAATTAAATTCAAACCTAATATGTGTATAGATTCAGGTTGTAGTCTCATTGGTTTCTCTGCGGTAATAGAGGTAGCCATTTTTTTTAAAAAGACACTGTCATCAAAGTATCTCTGAAAAGGACCTTCCTGCACTTCCCTATACTTACCTTACCTGCAATCCCCTGCCACTCCTTCATCCTCTACAGCTGTATGCAATATCTGACGCTTCCCCTGGCTAGCCATTAGCCAGGGCTGGGGTGAGAGGGGAAGATAAAGAGGACCAGCTGCCCTGGGAATGTTTTATGTGGGAGGGAACATGTAGCCAGTAACTTGTCAGCAATCTCTTCTCCGGCTGCCTGAAGGCAGTTCTTTTCTTGTTTATTCTTGTCAGGCAGAGTAGGGTCTTCGATAGCTGCTGGCAGAGTATTCTGCTCTGTCCTACCTCCAATAGCAGCCTACTGTGGGCAGAAGAGAGCAGTAAGAGAGGGCACCACCTGAGGACAGACCTCCTTCTCACTATGACCATCTGCTGGGAATTGAGGGCGGACTACCCTTCTTCTTGTCCCCTCTTCTCATGTGACATATGACACATGACCAGAGAAGGTAAAACAGAGAATCTGCTTTCATTCTCAGGCAGATGCTATGCTGAGAAAGAGATCAGTAGGAACATAGGGTAGTGGAAGAAATTCAACCACATAATTTTCCTTCCCCCTCTTAAAGCCCCAAAGCTACTCTACCTCCCTCAGGGTCCTTCAGCTCTCCTAGAGACACACAGGTCCACTCAGGTCAATGCACCCAGAGAACCCCAGCCTCCCATCTCCCCTCCTTTATCCCACTGACCCAGATGCCAAAACAGTCAATTTTAGACTGACGCCATTGAGGCAGCAGCAATTTTTTTCTTCACCAACACAGCAGCTTTTTTTTACTCCAGTGACACCACAAACCCAGGGGCATTTTTACTTCCAGGAACATCACCGGCAATTTTCCCCTCACCCCAATGCTGAGACATTTCTTCCTTCTCCACTGTTAGTCCCAGATTTTATGTGCATGACTATTAACTCTTCAATTTAGTGCCACAACCATTGCCACTATTTTAGCAATTGCTGCAACCATTACATATCTTTTTTTAACAGGGCAGTCTATGCACACTGCTATTAACCATTTTTGCTTGGGGAAAGGAGGTTCAGTTCAGCATCTTCACCATGAACACTGACTGACCTTGTACCAGAATTGTACCCAATGTGTTTCAGAGGCTTTGGCCACCCTCTACTTCAGGGCTGTGGACAGGCCCGGACTGGGATAAAAAATAGGCCCGGGCATTTTAGACTGAGCAGCCGGGGGGGGGGGGGGGGCAGCCTCTGGACCCCTTTACATTACACGGCGCCCTGCACCTCCAGTTCTGGACCCCCTGTATGTTACACAGACCCCCTACAGTGCAGATGCCCTCTCTACAGTGCGGACCCCCTCCCTACAATACAGAACCCCCTCTCACTACAGAACCCCCCCTACAATACAGAACGCCCCCTTACAATACAGAATGCCCCACACTACAGAACCCCCCCTACATTACAGACCCCCCTACACTACAGAACCCCCCCCCCACATTACAGACTCCCCCTACATTACAGACTCCCCCCTACAATACAGGCCCCCCCTACATTACAGGCCACCCTACATTACAGAACCTCCCTACAATACAGACACCCCCACACTACAGAACTCCTCCTACAATACAGAACCCCCCCACATTACAGCCCCCCTACACTACTGAACCCCCTACAATACAGAATGCCCCCCTACACTACAGAACACCCCCCTACACTACAGAACCCCCCTACACTACAGAACCCCCCCTACATTACATGCCACCCTACATTACAGAACCTCCCTACAATACAGACCCCCCCACACTACAGAACTTCTCCTACAATACAGACCCCCTACACTACTGAACCCCCTACAATACAGAACCACCCTGCAAT
Source organism: Lithobates pipiens (assembly GCF_037356315.1). NCBI lineage: Eukaryota > Metazoa > Chordata > Amphibia > Anura > Ranidae > Lithobates > Lithobates pipiens. The sequence continues at coordinate 77,055,159 of NW_027507785.1, read as the reverse complement.
ACAGACCCCCACAATACAGAACCCCCCTACATTACAGACCCGCCTACAATACAGAACCCCCCTACAATAGACCCCCCACACTACAGAACGCCCCCTACAATACAGACCCCCCCTACAATATAGAACCTCCATACATTTCAGACCCCCTAAACTACAGAACCCCCCTACATTACAGGCCCCCTACACTACAGAACCCCCCACAATACAGACCCCCCTACAATATAGAACCTCCATACATTTCAGACCCCCTAAACTACAGAACCCCCCCCCCACATTACACACCCCAATACACTATAGAACCCCTCCTACGTTACAGAACCCCCCTACATTACAGCCCCCCTACACAACAGAACCCCCCTACATTACAGACCTCCCCTTCAGACCCATAATGTACCTGAGTCTCAGGTCCTGAGATCAGCACAGGACTGCATGTCGAGTCCCCTCCCCCTGTGTAGACATAAAGGAGGAGGGCTGAACCAAGACTGATCAGAGCCACTTCCACCGTGCCAGAGAGAAAGGGAATCGTTGTGGGTTCCGCCCCCCCATGTGCCTACAAGTGTCACTGGAGTGCGGCTCCGAGGCCAGCACGCACCCACCCCCCACTGCAAAGAGCAACTACAGCTCTCAAAGAGCCTGTCACTGGCGGCCCGCCCCCACTTAGTACACCACTGGCGGAACATCAACAACCGCTGTTAGTACACCGTTCCTGCATGTCAGAACCCACGGCCGACTCTGCATGTCCCAGACATGCAGCCCGGTGGCCTCCGGCCCACCGGGCGAATGCCCGGTCAGCCCTATGGCCAGTCCGGGCCTGGCTGTGGAAGTCCAGTTGGTGGCTGGATTGCTTATTTTTGACACACAGCTATTAATGGAGTTATTTTAGATTGTAAAATCCTAATGATCCAAGTCATAAAACATACTCATCACTGACACCAAAACGTACTTGTGAATAGGGCTGCCACCTCATCCCTTTAAAACCAAACACATATTAATTACAAAGGTTATGGGGTTAATTTAATGCAGGTAAGGCACTAAGTAAGTTTAATTACCACCTTAATCAGCCACAGAACCTGTGTAATTAATATGTGTTTGATTTTAAAGGGGTGAGGTGGCAACCCTACTTGTGAAGGATAAGTTCATTTGGGATATGTTTCCTTCACTGAGGAGTTGAGAAGTCACAGGAGAACCCTTCAATACAGTATATTCATCTTATTTTTGAAATGACCATAAGTTAGTTTGGAACTATGCAAATAAATCTTGCATCTCAAGTCCAGACCCACTTCCACTTTATACAAATGCAGATGTTGAAGCTGAGAAAACAGACATCAAGTCATTGAAAAGTCGAATAAGATTGGTCTGTCAATAGGCCTTCTACGGCTTTCTTTCTAGGCGTTCTATGGATTAAACCACAACCCCAAGCATACACCATTGGGAGTGAAGTTGGAACTGAAAATTAGATTCCTGGATTATTATTTTCCCTAATGATAAGCAATCCAGTGCTGAGAGTCCATAGCTACTAAGTTCTAATGATGTTTTAAATATTTTTACACATGATAGTTACCATGCATAGAGACGTGAATGTAATGCACTCTGAGCTGTGACACCCAAAAATGTTTTGTGATAATAATTGCGGACTGTATATTTCTATTACCTCTCTAGCCACCTAACATCTTTCTAAATTGTCCACTGGCTTCTCTCACATGATGTTGTGAAGAGATGTCCTCTCCTCTGTTTAAATCCATTCATTATCTCCCTAGATATTTCCACCTTAAAAAAGCACGTAATTAGAAAAAACAAGCTTTAAAGGTCACTGGGTAATTATATGACAATGATTATAACTCACTGGTTGATTGTTAACCTTAGAACTTTCATAGCTCAAACCTCTCTACAATGAGTGTAACTGAAGATGTAACATACCATCTACAACATACCATGTGAATCAATTAAAGCATGGTAGTTATGTTGGGATAACAATACCACATATTTAATTGGGAATTTGTAGAAGACCACACCAGTCCTACTAAGATATATGAAAGAATTACATCATACCAACAAGTACAGGTAACTAGCAGCTGATTCATTATTATTTGAAATTTAAACAAAAGCTATTGACAGTTATCCAATTAGTCATTGAATTAACATATATACTATTGGAACAGTATCCATATTCACTCCAGCTGCTGTCAATCTTCTGGATATACATTGACTAGTGACTACTACAGCTGGCATGCTTAAACTCTAACTCAAATTTTGCTTTCACTTTAAACAATTCATTCGCGCCAAGCTGGCCCAAAAGAACTATCTCCCTTACTAATTACTGCGACCACTGTCATTATAGCTACATACAGGGGTAGATTTACTAAAGGCATAGACTGTGCACTTTGCAAGTTCAGCTGCACCTCTGCAAGTGCTTTTACTCCAGAGCTTTGTACATGAGAGAAAGCTCTGTTGACATCCCTCGTCCATTCATGTGTAAGCACAGAAAATGCTGTATACTATATTTTGTTTATACTACCAGGGCTAATATTTAAGGAATTGTATGGGCTATGGAGGTACCTCACCCTTTATAATATTTTCGAAGATAGGACTGATGTAACAGATTTTATTGGTGCCAGTTAAGTTCAGTCAGAGCAAAATAATACTAAATATTTTTATTACAAAATTGTTGAAAATGTGTTTACACATTCTAGATAAAAACAAAATTATATGGCTCTGATCGATCAAAAAATTATTATGTAATAGATCTCTGTTAGTATAGTGTCTAGAGGTTGACGCGTTTCACATCTGTGCTTCCTCAGGACTTTACATTCGTGACTAAAAACAGAGATCCTGTTCACCAGGGCTGAATTTACATCTCAGGAGCCTGTAGGTAGAGAATTCTGAAGACCCCACGCCCAGTAAGATCAACTTTTTTTTTCTTGTTAAACTACTGCAAAGGTCTAGGAAACACAACTTTTCTGTAAAAATCACATTATAGTGAATTTCAGGGCAGACAAATGCAATAAACTACCCAAAATGTTTCATAACATAAAAAAGACGTAAATAGATACCCAACATGTCAAACCTTAAACTTGTTTGCCCCTGTGAAATGGCGATATGACCTATAGGTAATCAGTTTAGTTTTACTGAGGGGGTCTTGTGCTAGAATTATTGCTCTCATTCCATCATGTGAGGCGATGTGCAACACAATCAACATTTTTACATGTAGGCGCCCCCCGACGTGTGCTTTTATGTGAATATGTGGGAGTGGCCTCAATTTTTTGGGGGGGATTTTATGTGCTTGGATGTAACTTTGCAAAAAGTCCCCTATGTGATGATTACTAGATGACAAGTTCTCTTTAATGAGACCTGCAGGTCTCATCTGGGCTCCACTGGATGTATTGCAATGCACATCGTATTGCAATACATCCCTTTCCGGCTATGCTAGCTGGGGAAAGTGACAGAGTGACCCGAAAGTGATGTCATACCCAATGCTTTCCAGGCCACCAACAAAAAGGGGAGGAGAGAGGATGTGTGTCTGCTCTCAACTCTCCCCTCTACCCACTGGCACCCACCATGTCGATCCTGGGCCCGCAGAAAATATGGCAGAGGTGTGTGGAAGCAATTGGATGGCAACGCATCCCAGTGGCTGCAGCTATCGGATTGTGTGTGGAACCCTCGCTGTCAGGTCCATACGAGGTACAGACCTGGCAGTGAAAGTGTAAAAAAAAAACTACAAAAAAAACCTCGTGCTGACGGGAGCCCCTGTAGAAAAGGCGCCTGTAGGCACATGCATAATGTACCTGCTGGAAAATTCAGCCCTGAATGCTATATAGTTTACAGTTTGACCAGCTTGGCCCAAACAAACTATTTAAAGTAAAAGTAAACACGGTGTTAAGTCTTTAACCACTTCCCGACCAGCGCACGACGATGTACGTCGACAGAATGGCACGGGCAGGCATATTGGCGTACAGGTACGTCCAATATTTAATGTCGCCCTGCCATCGGGAGCGCGCCGCTGGCGGCGCGCTCCCGCGCTGGTCGGGACCCCCGTGAGTCCGGTCGCAGGACCCGCGGACTCGATCGCCACGGGCATCCCCGCGATCGTCTCACGGAGCGGCCGAATGGAGGAAATGCTGTGTAAACAACATTTCTCCATTCTGCCTAGCAACTAGTGATGCTGATCTCTGCTCCATGTGATTGGAGCAGAGATCAGTGTTCACTAAATGAAAGCCCAACCCCCCCACCGTTAGTAACACACCCCTAGGAACACTTAACCCCTACACTGCCACCCACTGGTTAACCCTTTCACTGCCAGTGTCATTTACACAGGAATCACTGCATTTATATAGCAGTGATTACTGTATAAATGACAATGGTCCCAAAAATGTGTCAAAAATGTCCGATGGGTCCCCCACAATGTCGCAGTCACAATAAAAATCGCTGATCGCCGCCATTACTAGTAAAAAAAAAAATAATAAAAAATTATTAATAAAAATGCTATAAAACTATCCCTATTTTGTAAACACTATAACTTTTGCGCAAACCAATCAATAATTGCTTATTGCGATTTTTTTTACCAAAAATATGTAGAAGAATACGTATCGGCCTAAACTGAGGGAAAAAAATTTTTTTTTATATATTTTTGGGGGATATTTATTATAACAAAAAGTAAAAAATAATGCGTTTTTTTCAAAATTGTCGCTCTATTTTTGGTTATAGCGCAAAAAATAAAAACCGCAGGGGTGATCAAATACCACCAAAAGAAAGCTCTATTTGTGGGAAAAAAAGGACGTCAATTTTGTTTGGGAGCCACGTCGCACGACCGCGCAATTTTCAGTGAAAGCGACGCAGTGCCGAATCGCAAAAAGGGGTCTGGTCTTTGACCAGCAAATTGGTCCGGTCTGCAAGTGGTTAAGGAGTATTTTCAGACATTTCTTCTTTTTCTCTGTTTCTGCTGATGTGAGGAATTATGGTTTTAGATGATTTTAAGGATGTGTTAGTAAAATGTTTTAAATTTGTCCAGCATGAATAAAGCATTTTGTATTATTTATATACAGTTGTGCTTTTTTATTCTGTAGTAGTCACAATAAAAGATTAGCTAAGAGAATGGCTCACCTTCATAAAACCCAATACCTCTACGGCCTGGCAGTACTCCAATGAACCCACATGGCCGCTGTAATCAGCCAATGTTATTAATCTGGTCACATGGGAAACAAGTCTAGAATGTACTCTCCTTCTGCATGCGACTTTTATATCCTGTAAGTCTGCATTCAGAAACATTGAAAATGGGCCTACTCATTTTGTAGGGCCAGGGTGTCCATTTATTTTTTTTTGCCCATGAAATATATGATTGTGTTTAGAGACATGGGAGATTTTCAGTCTGTTAAGCTATTGTGACATCACTGACACTGGTTCAAATTAGGAAACATTGCAAGCCTTCAAAGAACCTCAGTCATCTCCTGTCTAGTCAGTTTGAAGATTGTCTCCCTCCTTATATAGCAAACTATATCAGGCGAGACAGACAATCAATACTAAAGACACATTTCAGTGCATTTACAACCAACAACAGCCAGCATCAGCAAAATCACTTATATTTTCTAAATTTTCTTATAAAAGGCAACCATATTGCATCATGTTACTTACTGGGGTAAACTATAAGATGACAACTAACATTTGATCAACTGCTAGGACAACATCACTACTTTTCCTTCAAAAGTGTGGGTAGGTGTTGTGTAGTACGGTGGCAGTAAACACTGTCCAGATGTAGTAACAAAACTGTATTATAAATGTAGTTCAAACCAGTACAACTACCCGACAGTAAGTCAACCTGACCGGGCGCACTCATAGTATGTAGCAGAGAACAGTGTAGCATCAGGTCTTGGATGCATGGACGGCATTTGTCTTGAGGGATATAACGCAGCCTGTCTGTGCACAAAAAAAAAAAAATACAAAGATTATAACCTATAAATAAATGCTAGGTAAGAACAAGGATTAAAGGATTAGCAATAACAAATTTTAATTATTTATTCTTTTAATTGCATAGTATATAAGTATTTTTTTAGAATATGGGCATGCTGGGGAGGCAGGAATGGGCGTGGCTGCTGGGAGGTGTCTGTGCACCAAAGGCTGTAATACACTTTGAGAACAAGGCTCGTTCTTTCAGTCAGCGAAAAAGCGGCACTGCGCATACGCTATGCCGCTAAGCATAAAGGGATTTGTAGTTCCCATTAACATTAACAGCGCGCTCCAAAAACTGGAAGCTACGGCAATCGAACATACTGAAAAGGAGGACGTGCAGAAAATCGTTATCCATATAACTGGTAAAACAAGAATTTTGGCATAAATAATAGATAGATTTCCGATCTATGCAGCATATAGATCAGATATATGTAAAAATAAATGTAGCTTTACAACCCCTTTAGATAGGGAGAAAGGGTGTTTGATAAAAAAAAAAAAAAGGACAGTTGAGAGCTTTGCAATTGAAATTTACTGTCTTTCCATCTTTGTCAAAAATGACATATTTATAGTGTGTACATTCTCTTGTGCTTGGTCAGTAACAGCAATAAAACTGTGCAGGGCACAGTAGTCAGTAGCAAACAATATGACACAGGCATCTGATGAGTTACTGCAAGAGATGAGAGATTTATAGGACACCTTTCACATTGGGGCCGCCCATGTGTTAGCGCTACATTTCCGCTCGTTCTAGAGGGGCTTTATTGCTGTTTAAGCAGGGCTTTTTGGCTGCTAGCGTGGTGCTTTTATTTTTTAATGAAGGGGTTAAAAACACCCGTGTTGCGGCACTTCAGAAACACTTTTCAGGCGCTTCACTGCCCGTTCATTGCAATGGGCAGGGGTATTTTGGGAGTGCTGTATGCAGCCCCAAATATGCTGCTTGCAGGACTTTTTCTAACGTTCCGCAAATGCACCTCCCCAGTGTGAAAGCATTCCAGGTTTCACATTTGGGCGACATGGGAGCCAGGTTTCAGGCGCTTTACAGACGCTATTTCTAGCGCTAAAATGCCTGAAACCTTCCTCAGTGTGAAAGGGGTCTTAAAGTGGTTATAAAGCCTTAAGGTTTTTCACCTTAATGCATTCTATACATGAAGGTAGTAAAAAACCTTCTGTGCTGCAACCCCCCCCCCCGACCCCCTCTTTTTCTTATCTGAGCCGGATCTGATCCAGGGATGTGCATAGGCTCCAGCCAATGTCTCTCTCCTCATTGGATAGAGTGATAGCAGCAGAAGCCATTGGCTGGTGCTGCTGTCAATCAAATCCACTGACTGCTGCTGCATCCATTGACACATGCAGTGGGACTCGGCCTCGCCCCCAACTTGGGAGTTGTAGTTTTATATTGGAGTTTTATATATATATATATATATATATATATATATATATATATATATATATATACATTACCTTATTTTATAAATTTGTGTTTTTAGGTTGTTACTGCTGGCATTCTATGAAAGTCTGCAACTGGGAGTTGGGGGCGAGGCCCAGTCCCGCTGCCTGTGTCAATGGATGCAGCAGCGGGATGTGGGAGTGAGCCCGCACGGGTGCCCCCAGGGAAATGTGGGGGCACCTGATGAAGAGAAGGGGCCTGGTGTGGGACCCCAGAAGTAGAGGATCAGGGCTGCTTTGTGCAAAACGATTGCACAGAGCAGGTGAATATATGCATTTGTTATTTTTATTTTAAAAAAAAACAAGGGTTTACAACCACTTTAAGCTAATGACCGATTCACAGATGGATCAGCAATCCTTACATCCCATGACAAACTGGCATCCAATGATCTTCAAAAATGCATGTGCCTTTACTTTCTTTGTCATACTGAAAAACGATCTCAGGGAAACTGGGAAACCAATGCTGAGACATCTCATTTCACTATATTTATTGCCCAAAATATGCTGATCTCTAGATCAGTGGTCTCCAAACTGCGGCCCTTTGCTCGCTTTTATGCAGCCCTTGGGGCACTATTTTTATTCACTGATAGCAGCAATGGGACATAATCCCCCCCCGCTGACAAAGATGGGGCACAATTCCTCCCAACGACACTAACAGTGGGACCCAATGACACCAGTTATGAGGCTTAATTCCTCCCAATGACAACAATGGTGGGACGCTATTCCTCCTACTGACATCAATGATGGGGAATTGTTTTTTTCTAATGACATCAGGACCTTTTCTACTCCCTATGGCCACAGTCTGGCCCCCCTTAAGTCTGAAGGACAGCAAACTGGACCTTTGTTTAGAAAGTTTGGAGACCCCTGCTCTAGGTAATCTATAGATGCTATGATGATAAGTGAATTAAATGCAAACTGCACTTTTTATAATCCAGCTTTATTTATCCTGCAAAGATTTCTTGAGTCTGCCTAGAATCATACAATAGATTATACATCCCTATTCAATATTGTATGGTCTCACACCTCTTTCCAATCACATAAATTGTACACAGTTTTACTGAACGAGTGACAAGGACATTCTATTAGGTGCTCTCCTTTAACATGTTTCGCCTCCTGTGGGGCCTTAATTCTACAGATTAATTCCATGATTAAGCCTCATCTGTGGGTAAAAAATGTCATAAGGAAGGAGTGTCTCTCAAAAATTGTCGATAAATTTTGTTAAATTTATGTGGCTGTGAGGAGGAGTGCAGACGTACAATATTGCATTGCAGAAATGTGCACACAACTATTCAGGCACATTTTTTAAAGAAGAGAATGGTGATGGCCTTGATTCCAACATCTCTAGTTTTTGCATTTCCTTTTTGACATGTTTGCAAAGTGAATTTCTCTTTTTCGTTTGCATACCCTAAATTAAAAAGAAAAAAGTTTGTCTTCTATAAATGTACCACAAGAAAACCTTGTATATCGGACTTTAATGGTACAAGAAAAGGACTAGCACAAAAATGACAAAAAAAAAAAATCTTTATTAAAGATATTAAAATAATGTTAAAACCGCATAGGAACAAATCCCACATAGACATTAGGCCATATGTATTCATAATAACACATTTAGCTTTGCTGAATTGTCCAAGGGGTCAACCCTTATGCCCCATACACACGGTCGGACATTCCGACCACAAAATCCATCGGATTTTTTTCCAACAGATTTTGGCCGAAACTTGTCTTGCATACACATGGTCAGACAAAGTTGACAGAAAATTCAATCATTTGGAACGAGGTGACATTCGTAACGTACGACTGGACTACGTAGAGGCCAGTAGCCAATAGCTTTCTTCTACAATTTTTTTCTGAGCATGCGTGGCACTTTGTGTGTCGGAATTCTCTTTACACAATCGGAAAAAATCAGATCGAATTTTGTTGTCGGAAAATTTTAGATCCAGCTCTCAAACTTTTTCCGTCGGATTTTCCGACAACATAATCCGATCAGACTTTTTCCATTGGAATTGTTGACCATGTGTATGGGGCATAATACCCTAAATTAAGAATTTAAAAAAATATATTTTTCGCCTATAAATAAAATAATTTTTAAAATCTTCATAAAACTTTCCAAAAAATATTCCTTATCCGAAATGAAGGTATGCCACATGATGCTTTTTCTTATTTGCTCAAAAAGTAGTCTAAAACAAGAATCTGTTTTCATGCCCCTTACCTCAGGACTTATAAATCTGGTAACTTGCAGAGCTGTTCAATGGAAATAGCGTTATTGTAGCTCTCTGGTTGACCCTGCTGATTAAGTGATCAGTACATTAACCCTTTCATGCCTAAGCCTATTTCAGACATTTGTTGCTTACAAATTAAACTCCGTATTCTTTGCTAGAAAATTACTTGGAACCCCCAAACATTCTGTATATTTTTTTTAGCAGAGACCCTAGAGAATAAAATGGCAATCGTTGCAAATTTTTTATGTCACACGCTATTTGCGCAGCAGTCTTTCAAGCGCAGTTTTTTGGGAAAAAACACACTTTCAGGAATAAAAAATAAAAATAAAAACAGTAAAGTTAGCCCAGTTTTTTTGTATAATGTGAAAGATGATGTTACACTGAGTAAATAGATATCTAACATGTCATGCTTTGAAATTGTTCTCACTCATGCAATGGTGACAAACTGCGGTACTTAAAAATCTCCATAGACGAGGCACAGTGGTGTAGTGGTTAGCACTCTCTCCTAGCAGTAAAAAGGGTCGCTGGTTCAAATCCCAACCACAACACTACCTGCCTGGAGTTTGTGTGTTCCGGTTTCCTCCCACACTCCAAAGACATGCTAGTAAGTTAATTCACCTCTGTCCAAAAAACAAAAACAAAAAATTGACCCTGGTATATGAATGTGAGTTGTGGACCTTGGATTGAGGACTCCTCACTCAGATTGGACTGGTGTCTTTATTCAACCTTAGTAACTATGTAACGACGCTTTAAAAAATTAAGTTACCAGGTTAGAGTTACAGAGGAGGTCTTTTGCTAGAATTATTGCTCTCATTCTGACGGTTATGGTGATACCTCACATGTGTGATTTATACACCGTTTACATTTGCACGACTTACGTATGCGTTTTCTCTGCTGCAGAAGCATGTGGGTATAAAGGGCGCTATAAAATTCTTCTTTTTTTTTTAACATTGTCCCTTTAAAAAAAAAAAAAAAAAAGCTGATCACTTTTATTGCTGTCACAAGGGATACAATCTCTCCCTTGCACGTAAAAGTATTCAGATCACACAAATCTGCATTTCTGAAGACTGTCATTTTTTTAAAGTCGGCACCATTGGCAGCCGAGTAAACCGGAAGTGACCTGATCAAAGCTGAATACGGCTTTGTGCGGGTCACAGCCTAGGCAGTGGACGTGCCGAATTGTGGCTCAGGTCTCCCGGTGGGACGGAGGTCTGGGAAGAGTGGCAGAAGGCGGTGGGAAGGGGATGTCCCCTCCCGCTCCTTTAGGATAATAGCCGAGCGGCTTTTAGCCACATCGGTTGTTATCACTAAAAAGGCAAATGCTGGCTCTAAAAACTGTTACCGGGGAATCACCCCAGTATAACCCCTTCAAGCCATGAACGCATATTTGCACGCGGTCGGCATGAAGGGGTTTAATATTGGTTTCTGACCAGCAATGGCTTTTAGGAACCATACAGGTGTAAGTATAAACCTACTATTATTGAGTTATCCAATGCAATATTTTGATTTGCAGAGACCAAGTACTATACTATAGAACATTTTCTCCTGTTTTTTTTATCTTCCTTCTTATCTTTTTTTTTTTCTCTGGTAACCCCCAAACATAATTTGGAGTTTGCTTTACAAAAGTAAACCTGGTCATATAACCTCAGAAGATTGACATTTGGGTTGAAGATTAATTACCTGTATCAAGTTAGGCGACATCAAAAGGGACTATGCTGGAGTACATAGTTCTACATGTTGCTAGTTTTTATGTTATATGGCTTCCAGTCTTTATTACAGGCTTAATCCGCTTCCAACCTTTTCCTGCATAATAAACATCCCAGACTTCTTTTCTTTTTTTTTTTTTTTTTTTTTTTACAAGAAATGCTGTTATCGCCTAGTTGCTGTTTTTCATTCCTGTGATCCGTAGTAAATCTCCATAGTAAAACTATCATCCGAGCAGGTCTTCAGATAATTTAAATTGGTTATACACTTATGCAAGCCATAAATGAGGAAGGAACAGTAGGATCCTTTTTTTTTTTTTCCTTAAAATGTTTTCAAGCCATAAATTGTCAAGAAATAAACAAGTTGTCATGGTGACTAATGTGGAATAAATACTCCAACGTTTCCTTCTCCCCCCCCCCCCCACCTGTTTTCACTTTATTCGTATTCCCTTGAGTGTGCAGATCGAGAAGCAATGTCATAAATTAATTACAAAGTAAAACAATTTTCCTAGTATGTTACACAGAATTAAAGCTTGACTATGGTATACCCAGTGTAAGCCATTCACCTATGTAGGGGCGTGTAAAGGCTAGTACACACAATCAGAAAAGCATGTGAAAAACACTGCTTTAAAAGCGATTGTAAGAAAATCTGATTGTTAACAGGCAGATTTCAAGAGCCGATCATAACAGTTCATCCAAAATGATCCAAAGATTTTTGACCGAAAAAATGGGAAGAGCAAGACTACACATGCTTAGAAACAAAATAATACATTACAATACAATACAATACATCACTTCTGAAGTTGTATTCTGTTGTACGAGAATTTTTGTAAATTGAGTAACATTTTCTTTTTCAATATGAGACTAGCATGCAAAAAAAAAAAAAAAAAAAGATGGACAATTATACATCCGATATTCTCAACGTATATATGAGGCTTGAAGTTGGTAGGGAAGTCACTACTGACAAATCCTGTAATCCCTCTCATACAGGATGATATAAAGTGTAGTAACTGTTTTTTTTTATTATTATTGTGCAAAATACCTTATTTACAGCATCGCTGGGCACTCATGTGACCTGCTGGCACTCTCTGAAAAATGAAGAAAGGTAGAAGCACTCACACTGCCACAGCCGCAAGTAGATAAGGGGGAAAAAAAAGGGAAATACTACCAGAGCACCCAGAGGTCGGACTTTGAAGGCAGAAAAACAATGAAGAAGTAACATAAATAAAGTTTATTCAAAAAATACAAAATACACTCACAATGTTCAAAATAGATTAAAAATCTTACAAAATTATGTAGCTTGAACAATGAGCCCCTATGCGTCTACGCGTTTCATCGTTTCTTCAGGACACAATCAGGGTTCAAAGACATAATAGAGAAAAAGAAAGGAGGACGAATCTCACTGTCTAGAATGAAATATATTAAAATTAAAATCCCAGACATCATATCTACAGACATTTCATCATACTACAATTAAAATACATATGCTCGGTTATCAAAGAGAAAACAAACAACACAAACAGCCATACTTAGCCCTCAACGGTACCTTGAGGTGGGCTAGGTCTCATGTACAAAACTTCAAGCGCCGGAAGGTTTCCAAAATGTGGAATGCTTCTGACAAAATATAAACAAATGGACAGTGCATGGCCAATCCTAATGGATAACATGAAAAGCAATGAGTAGTGAGAAGATGAAATAAATACTCCAAGGAACAATATATATCTAGATATAAATGATTTACCTACTCGCAAATCAGCTTAATATGTTGCTATGGCAGGGGCAAGTATGCGTCTCGTATGGGGGTAGTAATATTGACCACCAAGAAAAAGGTATAACTGGAGACATCCAGAGTCCAATAGGAGGAGTCACTTCAGTCTGCTGGCACTCTCCTTCCCCACTCTACAGCAGGAGGGGCCAAGATTCCCCACTGATGTCAGCTGGGAGGAGAGGAGAAGCGTGACAGAAGGTCATGTGAGCACCCAGCAGCGCTGTAAATATGGTATTTTGCGTAATAATAAAAAAAAAGCTTTAACCACTTGCCTACTGCTGCGTGCCGATATACGTCACTATAATGGTAGCGGTGGGCAAATGGGCGTACCTGTACATCCCTTTTAATGGAGGTACTAGCAGCCGAGCATATAGCATGATCGTGCCTGCGAGACATTCGGGCGGACTCAATGCGATCGTGTCACGGAGCCGCAGAACGGGGAAGTGCTTATGTAAACAAGGCATTTCCATATTCTGCCTTGTGACATGACAGAGATCACTGCTCCCTGTCATCAGAAGCCCACCCCCCACAGTTAGAATCACTCACTAGGACACACTTAACCCATTCATCGCCCCCTAGTGGTTAACCCCTTCCCTGCCAGTGTCATTTACACAGTAATCAGTGTATTTTATAGCACTGATCCCTGTATAAATGACAATGGTCCCAAAATAGTGTCAAAAGTGTCCAATGTATCCGCCTTAATGCTGCAGTCCTGATAAAAATTGCAGATCACCATCATTACCAATAAAAACGAATTAATAATAAAAGTGCCATAAAACTATCCCCTATTTCGTAGACGCTATAACTTTTGCGCAAACCAATCAATATACGCTTATTGCAATTTTTTTTACCAAAAATATTTAAAAGAATACATATTGGCTTAAACTGAGGAAAAAAGTTTTTTTTTTATATATATTTTTGGGGGATATTTATTATAGCAAAATATAAAAAATATTGATTTTTTTTTTTCAAAATCGTTGCTCTATTTTTGTTACAGCGCAAAAAATAAAAAACACAGAGTTTATCAAATACCACCAAAATAAAGCTCTATTTGTGGGAAAAAAATGATGTTGATTTTGTTTGGGTGCAATGCCGCATGACCGCACAATTGTCAGTTAAAGCGACACAGTGCCAAATCGCAAAAAGTGCTATGGTCAGGAAGGGGGTAAAATCTTCCGGAGCTGAAGCGATTAAACAATCAGGATCATTTTTTTAGTGTTACAACCACTTTAAGGGTCTTGCATGGTACATGGTGATACCTGAAACCTATTCTTTCTCAGAAACTTGGGACATGTGACAGAGGAGTTTGTTCCGGTAACTCTATGATAGAACCCCAGAAAGGGCAATATACATCAGCAGTGGTGAATTAGCGGAAGGTCACTGCCAAAAATTCAATAAATCTTATTGAATTTAGGAAGTTGGGGAGCTGTGTGTGGCTTCACATTTTTTTTGCAGAGGGGATAAAGTGATAAAACCCCGAACTGGGCTGGCACCTAGAGCTGTGGCCTGAACAAAGACTCTGCAATGATGTCCTTGACTACTGTTATAAATCACAGTGCATTTCAGTAAAACATGAGCATATAAATATTAAAAAATAAATGTAAAATATATATTTTTTAAATATCAAATGATAATGTCATTAAAGCGGGACTCTCTCAATCGACATTGGCTATTTTAAATCCACATGCTGCTAGCATTAGTAAATAGATAGGAAATTATCATAATTGTTTTAAACTGTTTTTTTTTTACATTTCTTCAATTTCTTCCTGGTTTCCATGCCTAGGCAAACATGTCAGACATCCCAGGAGTCCTCAGGAAGGGAGGAGAGGAGGGGATTCTCAGCTAAGCACACCCTCCTTGAGCTAAGGGCAGGAAGTAAATGCTACATGAATCATTTGCCCTTACTAAAGATGACCACAGTCAGAAATGCTAGGGGATGTTTTTCAAAAAAGATTTCTCACCAAAATAAAGCATAGAGACATGGATGGATGGAGGAATTTGCTTTGAATGTTAAAAATGAATTAAATAGCTATACAAGTCACTCATTCATTCATTCATGCATTCAAATAGCGTTTTTGGCTTGTGGGGCTCAGATGCTGTAAAAAATCACTTTAATTTGGTATTCCCTATTTTTTACTTTCTGCAAATACTACGTACTTCACTTTTTAATTTGATCACAACATGTGTTGTTGTTCATTCATAAACCCCTATTCTAATAAAGAATGTTCACTGAATATTTCTGAGAATTTATACAATATTTTTCATAATCAAACCCTTCTCAAAAAACAAAATCTCCTTTATTTGAAATGTAAGGCTGAGTTCCCACTATTGCGAATTGGGTGTGGGTTTCCCCGCTTCCAGTTCGCATAGCAGGAGATTGTGGTCGGTAGACATGTGCATTCGTTTTCGTCCGAATGCATTTTCGTCCGAATTTCAGCTATTTTCGTTTTCGTTTTGACAAACAATAATGAAAGCACAAAATCCGAAAAACTAAAGATCCGACATAAATAAATGCTTTATTTTCGTTTTCATTGTTACAACAGTTCGATATAGAATAGGAGATTCGACATGACTCTGACAACAATCTGTCTATAGAACCTGTGGTCGAATGTGCCTAACCTTACCTCTATTAGTCCAAGATTATATAGAGAAAATATTCGACAGAGAAAAAAGATTTGACAGAGAGAAAAGATTCTGCAAGATATTGTCCTAAAAAGTGTTTGGGGACCCGGGTCCTGCCCCAGGGGACATGGATCAATGCAAAAAAAAGTTTTAAAAACGGCCGTTTTTTCGGGAGCAGTGATTTTAATAATGATTAAAGTGAAACAATAAAAGTGTAATATTCCTTTAAATTTCGTAGGGGGGGGTAGGGTAGGGGCGCATGTTTCCCGTGCTTAGAACTGTCCCTGCACAAAGTGTCATTTATGCAGGAAAAAAAGTCCTTTAAAATCACTCGCAGCTATTACGAATTGTCGGCTCCCGTAATACAGAGAACACTCATTGAAAGTCATTGATAAAAAAATAAATAAATAAATAAAAAAAAAGCGTGGGGGTCCCCCGAATTCAATTACCAGGCCCTTCAGGTCTAGTATGGATATTAAGGGGAACCCTGCCTCAAATTTAAGAAAAAATTTGACGTGGGGTTCCCCCTAAATATCCATAACCAGACCCTTCAGGTCTGGTATGGATATTAAGGGGAACCCCGCGTCAAATTTAAAAAAAAATTGACGTGGGGTTCCCCCTAAAAATCCATACCAGACCCTTTATCTGAGCACGCAACCTGGCAGGCCGCAGGAAAAGAGGGGGGAACGAGAGAGCGGCCCCCTCCCTCCTGAACCGTACCAGGCCACATGCCCTCAACATTGGGAGGATGCTTTGGGGGTCTGTGACCCCTCAAAGCACCTTGTCCCCATGTTGATGAGGACAAGGGCCTCATCCCCACAACCCTGGCCGGTGGTTGTGGAGGTCTGCGGGCGGGGGGCTTATCAGAATCTGGAAGCCCCCTTTAACAAGGGGACCCCCAGATCCCGGCCCCCCACCTGTTTGAAATGGTAAGGGGGTACAAAAGTACCCCTACCATTTCACAAAGAAAGTGTAAAAAATGGTTAAATAAAACAAACACACTTTTGAAAAGCTCCTTTATTAAAAATAAAAAAATAAAAAAAAGATTCCAGCGGCGGTAATCCACTCTTGCTATCCAGCGACGGATGGTCATCTCTCCAGCGATGTCTCATCTCATCCAGCGCAGCGAATCCATCCTTCTTCTGTCTCCGTGTAGGAGACACTGCAGGCATTCCGGCGGCTGACGTTTCTTATATACGGAGGGCGGGTCCACCCGTCACCTGACCCCGCCCCCCTCTGACGCAAGGGGAAACCCGATGTTCCCTGTGACGTATGGGTGACCCCGCACCCCTCTGATGTAACACAGGCAGGTTTCCGTTACATCAGAGGGGGGCGGGGTCACCCATACGTCACGGGGAACCCCGGGTTTCCCCTTGCATCAGAGGGGGGCGGGGTCAGGTGACGGGTGGCCCCGCCCTCCGTATATAAGAAACGTCAGCCGCCGGAATCCTTGCAGTGTCTCCTCCACGGAGACAGAAGAAGGATGGATCGCTGCGCTGGATGAGATGAGACATCGCTGGAGAGATGATCGTCCGTCGCTGGATAGCAAGAGTGGATTACCACCGCTGGAATCTTTTTTTATTTTTTTATTTTTAATAAAGGAATTTTTCAAAAGTGTGTTTGTTTTATTTAACCATTTTTTACACTTTCTTTGTGAAATGGTAGGGGTACTTTTGTACCCCCTTACCATTTGAAACGGGGGGGGCGGGATCTGGGGGTCCCCTTGTTAAAGGGGGCTTCCAGATTCTGATAAGCCCCCCACCCGCAGACCTCCACAACCACCGGCCAGGGTTGTGGGGATGAGGCCCTTGTCCTCATCAACATGGGGACAAGGTGCTTTGAGGGGTCACAGACCCCCAAAGCATCCTCCCAATGTTGAGGGCATGTGGCCTGGTACGGTTCAGGAGGGAGGGGGGGCCGCTCTCTCATCCCCCCCTCTTTTCCTGCGGCCTGCCAGGTTGCGTGCTCGGATAAAGGGTCTGGTATGGATTTTTAGGGGGAACCCCACGTCAATTTTTTTTTAAATTTGACGCGGGGTTCCCCTTAATATCCATACCAGACCTGAAGGGTCTGGTTATGGATATTTAGGGGGAACCCCACGTCAATTTTTTTCTTAAATTTGAGGCAGGGTTCCCCTTAA
Organism: Lithobates pipiens; assembly: GCF_037356315.1. Taxonomy (NCBI): domain Eukaryota; kingdom Metazoa; phylum Chordata; class Amphibia; order Anura; family Ranidae; genus Lithobates; species Lithobates pipiens. The sequence continues at coordinate 77,037,324 of NW_027507785.1, read as the reverse complement.
TATCCATACCAGACCTGAAGGGCCTGGTAATTGAATTTGGGGGACCTCCACGCTTTTTTTTAAATTTATTTATTTATTTTTTTATCAATGACTTTCAATGAGTGTTCTCTGTATTACGGGAGCCGACAATTCATAATAGCTGCGAGTGATTTTAAAGGACTTTTTTTCCTGCATAAATGACACTTTGTGCAGGGACAGTTCTAAGCATGGGAAACATGCGCCCCTTCACAGGCATACTATAGACAACCCCCCCTACGAAATTTAAAGGAATATTACACTTTTATTGTTTCACTTTAATCATTATTAAAATCACTGCTCCCGAAAAAACTGCCGTTTTTAAAACTTTTTTTTGCATTGATCCATGTCCCCTGGGGCAGGACCCAGGTCCCCAAACACTTTTTAGGACAGTAACTTGCAAATTAGCCTTTAAAATTAGCACTTTAGATTTGGAACGTTGGAGTCCCATAGACTTTAATAGGGTTCTAAAGTATGCTATATACTAGCTCCGTCGAATCTTCTTTATACATTCGACAGACACCATAAGCCTTCAAAGACAGATTCGACCGTGATTCATGTGGATTTTCGGACGAATGCAATTTTTGAACGAAAAACGAAATAAATAAAAACGAATTTCGGGAGTAACTAAATAAATTAAGTTTTCAGACGAAAACGAAATTCCGAAACGAAATATTTTACTCTGCACATGTCTAGTGGTCGGCTCTCTATGGAGCTGGGTTCACACATCTCTGGAGCAACTACGGAGTGAATTGCACAGGAGTCCTGTGCATCCTTTTTGATTACAAAAGATTTTTATTGAAAGATCGTAAACAAACAATAAAAGTATCAGACAAGGTTCATTCTTTACAATAAGGCATAGTGGTTTCCGGCATAGTGATAAGATGAAGTCCAGTAATTGAACAGATGAAGCATAAGTTAACCTATTCGTTAATATGATAACAATTTGAACCAACAATAGAAATATCTCTAAGATCAGATCTAGGTCATACAAATACGGTATTCCAGTGATTCCAGTTGTTATTGTGAATATGCATAGTATCATACAATGTGTGGTGTATGCGTTCAGATAATTTAATAACTTCCATTCTGGATAACACTTGTGACCAGGGAAGGGCTGAAGATCGCCAATTTAGTATTACCCAGGTCCGAATTCAGGGTGCTGTGAGCTACTCTGTGATCTAGTGTGAACCCAGCCTAAAGCCGAGTACACACGATCAGATTATCGGACAAATTTTACTCCATTTTTTTGTTGCATGCTAGTCTCATATTGAAAGTGAAGAGGTTACTCAACATGCGAAAATTCTCGTACGACCGAATTCAACTTCAGAAGTGATGTAATGTGTTAAATTGTTTTGTATGTGTTCTTTAATTTCTGAGCTTGCATAGTCTTTCTCTTACTATTTATTTTTTTGACAAAAATTGTACTCTTTACATGAAAATCGGATGTTTGTATAGCCTGCACATGCAGTTTTTTTGGTCCGAACATTCAGAATCGGCTGTCGAAAGCACCGTACTAACGATAAGAAAATGTTCTGATTTTTTGATCGTGTGTACGAGTCCTGGGTGACACTGTATTTTATTCCAGACTAAAACGTCTACATTTTTAAGGAACAAGCAATTGAAAAAAAATATATAGTTTTCTATTTATGGCAATTACATTGGGAGTTTTTACCTCAAAGGTACACTTTCCTTCCCTATAAAGAAGCCTAGGGACTGCTATTAAAGGCTTTTCTATTCTGCGTTTTACTACATTTTGACAAAGCGCACCATTTGAGAGCTAAGCTCTGGATGAACTGACTGCATGTAGTCAAGCATCTATATAAACCCATAGTCCTTTATAAACTGTTGGGTTTTTTTTTTTTTTAGTTCCACTGAACATGGTTGGGTATTCAAAGTGAAAACAGATTCAATATATTTACTGACATTAACTTTGCAAAGTGAACTTTCACTAAAGAAATCAGGCTAGCAAATCAACTCCATTGTTTATTTTTTAGAGTATTTTTATTTTTTTTTTTAAATTTCTTTTTATTGAAAATGTTTCCTTTGGCAGTACAAAACAGGGCCATCGGGGCATACCCCGGCCAACTGGTGTACATAGTCATGTGCATAACATAGTATTACTAACATGTTATCTAAAAGCTAACATAACTAAACACAACCCAATCTCTGCTCAGGTAACACATGGTAGGATTTTGTTATGAGATATTGTTTCTTGGGGGACTGTCTCTCGGTTTTAGTTATTGGCCCTAGACGCTATAGGGACATTTGAGAATAAATGTAGTGGTTATGGTTTTTAGGCTAGCCTCTGTCTATCACAGTCTTAAAAACTGGAGGCAATTTGGGAGAAAACCACCTCATTTACAAGTATGTTTTTGGTTTGTGGGAGAAAACTGGAGCTCACAGAAAAATCAATGCAAAAATCTGGAAAATGTCAAATTTGGCATCCAAGATTGAATTAAAACCTTGGGCCCAATACTGCAAGACTAGAGAACTGACGTTTCAGCTATCACTTTACCCTTTGTGCAATGGTGTGGTAATTACATAAAGGTGGGGGGGGGGGATTGTTTACTGGTGATTTTGCAGATTCTGGAATATTTAATGCGAGATATAGTGTGGTGTACTGGAAGCACATTATATCAGTGAGTGAACATCTGTAAGCTTTTATATGTAATCAAACATATGGTACCTAAGGCAGGACTTTGTATAATTTATTCATATTTAAATAAATCACTAGTAACATCAGACTTGGATCAAAAAGTTCTTTATTATAGGCTTTATAATAATAACACATTTTATAACTTTAAATTATATTTAATATATATCTAACAATATGATATTAAAATATGACCATTTAACTTTACATATTAATAACTGATAAAGGAATAATAATAATAACCCAGCTATCAAAGCTCAGGTTAAATACAAAAATATATAATTTCTTCTCCTCTCAAAGAGAGAGACACAATAGCTCATAATCTGAACTGCGACAGAGAGGGAGGGTGGGATGACCTTCTTCCTTCAGCTAGCGCCGTCTGTCGTTTCTATGACGCAGTCTTCATGAATTTATACCCTCCAGCATGAGCTGAGTACCGTTAATATATAAAGTTTAAAGGTAACCAATCAAAAGGTACTTCATTTTGACCTAATAAATTCTATCTTTTTGCCTGCCACGGTCGCAAAGGTGGTCAGGGGGGACAGTTTTTTGCCCCAACTCCCACCTTTCATGGTACCTAAGTCAGGAATTTGTATAATTTATTCATATTTAAATAAATCACTAGTAACACCAAACTTGGATCAAAAAGGCCACAGTTCTTTATTATAGGCTTGATAATAATAACAAATTTTATAACTTTAAATTTTATTTCATACACATAACAAGATCATTTTAAAATATGACCATTTAACTTTACATATTAATAAATGATAAAGGAAGAATAATAATAACCCAGCTATCAAAGCTGAGGTTAAATACAAAAATACAGTGGTGTGAAAAAGTGTTGTCCTCATTTCCTGTTCCTTTGCATGTTTGTCACACTTAAGTGTTTCGGAACATCAAACCAATTTAAACAATAGTCAAGGACAACACAAGTAAACACAAAATGCAATTTGTAAATGAAGGCGTTTATTATTAAAGGTGAAAAAAAATCCAAACCATCATGGCCCTGTGTGAAAAAGTGTTTGCCCCCCTTGTTAAAACATACTATAACTGTGGTTGTCCACACCTGAGTTCAATTTCTCTAGCCACACCCAGGCCTGATTATTGCCACACCTGTTCACAATCAAGGCATCACTTAAATAGGAGCTGCTTGACACAGTAAGGTCCACCAGAAGATCCTTAAAAGCTACACATCATGCCGAGACCCAAAGAAATTCAGGAACAATTGAGAAAGAAAGTAATTGAGATCTATCAGTCTGGAAAGGGTTATAAAGCCATTTCCAAAGCTTTGGGAATCCAGCGAACCACAGTGAGAGCCATTATCCACAAATTGCGAAGACATGGAACAGTGGTGAACCTTCCCAGGAGTGGCCGGCCGCCCAAAATTACCCCAAGAGCGCAGCGACGACTCATCCAAGAGGTCACAAAAGTCCCCACAACAACGTCCAAGGAACTGCAGGCCTCACTTGCCTCAGTTAAGGTCAGCGTTCATGCCTCCACCATCAGGAAAAGACTGGGCAAAAATGGCCTGCATGGCAGAGTTCCAAGGAGAAAACCACTGCTGAGCAAAAAGAACATCAAAGCTCGTCTCAGTTTCTCCACAACACATCTTGATGATCCCCAAGACTTTTGGGACAACATTCTGTGGACCGATGAGACAAAAGTGGAACTCTTTGGAAGGTGTGTGTCCAAGTATATCTGGCGTAGAAGGAACACTGCATTTCATAAAAAGAACATTATACCAACAGTAAAATATGGTGGTGGTAGTGTGATGGTCTGGGGCTGTTTTGCTGCTTCAGGACCTGGAAGACTTGCCGTGATAAAAGGAACTATGAATTCTGCTGTCTACCAAGAGATCCTGAAGGAGAATGTCCGACCATCTGTTCATGTACTCAAGCTGAAACGAACTTGGGTTCTGCAGCAGGACAATGATCCTAAACACACCAGCAAGTCCACCACCGAATGGCTGAAGAAAAACAAAATGAAGACTTTGGAGTGGCCTAGCCAAAGTCCTGACCTGAATCCTATTGAGATGTTGTGGTATGACCTTAAAAAGGCTGTTCATGCTCGAAAACCCTCTAATGTAACTGAATTAGGACAATTCTGCAAAGATGAGTGGGCCAAAATTCCTCCAGGACGCTGTAAAAGCCTCATTGCACGTTATCGCAAACGCTTGGTTGCAGTTGTTGCTGCTAAGGGTGGCCCAACCAGTTATTAGGTTTAGGGGGCAATCACTTTTTCACACAGGGCCATGATGGTTTGGATTTTTTTTCACCTTTAATAATAAACACCTTCATTTACAAATTGCATTTTGTGTTTACTTGTGTTGTCCTTGACTATTGTTTAAATTGGTTTGATGTTCCGAAACACTTAAGTGTGACAAACATGCAAAGGAACAGGAAATGAGGAAGGGGGCAAACACTTTTTCACACCACTGTATACCATTTCATCCAGACGCCAGGCTTATTCATGAGCCTGGCACCCTCCCACTTTCAGTGCAGCCAGTTTGATACAAGACTGTAAGTCTAAATTAAAAATGTCCAAGGCAACATCGGACAAATGAACAGCGTAAATCCAATAAAAGCCTTGAATGCCACCCTCCAAATCAACGTATCTAAAAGACAGTCCATGTAACGAAAGCATACATTTGGCTAGTGTCCTATTAACTCTTTTGCAGATTTTTTTTTTTAAATACCAAACTTCTTTCGAAGTCAGCCAATTCAAACACAGAACAATCTCAGAATAAACTAAGATTGCATCTGGAAAAACAGAATGAAGACACAAAAAATCTGACTTAATTTGGAAAATAAGATCAAAAGTCTTGCAATGGCCAATATCATTGCCAGCTAAATGCAAAACAATGATATTAGTCGACAGCCAAGAGAAATACAATTATGATAACCTTTCTCTTAAATCAGACCATTTCATTCCCTTTTTACCATACCACCAAATGCGAAATTCAGCCAAAGGCAGACCCAAATTAGAGCTGTAAATCCTCTGGAAAGCATGATGGTGGAACCAAAAAATATATGAATGTCCAATAACCCAGGCATTATATTTGAAACCTGTAAAGTTCAAAAAGAGATATTAGGGCGTACATAACATAGATAACAATCTGACTTCCACCCACCAATATGTTTGATATCAGCACCAGATAATCCTAACTTGGCCACCTCAGTAGCAGCGCCGATTCGAAATGAGTGCGACAAAATATGAAGGTGACCATGTCCAAGAAAACATAAACATTTATTTAGTACAGATTTAAACTGATACCTAGTCAAAAGCAAACCAGTATTATGCAAAAATAGGTGTCCCAAAGACAAAGACTGAACAATTGGCGCAGTAAAGAAACAGCATATATAATTGGATTATTCATTTTTCCCACTCTAATCCACCTACCTTTACCCAATTGATCTGTTTTCCTGCTTCGAAGTAAGAGCTGGATATCATCAGGACCCAGGAAAAAATCCTTAAACAATAATCCTACCTTATCCAAAGCATTACATGGAACCAAATTCTGACTCTCTGAAGGCCCCAAAAAAAACAAGGGCTAAATGCAGAAATATCAAGGCGTATCAAACACAGAGTGGTACTGTGGATACACTAATAATAGACATGCCACGTCCCGATATTTGGAATTGCTAAGGAAAAGAACAACTATTGTTGAAGGTGATGGACTTTATAGGCGTAGACACAAATTTTCTTTAAAACAATTTTGGACAATATTTATTTAAAAAAACAAGATATACATTAATTGCCTCAGAGCATAGCGATTACACTGCCAATATGATCTAATTGCATCACAATTGTACAAAAAGCTCATACATTTCCATGTTGTTATGATACATTTATAACATAGGAAAGGATAAAAAAAAGCCAAGAAAGAAGAAAAAATTGAAACAGTGTATCATAGATGACTCACCTCAGGGATGCTCTACATGTTACACGTTATAAAAAAACACTTCATCGGGAGCTTTTGCCATTTTTATTCCCTATAGATAAACGGGGATCGTCTCTACAAAGGTGGGAAATAGCTGTATAAACTTTAAATAAAACCCTACAGTTAGGGTACAGGACACTCCATACAGAAATGAGAAAAGTTTTTAAGGTATTAACCGATAGTCCTCCAGGGGTAAAATTCCCCCAGGTACGAAAGTCCAGGGATACCCCAAAGTATACAGAAGGATTGCATCGCAGTAGGTGGTTATAGATAAATCAACCTAGCCTTGTTTTTTTCAAATGCAGCTTTGAACAGGGCTAAATGCAGCTTTGAACAACGATTAATACTGAGAATAACAAATTGACTCTGTTGCTAAGCAGATACGGCTCAAAGGATCAGAGGTAATAGGCAACCTACTATCTGCTACAAAATTACCTTTGCGATGACCTTTCTACGTTTGTTGAACTGAAAAAAAAGCACAGGCATGAAGGAATACCTCTCAATTTAAAAAAAAAGAAACACCAGATAACGTCTTTCGAATATGTGAATAAGAATAATTCTGTGACAATAAGAAATATAAAAAGGCTAAAACTAAACTCTCTGAAAATTTTGAAAATAAATTATTAGAATGTTCCAAAAAACAAAACCACAGCGACCAAGTGGCTTTGTAAGCTGCCCATGTGTTGGGTGCGATTTAATTCCGAATGGCTGAACTTAGGTTCCATAAGATATTCAGGCAAGGGATACCATCTTGGTCTGCCTCTGGCACCAACACACTAAACCGATCTAACTGTATATGTGATAAAACGTCAGCCACATTGTTTAAATTACCAGGAACATATTTAGCTTTTAACCATACATTGAATGTTAAACATTTAAAGACCAAGTGAAGTAACACAACATTGACAGGTAAAGACTTTGGTGAAAAACAATGAATGGCCTAGCCCTAGACTACACCTTTGTTGTATGAATGAAGCAAAATGCGACGATTCCTAAAAGCCTCACCCCATAATTCAAATGCTACAACCACAGGGAACAGCTCCAATAGAACTATGATCTTTGTAAAGCCTTTAGCATGCCATACCGCTGGCCATTTATCTGCCGACCAGTGTCCTTGCCAATAGGCACAATAACCAATTTCTCCATTCCAAACAATCAAATCATCTCTAACAGACGTAGTGCCACAGAGAGGTAACACCAGCAATAGCTAAATACAATCTCTTAGAAAAAAACTGTACCCATCGGAATAACCCTAGACGTAAATGCCAAAATGCCTAATAAAGATTGAATTGTTCTCAAACAAGCTTTCTTTTTTGAAATAACAAAATCCAACATCAAACTAATTTTAATCACCTTAGCCATGGGGAGGCGGAATTCCATTTTTAAATTTTTCCCTCGGGCTTTCGCACTGGAGTGAGAGGAGAGGCGCTATGCAGGTGCTATTTTTAGTGCTATAGCACCTGTAAAGCGCCTCAGTATTAAAGCAGCCAATGTTTTAGGCGTCACTATAGACACATTAAAAATGGAGCAAATCCTCAAACAATCCATGTTAATTCCGGGTTGTGAGGCAACAAAACACGAAAAATGCCAAGGGGGTGAATATTTTTGCAAGGCACTGTATAAGCCCTCGCCCTCAGAGCCCAACAACCACAGCCCAGGGTTGTTGGGAAGGGGCCCTTGTCCCCATCAACAGAGCCTCCCACCCCAAAGCACCCATCCCCCCATGTTGAGGGCATGCGTTCGGGGGGGGGGGGAGGGCGTTCGCTTATCCCTTCCCTTTCCTGACCTGCCAGGCTGCATGCTTGGATAAGGGTTTGGTAATTTTTTTTGTGGGTGACCCCAAGCCATATTTTTTTTAATGTTGGCGTGAGGGGTCTCCTCCAAATCCATACTAAACCTGAAGGGCCTGGTATGGACCTGGGGGGGGGTGCCTCGTCCCATTTTTTTTTTACATTCAGCTGTCAGCAGGGAACCTCGCTGATAGTTGAGGACTCATTGGTCGTTAAGGACGTGGCAGCCTGCTGCCTTAGCCCCCTCCTTAGCAACCAGCTATATGCAGTATGTTTAAACTGTGTTTAAAGAGAAAAAAAGCATAAAACTCAAAACGCATGAAAACTGCATGCAAAAGTGCATAAAAAATTAGGGTTTAAAAAGCGAAACGCACGGCAAAATGTGCCTGAAAAACACATCAAGCGCAGCCACATAGATGTGAACCTAGCCTTACTGCTTTTCTTGTTATCATTACCAAATTCTGTACATATCACTTAGCAGCACCACAAAATGATATTTGGTTCTGTATTTTCTAAAAGGGCAATACTGGGAGGTGGTTAGGGGGTGGATCCAAGGAATAGTGCTCGGAGGTGGATAGGGTAGAAAAGGGGTGACTCATAAAGGGGGAGTTCCTTCGCCTATTCTTTGAGAAAAAAAGCCATGGGCCTACCAATAGATAAAAATAAACATAGTAACTTTACTACCATTTTAAATTGTCTTCCATAGATCATCGTACCCACTCCCCGTAACCATTCCCCAACGTTCTAGAAAATATTTTTTTTTTATGTATTCCTTGCAGCCAAATAACACATTTTTAATTTATTTTTTTCAAAATTACACTGGGTAATGATTAAAGAAAATCTCTCAGCTATGTCATAATGATGAGCTGGAAAATTTCCAGAAGGTCTTGTATCCATGGCTAAATACACATTTACATCACACACTAGCATCGCTGCTTCATGAGGAACATACCACAATTCCCCTCTCCCACCTATGATTTATTTTTGATGTGTTACAAAATTATTTTTATAATGCTTATGTAAGATATTATTTCTGTAACACAGTATGTCCATTGTATAATGTTCTAAACTTAATAAAAACTATTAAAACTGAAAAAATATATATATACACAAGTCCAGGACCTTATGTCACATTATAGTTAGGTTTAAAGTCCTTGACGATGAATCATGGCAACAATAATGCTCAGGAGGCAATTCATTAAATACACAGTTGAAATACGGTATATGTGAACTGTCTTACCTACCAAAAGATATCCCTGACCTTAAGTAGCAGTATGGCTGCTGGTTGAAGACTAAAAGAGTAGCATCCCACTGATGAGGTCACATATGTGCTCTCCCCTTGTGTTGACCGTCAATGACGAGTCGACCGACTCTCTTTCATAAAGGGATGTACAAGGGATGTACAAAATTGAGGTACTTGTACGAGGTGGCTTCAAAATAAAATTTAGTGATTTTTTAATCAATTCATAACTGGACTGTTTTTTTTGTATATATCTGTCTGGTGTTCAAATGTTATAAGGCAATATAAAGGCATACATGGTTGTGCAAAGTGTCGTTATATAAAACAACTGTTCACATTTCATTTTATTCATGAAAGATCAGCAAAAAGATCTGATGAGTTCTTGTGGATTATTGAAGTTTCCTTTGCACCCAATTAGCATAGCTGGGAACCTTCTACATATGCTTGCTGACCTGAGATTCTCTAATATATAACACTAGCCTTACTGGCAGTAAGGATAAAGAGCTTATTAGTAGTTCTCCTCCCTGTGAACATAAAAGGGATTTTTTTGGGTTATATACATTTGAAGAACACCACTTAAAAATAAAACATAAACTGAATGAGCGTACAGCAGACAGGTTTTGTGGACTCCATCCATGATTGTGTATGGCTCACCACCTAGTAAATCTTTAATGATCCAAAGCAAAATATTAAATCACCCACTGGACCCAAACCAGTATAATCTTTAGAACTTTAAAGTGGAAGTAAACTCCCTTATCGTTTTCAGCCAAGGAAGCTGCCATCTTTGCCTCTGTTTAATCTTCAACTGCTATGGTGCTGCACATGTGATTCGTTATGACACCAGTCGTTGGATGGTTTGATAGTTTGGCTGAGAGCACAGCCAATGTGCAGTTAGCATTCCCGGCATTCCTTTTTTTTTTAATGTTTAAATCCATGGGTTTACTTCCACTTTAAAGAAACTGCAGGGAAGTACACAGGGCATACGTCATACACCATGTTCCTCTTCCCCGCTACTGCTCCCCTTACTGCTCTTGCTAACAAATTCCATAAAAAAAAAATGGCAGCCAGAACTTGCTCTGAACCACAGCACCAGCTGCAGTCATTGTTTAAATCAGGTTTCTCAAGCTTCTTTTTCCTGTTAAGGCACCCTTTCAAATTGTATTAGATAGAAAGAGGGAAGACTTTCCATGCTATGGCCCGTGTAACAGGAAATATAGAGCAGCTAGCACAATACTTAGGTATAAAGTATAACAGTGTAGCCCCTATGCCTCTGATGATGTCACATATGATGAAACACGTAGGGAGGAGCTAGGACGCATGTCTCACCATGCATCTTGGAACCTGGCGATCAGAACCTTTGTCCTGTATGCTGTACATGCTTCCCTTTCATTTTGTAAGTGCGATATGTTTACAGTACAATAAATGTACAATACAATAAATGTACAGTTGTACCAAAGGAAGTTGACTATGGGGAATGCTTTGTTTTATTTTCATGTCTGATCTGTGAGACCTTTTTACTTGGCTGAGAACCACTGCTCTTGTGAGACAAATAGGGATCCATGACACACTTTGAGGATTATTGACCCGAGGATCTATGGATTCTAATATTTACCAGATGTGAGTTTTGACCATTCTCTAGTGATCATTTATTTTTGGTAAGCCCCCAACTGTCATATATGGATGGCATGCTGTTCTACCTTGGGTCTTTGGATGGTCTTGACTTTTTTCTCCTGCATTGAGCTATTAAAACTTTTTCTTCCATGAACTGATACTTACTCCAGCTATCTCTGGGGACTTTTTATACCATAAGATCTGGGACTATATATGTTCAGCTTATCCCTGAATTTGTTTTATTAATGCTCATAATTTGTGTTTTTGGGGTTGCAAGTATTGGTTCTACTAAAACCTTTTATGCATGAGTCACGTTATGCCTCACATTTAATATTTTTTATGCTTAATGTTCTTTGTTTGGTTACATTTTAATAGTGTCACCCGTTTTTGTTCCCACCCTTTCAAATTGTGCACATCTGGAGGCAACCCATATTGAAATGTAAAATAACGAAATTAATGGTTTTACATAAAGCAGCACCATTTACATAAGTAGGACACCCAACATTACAGGCACTTTATTCTCACAAAGCAAAACACATTTGCCCACTGGTATTGACTAATATTGCAGTGTTTCTCTGCTCCCTCAGTTTCTCTCCCTCATTAGGCTAATGTTACCCCTGTGCTGATGGTGAAGGGCATGGGAGTTTGTAAGGTTCCCCATGTCCTTCTTATACACCTTTGACATTATTGGTTCTTAGGGCACCAGCAGCTGGCCCACGCTTGTAATTTTGCACACATTTGTGTAGCAAAAAGAAAAAAGGCAGGCTTGTTCCACCCGTCAGCGTTGACTGAAAATGTTGAAAATTTTGGGGAAATTTTTAGCCATTTTGCCAAGGCACCCCTGAGGAACCCAAAAGGATCCCTGGCTGAAAAATGCTGGTCTAAATAGAAGCTTCTGAACAGTGTTAAAAAAAAATACCACATAGCAACTATATTGTTAAGATAGTTTTTAATCATTTTGCAGAAAAAAGGGTGACTTTTATCTACATATAAAACAACCTTACCAGTAACTTTTTTTTCTAAAAAAGGTGTTCCAATTTAACTCCTTATTAACCTTTAGTCAACCCTAAGCAGCCCTAGCTTCTTCCTTTCCCTTAGCTATTATTTTTCAACTACATTTTATAAAATCCATTTTTAAACAATTATTTTTTAAACTTTTTTGTTTCCACATTTAGGTGTAAGATTTGTTATATTGTGTCCTATTTTACTAAACACGTATGAGAAGAAACAGCCAATGTTACTTTAACTGATTGTTGATAATTTTTTTACCTATTTGCTCTATCCATTTCGCATTGTCCTATGTTGGTGAGATCATTGTTTCCCCTTATGTTTGTTTAAACTGGTATTTCTGAAAACTAAATAAAAATTCTTTGAAAAACAAAAAACAAAAACAAACAAAAAAAGCGACTTAATTTAAAGTGATGGTAAAGCTTTGTTTTTTTTTTTTTAATTAACACACATATCATACTTACCTCCACTGTGCAGTTCATTTTGCACAGAATGGCCCTGATCCTTAAGTTCTGGGGTCCCCTGGAGGCGCTGGTAGCTCCTCCTCGCATCGTATAACCCCCTAGAAGAAGCACTCTCCCGGGGGGGGGGGGGAGTTACCTTGCTAGCATTTGCATCCATAGATGCAGAATCTAGGACTCAGCTCCGCCCTCCGGCGTCCGCGTCATTGGATTATATATATATGTAGCACCCACCACCTTTAGGTGGGTGATAGTTAGGTAAGTGTTAGGTAAATTTGCCAGGGCCTTACATTGCTTTAGGCCTGGTTGTTTGGAGGTTCTGAGTAATTTTCTACCACTAAAATTATATTTTTTACCTGTAGGAGAAATGCCAGACTTGGCCTGGGTGACAAGTAGTTAATGATAAGATAGAAGACAGATATTTGATCTACATACAGTAGAGATGGCGGGAGCAGATCATAAGACTGCAAACTTGAGAGCTACCCATAATCTGAAGTCTCAAGATCCAACCCATCCCCCTATGATTTAGGTGAACCCATTTTGTATTTATGCACCTATAAAATATACACGTCTCTCTAATTTCAGGTGAGGGTTGTAGATTTTCCCAGTAGGAAAAAACACAATTAGCCCTGGAAGACTGTAATTGATGAAGCTTTTGACAGCCAGTTGTGGAGCTGATATGAAATGCATGTGATTATGTCTATATAGTGATATAAAGCAGCTGGCATTTGCTCAGAATTTGCTCCGAAAACACCCTCTTCTTAATGGCCCGTGGCAGAATGTGGCATCTGGTAATCGAATGCGCTGTCATCTTTACAACGTGAAAGTCACTGCAAATCACTAATGCTCTCACCAGCCAGCCTGCTCCTTTGTCTTCTGCATTCTGACAATTACAGTAAAGGTATGTCATTAGCATCACTACATCCGTTATCCTCAGGAATTATTGCGATATTGTTACAACAAAAATTTTTTTTTTTTCAAAGTAAGCTGCTTATATCCTGTATATTCCTTGGAGCTATGAGGTGGTGTTATTGTGACAGTTTATCATTCAAGGTAGATTTTTCATGTAAATGCTTTAGCAGCTGCTGATGTCACATCCATCTTATAAAACAGAATAAAACAAACAACATAATCGGATTCTATTTTTTTCTCACTACATGTTCAGATCGACTAAAAAATGCAGAAATAAATATTATTTTTTAAATGTGTTTGACAGGAGTCAGGGCACATCTCACTTTTTCCTGTTCTTACTTAATATTATTGCCAAAATACTATTAGTTGCTGAATTTTTAACACTTCATAAAATATTAGGCTTGATTCACATACACTAATAAAGTGGGAAAACAATGGAGTGTACAAATCAAGACACTTTCTGATTGTACATAATATTGACATGTTGCAGGAAAAAAAAAATGGTATATCATTATTACTAGAAAGTCTGGCTTATTTTTTTCTAAAGCCAGGCTCTAGGCATATACTAAAAGCCAGAAAATAATGCAGCTCAGTGTTTATTAATAAATGATTAAAGGGCCATTTGCATTATACACTATAAACGTATTCGGAGGCCTGCCTTTACACGCACATGAACTTTAATGGCATCCCAGTCTTAGTCAGTAGGGTTCAATATTGAGTTAGCCTACCCTTTGCAGCTATAAGGCTACCTTCACAATCAGGAGGTGTGCTTGTGGGACATTATGAAAAGTCCTGCAAGCAGCATCTTTGGGGTGGTTTGGGAGCACTGTATTTAGTGCTTCCAAAAAGCCCTGCCCATTGCAATGAATGGCCAGCGCTTTCAAAGCACCTGAAAAGCTCTTTGAAAGCGCCGCAAAACTGGAGTTGTTATACTTTTTGTGGAGTAAAAACCACCCCGCTAGCAGCCAAAAACAGTGCTAAAGCACTGTAAAAAACAAGAGGTGCTTTAGCATTATCGGGCAGTGATGCCAGTGTGAAAGTAGTCTTAAAGCTTCAGCTGTTCTGGGAAGGCTGTCCACAAGGTTTAGGAGTGTGTCTATGGGAATGTTTGACCATTCTTCCAGAAGCACATTTGTGAGGTCAGGCACTGATGTTGGACAAGAAATCCTGTCTCGCAGTCTCCGCTTTAATTCATCCCAAAGGTGTTCTATTGAGTTGATGTCAGGCCAGTCAAGTTTCTCTGCCCCAAACTTGCTTTTTCTTGTCTTTATGGATCTTGCTTTGTGCACTGGTGCACTGGCTCCCCCCCCCCCCCCACCAGTCCTTACCTGGGGGTCTGATATGGATTTTAAGGGGAACCCCATGCAAAAAAACAAAAGACAAAACGGTGTGTGGTTCACGCTGGGTCTGTGACTTCAGAAAGGGCGGGGCCACCGGATGACGTACACAGGTGACCCCACCCCTCACCTATATAAGAAATGTCAAAGCACAAAGGAGGCATTTGACAGGAGGTCTCCCAAAGAGGCAGGAGCATTTTTAATTTTTTTGTTTTATTGGGTCCAATGGGCTGTGAAATTGACAATGGATTTACACAGAGGGACACATTTAAAAAAAAAATTAATAAAGGAATTGTCAAAAACGATGTCTCTCGTGTTTATGACTTTTACTCAATTTTTTGGTGAATGGGTAGGGGTACTATGTACCCTATTCTCATTCACATGGGGGAGGTGTGGAATCTGGCTGCCCCCTTGTTAAAGGGAGCTTTAAGATTCTGATAAGCCCCCCACCCTCAGACCCCCACAACCACCAGTCACGGTTGTGGGGATGAGGCCCTTGTCCCCATCAACGTGGGGATAATGTGCTTTTGGGTCCCCCATGTTGAGGGCATGTGGCCTGGTATGGTTCAGCGGGGGGGTGCTCACTCAATCCACCCTTTCCTGACCTGTCACACCACATGCCCAGATAAGGGTCTGGTATGGATTCTGAGGGGACCCCGCGCCGTTTTTGTAAAAAGAAAATAACTAAAAATTCTCAGAATTTGTTTTCAGAGCAAAACGTGTCTAATATTTAATTCAATCCACAGTCTCCCCATCTTAAGTCCCCTGAAGCTGCTCTTCCTGCTTGTTTCCATCTGATCTTGTTGCCACCCCTCTTGCCAACGCAATGGAATACAATGCATGGCCAGTGGCCAAGTTTCAGTTATGCCACGTACACACGACCGGACTTTCAGGCAGGCTAGGTCCGCCGATCTTCTTGATGGACTTTCGGCGGAGTTCCGACGGACTTTCCACACGAACGGATTTGGTCACACACGAACAGACTGAGTCCGTTCAAAAGTCCGTTCATTTTGAACATGATGATGTAAGTAAGGAAGTTCAATAGCCAGTAGCCAATAGCTTCCCTTGCGTCGTATTTGGTCCGTCAGACCAGCATACAGACAAACGGTTTTCCCGATAGGAATTGAGATTTGAAACGTGTTTTATTTCAGATTAGCCCACACATGATCCGATTGTCCGACGGACTGATTCCGCCGGACCTAGTCTGCCGGAAAGTCCTGTTGTGTGTACACGGCATTAGATAACGTGTCTTCTGGTCCTGTATTTTAATTCTGAGTGCCCACCTACATTTGAACACTAGACACAAGAGGACTAGACAATCATCTGTTGTAGCAACCGGTGTTTAAAATAGATATTTTTCTGCGTTGGCCCATCTCCAAGACAAACTAACACTAGACCCTTCAACAGCTGGATTTGAAAAGTGAGGAGACAACTGTAATGACTTTTAAGTGCCCAGGGCCTGCTGAATTTACTACACTTATGTTATTTTATTATTGTTTGAATAATTTTATTATCACTCCCTAAAATAGTGCCAACTTTAGGCTGATGAGCACTGTACATTTTAGTGAGGCATCTGTTTTGGAAAAGTAGGTGATCTAAGAGGTGATACAATAACACATTGATTTACTAAGGTAGATACTGTTCACTTACCAAAGTGAATGTTCATTAAATGCAATGAAGCTGCATTCATTTTAAGCATGAAATCAAAAAAAGATCCTATACTCAGCTTTCCCCAACTTCCATTCTGCGTTCCTAGGTGAGAGTAACGTAATCTTCCTTCCAACAAATATAGTGATTAGGGAATGTAAAGTGCTCAAATCTTGCTGTGCATCACTTCCAGTATTGTGCCACAGTGTCCTCTTGTGAGTTTTGAAGTCCTCACCATTTCCAGGGATCTCATCGGCAGATAGTTGATTACCCTGTGCAAAGTTTTTACCCTGTACAGTACAGAAGACCGGGGAAAAGCTAAGCACTTTTTTGTATGTTTGTTTTTTTTGTTTATGCTTGCAAGGAGCAGGGGGCTCAGCTTAGGCCTCATTCACACTTCCTGTAGCGTTTCTGTGAATGTGAATGAAAGGTCCATGCAGGGTAGCATTTAGCCCTGGTGTAAGAGGCTCTGACTTATCAGTGCAGGTGGAAGACACAGGTGCGCTGTCCAGCTCCTGGGACAAATGTCCAGAATGCAGACTTCTTGTGTTACAGGCATTCACCCCTGTGTGTATAGTGCCCTAAATGTTGGTAGCACTCAATGAATCATCCAGCAATGTCCAGCCGTAGTTGTCAGCCTCTCATATTATGTAGCAGGGGGTCTCTGTTGCCATGGCCCCACACCTCCCGCTGGTGCGCTGACACTGACACGCTCTCAGGGAGAGCGTGCCTGTCAGCTCCTGCGGGGGATTCCTCCTCCTCTCCATCCTTACTGACTCTATGATTAATGGGAGTGGTGCTTGTACAGCCAAAATCGCCCCCTCTGTTCCCTCCCCTGCTTTCTGATTGACAGGGAGGAGGGAGCCAATCAATGGCCAGCAGAGTGGCAGCAGAGGATTGTAGGATATGTAGCCCCTAGCCTTCTATAGGGCAGAAACTACAGACCCCAGCATGCTCTTGGGGGAAAGGAAGAACGGACTCCATCTTTTCTGCCTGGGGACAGGCAGACACCATAAGGCAGGGGAGAAGACCAGACCTGGGGAGAAGCGTAACGTTCTTGTCAGGCATCCACGGCCAGTCGGGATACATCCCGTATAAAAGGGGATCAACAGCCCATCTCCAGAGGTGAGGTAGCCAGTCAGGTTACCTGAAGAGCCTGCGTTGTTCCAGGACATCTCGCTTGGCCTTGATTGGTGAGAGGGCACTTGCCCATTTGCAGAACACAAGGACACTGCTTGCAGACAATGTTGTTCACTTTGCCCACACTTGTCAGAACCTGGGTCACATTTACTCCCTGTTGAGCAGTTACAACATCCACCTTGTTACCCGGATACTGCCAGCATACTGCAATTGTATTTACCAAGCAGGATACCTAAGTCCACCAATGAAGAGTGGCTAGCTGAAAATTCAAGGCCTTCTTCACTTTGGGACTGAAGAAATGTATGCCTTACGGACACGCACACATGCCCAGAGCTCAGTATATGTGATGCACTAGCAGGGTGGTTTGCCTTAGGAGTTAAGCCATTGACCATTGAACTGTTTGTAGTTTTTATAGTTTGTGGGCCTGTTGTGTCAGGGGACAGAAGAGAGAGGTCTGACATAAGTGAGGGTCATTCCTCTGCTCTCTTCCTGCCTGAACTCATAGAGCCAAACCTAAGTGAATGGGTGAGCAATCTTGTATAAAGTTTGTCATTTGTGATCTGGTGTTATTAAAGTGTTTGCCTCTGATCGTGGGGTTATTCACCATTGAGGAATCCCCTGAAAGCAGCCTGACCATAATACTGAGTTATATTTCTCTTGATCCCTAGTCATTACTCTTTACTTGAAATATATTTATATAATATATTATATACTGTCTGTTACTATTTCACATAAACTTCACAGTAAAGACAATTTATGTGTTTATCATAAAGTGTGTCTTTCATTGGTGTTGTCACACTAACATTCCCACTAGGTGTGCCAGAGGGGCTGAGGTTGTTCTTGGGGTTGAGAGACAGAGTGCAGAACCAAACAAACTCAATGGGCTTATTCGGGGGTAGTGGTACACATCTGGGAGTTTGATTGCCTCCCTGTGACTCTAGGAGAGACTAGGAGATTAGGGCAGGAGGATGAAAACACCTGGCCTGAATATTTAGTAGGGCCAATCCAATCCCCGAGGACGTGTTGATGGATGGATTCCTGTTAAAAAGGCTAGAATCCAGAGAAGAGCTTTCCTTTTCCCCCATGAGGGAATGGATCTGTGAGTTCCCGGGGCTGCTTGCCCTGAAGCATCCCTGGGCTGGATGCTGGACCTTTTCAGGTTGTGTCTATGGACTGTGTATGTTTTGGGACCCTGTGAGTAAAGCCTTCTCTCTTGAGCCTGAGTTTTCATGGCCTCAGGCATTGAAACGTGGATTATCTCAGTCTTTTTGGTGCATGGTCCTCAGCTATGTACTTATAGATACCTGATTATCATTCCCTTGGGAAAATACTAGTGCTACTATCAAGATAGAAGTGTTCGCCATTAGCAATCTGCTTCATTTTGTGGTATACTGCATCACTCCCAGATCCCCTCCAAGTTCTACTAGCAATAAAGCTACAAAAAGACGCCCTTAGACTGTTTGCAGAGCTGGAATGGAGGGATGTGTGCCTGGCCACCCTGCACTAATTAGAGAAGGAAGCTGTTCTAAAATACAGCGGCCCCTCCGGGGTAACACTACTCATGTGATAAAATGAAATTCAAATCTTTTATCCAGCAATAAAAACTCACTTGTGTGTACCACCCGGGCCAATAGTAATGCTGTGGAGGACTTGGGGTGGAAATAAACCATACCAATAAACTTTAAAGTTACTTCAGCATCCTGAAGTGAAAGTGAGATCCCAGAAGTCTTCTATCAGGCTGGCACAACTCTGGAAAGGAGACCTGGAAAACCCAGATGGACACCTATAATTGTAGTTTAAAACTGTACTGGTGACTAAATTGTTTGGACGTCAGTTGCAAGTTCAGCTGCCACATTTTTTGTAGCAGCAGTGAATAATCTTTATAGGCATTTCATAAATGAATAATCGGGAACACTAACTGCTGCTGCATACAGTGTCCCTGCTGACTGTCATCTGAGAAAGTGCAAGGTCTGGAGAGGCGACCCCAGGTCATGGTGTGTATTTGCACCTTCAGCCTGGTTTTTGCAAAGCCAGGCATGATTGCACACCTGTGGGCTGGGTTTATATTCCCCTCAGGAAGAGCGCTCAGGGCTCACACTTGGGAACAGCTCCACCCTACAAGCAGGTGGCCTGGAGTAGGAGTCAGGAGGGCTTTCAGGTGGAAACGGCTCCACAAGAGAGAGACAGGTGGTCTCTAGGAGTCTAAGGTTGCAGGTGGCTGGATTGTGAAAAGAAAAGGAGCAACAGCAAGCGGTTCTTTTGCATATTTACTGGTATTAATGCCTATTCAGTGTTGAAGATGGTAACAGTGGGTTGATTTACTAAAGGCAAATAGACTGTTCACTTTGCAAGGGAATTTCACCCAGAGATGAGCAAATGAGGTGAAGCTCTGCTGACTTCATCTAACCAAAAATGCTGTTTTTTTTTGTTTTCCTTACACCTTATTCACTAAACTATGGGGGAAATCCCCTTGCAATGTGCAACGTCACTTGCAAAGGAAGAAGCCTATTTGCCTTTTAGCAAAAATCAGTGTCTCTTATTTCTTTCCAATAATTTTTATTGAAAGTTTTATGTTTTTTTATTTTAATTTTTTTAAACAAACAGAACAAAACACACAAAAAAACAAAAACAAAGCAGAAACAAATCAAAATGTGAGCACAGTAGCACACTTTATATCTTCTTACAAAATACAGGACAGCCAAGAACGGTATAATAAACAGATTTTCCACTTTTTTCAGGTATGACAACCAACTGATGCCCTGTACACATGAGCGCTCAAGCTTGGCTTACATACACACGGTCACACAAAAGTTCTTTGAACTTTTGACTGTCAAGAACGGGGTGACGAACACACTACGACGAGCCGAGAAAATGACGATCAATGCTTCCGAGCATGCGTCAAATTGTTTCCGAGCATGCGTCAAATTGTTTCCGAGCATGCGTAGGAACTTTACACGTTCAAATTTGTACAGACGATCGGAATTTCCGATCAGAACTTTTCCCAACCGAAAAATAGAGAGTGTGTGTGTAAACATTAATTGCACAAAACCTGAGGCATCTTTGCTGGAGGGAAAGCATACATTTTAGCGCCATGATTCATGGTTAAGTTGATACTTTGTAAAGGCTTTCAAAGTGGTGATTATGGAGAATTGTAGGTACCATTGATTTTGAAAATTCACGGTAAGTGCACAATTTTACGTCTTTTGCTGTTCATTGACTCTTGTATTAAATATTTTGATGAGCTATCAAAAATAAAATAGTAGCTTTCCAAAGTCCTAGTTTTTTTTATTTTATTTTCAGTTTTTTTTTTTTTTATGGTGCAGTTTTTGTTGTCTTTTTTTCTACAAGTTTAATGTTTACATGTTTGGTATCTGTTTACGTTTTGGAACACGTTTTATATTTTAACCAAAAATTGGGTATAATATTGTGTTTGTTTGCACTAAAATAAATTTTAATGTATTTTGTCCTTAAAATATTTTTTGATAAAGAACTGTGCAGAAAGTCTGCCACACAAAAAAATTGCAACTACCACTATTTTATTCTGCAGGGTCTCTGCTTTCTGAAAATATTTACTTTTTTTATGGGATTTAAAGAAATTTCTATTAAATGCAGATTTTAAAATGTGTGTAAAAAAATTAAAAATAAACAAACAAAAAAAAATGCTTGAATAGGCAAAGGTAAAGGAAATATGTCTGAAATAAACATTTTTATAACACCTGCACACAAAAAAACAGTAAACTGATGTAACAGAAAAGGTAATCTAGCCTTGTTTGACACCCACACCTTTTTTTTTTTTATTGTCGGTGGTAAACTGTGAATTAAAAGACGGATGTAATTCATTGTATTTCTGAACTATCACCTCTATAACATGTAATACAAACTGAGATAGTATACTTTAAGTGATTAATCACCTTCCAGCCATAATGGAAATTAATAAGGAAGCACAGTAAAAACTAACACTATTTTCCTGAACTCTGGATGACCCTGAGATAAAATACCTTAGTCAACATTTTAATGCCATGTAATAAATACAATTATTCCAATATATTCCTACAAAAATCAATTGCATCTCACGTGATGATGAAATGTATATTCTTATTTCTCTAAAGAGCAAGGTAGCAAACACACACATATAGCACATGAGCAGAAACAGTAGAATAAACACACTAATATAATGGTATTAATGTATACTAAAGAAAAGTATCCATTTCACAAAATGCTAGAACATTTTCCATATCCCATCCCAGTGATGGAAAACTCAAAAAACTAAAAGCTGAAAACACCAGGAAGACCACCAACATTTTATGCGATGGGGGGAACAAGTTTGGTCAGCTGAGTGGAGAGCAGCTAGCATTTACTGGTCTCCACTATCAGAAGAGCCACCATAAAGGATCACATAACAGATGATTCCAAGAAAATTTTCTTGATTTTTAGAAGCTTTATGTGTTTTATTCTTTGAGCCCTTGTACACACGGTCGGAAATTACAACGGAATGTGTCCTATCGGACCGTTTTGTCGGATATTCCGACTGTGTGTGGTGTCCATCGGACTGTTTCCGTCGGAGTATCCGACGGACCAACTTTTCCAACCTGCCGGTAAAATTTTCAGAGAAAATGCTCCGATCAGACATACTCCGATCATGTGTAGCTTACTCCGACGGACAAAGTGCAACACATGCTCAGATCAAATTCCTAGACCAAAGCTATTAGCCTGAACGTATTCCCGTCATAACGAAATAACATAATCACGTTATGTACAATCGGATTTTCCGACAACTTTGTCCGACCGTGTGTATGCAACAGTTTCGGACAAAATCCGTCGGACAAAATCCGTCGGACAAAATCCAATGGATTTGGTTGTCAGAATGTCCGCCCGTGTGTACGGGGGCTGACATTTTTTGAGTTCAGCACTAATAACGTATCCTGTTTTTGCATGCAGAGTATCATAGTTTAAGACAGACCTTCACCCTCCCCAGCTACTTTTTGCTATCTCTACCTAAGCCCCCTTTTTTTTCAAAATCACAAATTATTATTATTATTATTTTTTTATTACTTTTTTGGGGAATTCTCTCCACATCTTCTAGGTTCTTGATTAAGCAAGAATAACATGTCACTTACCCACCGCCTCCTGGGGTACCCACTTCATGCTTCCCAGGAGTGCACGGGGTATGCTACTGCTTATGTAGCATGGAGCATCATTGGGGGGGCTGGATGTCTCTTTTTGGTACATGCAGCCAGCCCCCCCGAGGCAGCAGATGTGTGTCATCAAGTAGTCGGCTACAAGCACACAGAAGGGACAGCCAACCCCCTAATGACATCACAGATCAAGACGGTGTGCAGCAGCAGTGTGGTGGATCCTTACAGAGCACAGCTGGATAGCTGGCCATGTGAGTATGTTTTTTGTAGATTATCCAGTGAAAAAGTTGAGGAAGGTGGGTGGGGGGAAATGGGGGGGGGGGGCTTGAAGGTCATTCCAATACACAACAATAACTTCTACCATTACATCATAAAGACATTTTTTTTTATCTTAGAGGATCATACAGGTGTAAGGTTTTCAACTTATGCAATCGGGAGAAGCAAGATCAGTCAGTTACTCGAAGGGCAGCTAACAATAACTTAGGGTCACATTACAGTAGATTCCAGTGTTTGTTTATATATATATAGATATATATCTATATCTATATATATATATATATATATATATATATATATATATATATATATCGTGTAAAAAAAGTATTAAACATGTCACCATTTTTGGTGCTATTGACATGAAATGTTCACCACATTGGTATCGACCCATGCAATCCATATATACAAAGAATCCAAAACAAATACGTTCTGAAATTAAGTTATGTGTAATAAAATGGGAAGACATAGGGAAAAAAACACATGAACAAAGGAGGTACAAAAAGGCACGGTAATTAGAAAGCAATCCACCCCCTTGTCTGTGAAAATTAATATCAGCGGGTTCAGTATCAACTGATGGCCTATAAAAAGGTGTCTCATTACCAAGGTGTCACACAAGAAGCATCTCATGATGGTTAAAATCAAAGAGCTGTCTTAAGAACTTTGCAATCTTATTGTTGAAAAACATACTGATGGCATTGGTTACAGAAGGATTTCTAAACTTCTGAATGCTCCAGTGAACACTGTTGGGGCCATAATGTGGAAGTTGAAAAAACATCATTTCACCATAAAGCGGCCACGACCAGGTACTCCTCGCACGATTTTGACAGAGGAGTGAAAAGAGCTATCAGAAGAGTTCTCCAAGAGCCTAGGACCACTTGTGGACAGCTGCAGAAAGAACAGGAATTAGCAGGTGCAATTGTTTCATACTGGGGCGGTGTGGGCACCGGCGGTAAAACTGCACTATTTAGTGGCGGTTTTACCCCCCCTGCTAGCGGCCCAGAAAGGGCTAAAATCACAGCAAAGTGTTGCTGCAGCGGTGCTTTTCCGGCGGTATAGCCGTACTGCCCCATTCATTTCAATGGCCAGCAGCGGTGAAGGAGCAGTATACACACTGCTCCTTCACAGCTCCAAAGATGCTGCTAGCAGGACTTTTTTTACCGTCCTGCCAAAGAACTGCTCCAGTGTGAAAGCCAGAGGGCTTTCACACTGGTGAGTGAGGAGCGGCTCTTTCAGGGCGCTTTGCAGGCACTATTTTTAGCGCTGTAGCGCCCCAGTGTGAAAGGGGTCTAAGTAATGCACTCAACCACCATGGCCTGTATGCACGCTCACCACACAAGACTCCACTGCTGAAGAAAAAGCACGTTGAAGCTGGTTTAAAATTTGCTGAATAACATTCAGACAAGCCTGTGAAATACTGGGAGAATATAGTCTGGTCAGATGAGACCAAAATTAAACTCTTTGGATGCCATATTACACACCATGTTTGGAGGTTACACAGCACTGCACATCACCCCAAGAACACCGCCATACCAACAGTGAAGTTTGGAGGTGGGAACATCATGGTGTGGGGTTGTTTTTCAGCATACGGTACTGGAAAACTTCATATCATTGTAGAAAGGATGAATGCAAAAATGTACCAAGACATTCTTGATAAAAATCTGCTGCCATCTACCAGGATGGTGAAGATGAAATGAGGGCGGACATTTCAGCAAGCCAATACCCTGACTTGAATCCAATAGAAAATCTATGGAAAGAACTAAAGATCTGAGTTCATAGAAGAGGCCCACAGAACCTTCAAGATTTCAAGATTGTTTGTGTGGAAGAATGGGCCAAAATCACACCTGAGCAACGCATGCGACTAGTTTCTCCACACAGGAGGTGTCTTGAAGCAGTCATTACCAACCAAGGATTTTGTACAAAGTATTAAATACACTTCAGTTAGCGCATTCAGTACTTTTTCCCTGTGTCATTCCATTTTATTACACATAACTTCATTTCTGAACGTATTTTTTTTTGCTTTCTTTGTATGTATAGATTGCATGGGCTGTTACCGATATGTGGTGAACATTTAATGTCAATAGCACCTTTACCAATACCTTTACCTTGAAGAATGGTTACATGTTCAATACTTATTTTAACCATTATATATATATATGTAATATATACAATATATATAATATATATATATATATATATATATATATATATATATATATATATATATATATATATATATATATATATATATATACATATATATATATACATATATATATATATATATACATATATATATATATATATATATATATATATATATATATATATATATATATATATATATATATATATATATATATATATACATATATATATATATATATATATATATATATATATATATATATATTGGGGCAGATGTTGTTTTTTTTTTTTGACAGCTTCTAATTTCAGCATTCATAGAGAATGTGCCATGCTTTTGCATACGGAAAAGATTAATGAGCATAAAACAGCTTCTGCCATTAGGAAGACTACAGTGTTTGGTTTTCAGGGTCATACAGGTGTATGGTTTCCAGCTGTAGCCCACAGCTATTTAGTGCATAGAGTCTGATTTACTATAGGAGCTTAAAATCATCAGTGTAATGTGTAAATGTTTACTTCAATTATCCAATTATTTGAATGCCCAACCACATACCGATGAAATATGTGAACATGAATTCAGTTTTATTATGACCGGGTAAATAAAGTGAATATTTACTCAATTTTTTGAGTAATTATTCTCAACTCTTTTAGTAAATCAGCCCAATAAGGCCAATGTTTTAAAACCATCTTATCAACAGATTAAGCAAATTACAAAAACTGGTGCTGAAGAACAGAGTATCTTGTGGAGACCCCTAATATGGTATTTCAGCATTTGAGATAGAAGCAGAAGTGTAACTTAAGAACACAGAACCCCAACAGACCTGGTATTGCTTGCTTGACTGCTTCCCTCCTTCCAGTCTATTACATATATTTAAAAAAGTGACCGATGGGTTGATGGGGTGGTTGGCTTCAGAGTAATCTATAGTTAATAATATTAATCCAAACATTTTGTAGAAACCTAACCAGCTTTCTGCACAAAAGTTTTATTAGTAAATTGATGGCAGACAGATGGCTTCTTCTGTTCCTTACCCTTGTTTACTCTGCATAGATTCTTGCTGTAGAGTTATATAAATGTCATGTCCTGGCACAAAATGAAATGTATCAGCTTTTGATCTAGAGAAAAGAAAAGGTCAAAAATGCTGCTGAAACCTGTTGAAACCTTTCCTGGAGCAAAGAGTAACATAAACCCAATAGGCTACTTCTTATCCCAGGCCCATAGCTGTCCCATAGACTGCAATTGCAATACCCTTGGATGGAAAACATGTCACAAAAAATGGCAGAAGAGAAACTCACTGAATTTAGGATTGGATTGTCAATGTTTTAATGAAGATTTGGAAACACATACTGTAGTATTGTCTGAAACATCTTTATTTTAACATTTGTAGAAACTTGGTATTGTAGATAATATTTAGATATGAGTTACTATATATATATATTAGCCATTAGTGTTTTAAAGATGTACTATGCAGGGAAAAGAAAGCAATCAGCTTCTTCTAACTTTAGCATGTTCGGTTAGGCTTTAAAAATGAAATCTAGAAGCCAATTGATTGCCATGCACAGCTGCCCCAGTCTTTCCCCTCAATGTATTTTGTTATATTGTATCTTTCCATAATTGTGTATTCCTTAGTGTTATACTCCTGTGTGGTAAAAAAAAGTTATGTTTTGAGATACCTTAAAAACTCAAGTAATGGTGAGGTATGTCTATTGTGAAGGAGGTCTATAAATGAGCTCTAGGTCCATCTTCACTGCACTTCCTACTTTTGTTCTGCTTATCATTCAAAAGTGGACAGCGCCTAATGCCAACTCTCGGCTCCTTCTTCATCACTAGCATTTTGTTTTTTTGTGCTTAATTATTTTATACTTGCTTCTTTCAGAGGTTTTTATGCTAGTCATATATCATTCTGGGTCCTCTTTACCTCCTCTTAGTGCTGGGTGGTCCTCAATTATGCAGACCACAGTACTAACGTGGCTCCTTCTGCATCATTAAACTGCAGGGAACCATCGGAACAACCCTTATGTCCTGTACACACGGTCGGACATTCCGACTACAAAATCCGTCAGATTTTTTCAGACGGATTTTGGCCCAAACTTGTCTTGCATACACACGGTCGTACAAAGTTGTTGGAAAATCCGATCATTTAGAATGCGGTGACGTAGAACATGTACGACGGGACTATAAAGAGGGCAGTAGCCAATAGCTTTCGTCTCAAAATTTATTGTGAGCATGCGTGGCACTTTGTCCATCGGAATTGTTTACACACGATCGGATTTTGTTGTCAGAAAATTTTAGATCCTGCTCTCAAACTTTGTGTGTTGGAAATTCTGATGGAAAAAGTCAGATGGAGCCCACACACGATCGGATTTTCCGACAAGATCCGATCTCACATTTTCCGACTGGAAAGTCTGACCGTGTGTACAGGGCATGAGGGAGCAAGTCAATTCTACCCTGCAGTCACAATACATCTATGATTTTGTGGACTGAATGGTGCTAGGTGTGGCAGTGCTATTAATTTTTGGACTATTATACTAACAGGCAATGCCCACACACATGCTGTGCTGTGTTAAAAAAAAAAAAAAAAGGGCCATGTCCGTTATGTTGGATATTAACCACTTACAGACTGGACCATTTTGCTGGTCGAAGACCAGACCACTTTTTGCGAATCGGCACTGCGTCGCTTTAACTGACAATTGCGCGGTCGTGCGACGTGGCTCCCAAACAAAATTGTCGTCCTTTTTTTCCCACAAATAGAGCTTTATTTTGGTGGTATTTGATCACCCCTGCGGTTTTTATTTTTTGCGCTATAAACAAAAATAGAGCGACAATTTTGAAAAAAACGCATTATTTTTTACTTTTTGTTATAATAAATATCCCCCAAAAATATATAAAAAAAATGTTTTTCCCTC
Source organism: Lithobates pipiens (assembly GCF_037356315.1). Taxonomy (NCBI): domain Eukaryota; kingdom Metazoa; phylum Chordata; class Amphibia; order Anura; family Ranidae; genus Lithobates; species Lithobates pipiens. Next base: position 77,009,107 of record NW_027507785.1, on the reverse strand, counting down.
AGTTTAGGCTGATACGTATTCTTCTACATATTTTTGGTAAAAAAAATCGCAATACGAGATTATTGATTGGTTTGCGCAAAAGTTATAGCGTTTACAAAATAGGGATAGTTTTATAGCATTTTTATTAATTATTTTTTATTATTATTTTTTTTACTAGTAATGGCGGCGATCAGCGATTTTTATTGTGACTGCGACATTGTGGGGGACCCATCGGACATTTTTGACACATTTTTGGGACCATTGTCATGTATACAGTAATCACTGCTATATAAATGCAGTGATTCCTGTGTAAATGACACTGGCAGTGAAGGGGTTAACCAGTGGGTGGCAGTGTAGGGGTTAAGTGTTCCTAGGGGTGTGTTACTAACTGTGGGGGGGTTGGGCTTTCATTTAGTGAACACTGATCTCTGCTCCAATCACATGGAGCAGAGATCAGCGTCACTAGTTGCTAGGCAGAATGGAGAAATGCTGTTTACACTGCATTTCCTCCATTCAGCCGTCTCATGAGATGATCGCGGGGATGCCCACGGCGATCGAGTCCGCGGGTCCCGCGACCGGACTCACTGGGGTCCCGACCAGCACGGGAGCGCGCCGCCAGCGAAGGCAGGGCGGCATTGAAGATTGGACGTACCTGTACGCCAATATGCCTGCCCGTGCCATTCTGTCGACATACATCGTCGTGCGCTGGTCGGGAACCGGTTAAGGTGCACTACAAGTCCAATTAAAATGAATGTACAAAATCATAATATAAAATGCGCTGGCAGGTGCAAAATCAAACCGCTGGCAAAAAGCAGTCAGATAAATTGTGTAGCATGAGGACAAAGTAATTTGCCATACCAAATGTAATAATGTGTAAAATGAACACTTAATTCAATGTGAAATCCAAAAAATTATGAAGTCTGTTTTATATGCAGTATATAACAAAAGTGAGTACACCCCTGACATTTCTGTAAATATTTTATTATATCTTGTCATGTGCCTTTCGGCTTCACAGCCGGTTTCCTACTGCACATGCACGAAGCACGATGTGCTTTCTAATTGGCATGGCGGCAGAGGAAGGAAGATGGGGGCAAACTTCAAAGAGACAGTGCCGTCTCCAGAAGTGGGGAAGGGGACCTGTCAAAAACAGGTCCGCGTTCCACCCTCTCCCCAGAAAGGTTGCAAATGTGGTAGGGGGGGGGGGGGGATCAATAAGTGGAAGTTCCACTTTTCGGTGGAACTCCACTTTAATGGCATCTGAGTCAAGTGCAGGCCAGTCAAGTTCCTCCAACCCCAAACTCGCTCATGCATGTCCTTATAGACCTTGTTAGTGCACTGTCATGTTGGAACAGTAGGGGACCATCCCCAAACTGTTCCTACAAAGTGCATGAAATTGTCCAAAATGTCTTGGTCATTTGATGCCTTAAGAGTTCCCTTCCCTGGAACAAAGGGGCCAAGCCCAACCCCCTGAAAAACAACCCCACACTATAATTCCCCTTCCACCAAATGATTTGGACCAGTGCAGAAAGCAAGGTCCATAAAAACATGGATGAGCGAGTTTGGGGTGGAGGAACTCAACCTGACAGAACACCTTTTGAATGAATTGGAGCAGAGACTGTGAACCAGGCCTTCTCATCCAATATCAGTGCCTTACATCTGTAAGAATGGTCAAACATTCCCATTGTCATTCCCCTAAGCCTTGTGGGCAGGCTTCCCAAAGAGTTGAAGCTGGTATAGCTGCAAAGGGCGGGCCAGCTCAATATTGAACACTATAGTCTAATGCCCAATACACATTATCAAACTTTCCAACAACATAACTGTGGATTTTTGTTCAAGGGTTCTTGCCTCCAACTTGTCTTGCATACACACAGTCACACAAATGTTGGCCAACAATTACGAACATAGTGACATACAAGACGTACATAATATCTCCATTATGAACGCTAGTTTTACAAGACCGAGCGCTTCCAGCTCGTACTTGATCCCGAGCATGGATAGACTTTTGTGCGACGGACTTGTGTACAAATGTTCGGAAAGTCCGACAACAAAAATGTTTTGTCGGAAAATTGAGAACCTGCTAGCCAACATTTGTTGACGGAAAGTCCGACAACAAATGTTCGATGGAGCGTACACACAGTCGGACTTTCCACCAACAAGCTCGCATTCAACATTTGTTGTCGGAAAATCCGATCACGTCTACAGGGCATAAGTCTGGGATGCCATTAAAGTTCATGTACATGTAAAGGCGCGTGTCCCAATACTTTTGGTAATATAGTGTATAATGCGAATGGCCCTTAAATCATTAATTAATAAACACAGAGTTGCATTATTTTCTGGCTTTTAGTATATGCCTAGAGCCTGGCGTTAGATCTAAAAAATAAGCCAAACTTTCTAGTAATAATGGTACACAGTTTTTTTTTCCTGCAACATGTCAATATTATGTACAATCAGCAAGTGTCTTCATTTGTACGCTCCATTGTTTTCCTACTTTATTTAAACAAATTTGAAGCAAGGAATACAATTATATTATTTTGCAGACAGATAGCAGGGATTCAACGGTGTGTTTTGCCATCCTTTGTGAAGCTCAGTCATACCTTGACAACATCTTCATTGTCAGCTGGGACAACCCATCAAAATGCCGTAAAGACGAGAGCATGTCGAAAACCTGCGCCATAGAAAAGTCTGTCAAGAAATGGTAAGTAGACAGGTGTGTAATGAAAGAGAGAGCTCAGAAATATGTCACCACTTTGAGTTTTCCTAAATGCTTTGTACATGGTTTGTAAATCTTTTATTTCTGTTTAGAATACAGTTTTAGTTTATTTCATGATAAAATGGGAAATAAGGGAGAATTACATAGGGACTATTAATGAAACATTGAATTGTGATGAAAATAATAGATTTTTGAAGGTTCTGCCTATTTATTAATCTGCTCTGGGAAATTTCTTTCTTTAACAGAATAGCTAATCAGTCAAATGATCAGACAGGGAGTAATGCCGCGTACACACGGCCGGTTTTCCCGTCGGAATAAGGTTTTTTTCCGACAGAGTTCCAAAAAAGTTCCACTGAAACTGTCTACTTGCATACACACAATCACACCAAAGTCTGATCGTCAAGAACACGGTGACGTACAGCGCGTACGATGGGACTAGAAAAAGGAAGTTCAATAGCCAGTAGCCAATAGCTGCCGTCTCGTACTTGCTTCAGAGCATGCGTCGATTTTGTTCCGTCGGAACAGAATACAGACGAGCGGTTTTCCCGATGAGGCATAAGTGTAACTTGAAGTTTACTAGACAGGAGAAATTAGAAGCAATAATGCAATGCAGGTCCAGGATGGCACAAACATGCATGCACTGTAAACTTTGATTATGAAAGCTGCACAAACATGGATGCTTCACAGCAATGTCTCTGTGATTAACCACTTGACTTCCAGAATATTTGCCCCCCCTTCACATCTAGGCCACTTTTTGCAATACGTCACTGCGTTACAGGCATCGCCCACTTTTAAGTACTAAAGCTAAAAAGGGCAAAATCAGGCTCCCTTCTGCATAGAAACCAATAAGCTTCAAGTTTTTATTACCAAAGCTTAATTGAACAAACTGGGGTTAGAAACTCATTGTGAGCCTGATTTTGCACTTTCTAACTTTAGTAAATAAACCCCATTGTGTACTTAAAAGTGGGGTATGCCTGTAGTTTAAATTACAGACACTGTATCAAAATAAAATGTATGTCGCAAATAGAGCTTTATTTTGTTGATATTTGATCTCTGGGTTTTTCTTTTTTGCACTTTTCTTTTTTGCACTTTAAACAAAAAAAGACCGACAAGTTTGAAAAAAAAAAAAACAATATTTTTTACTTCTCTGCTATAATACCAATATTTCCTCTTAACCTCTTCCCATCCAGGGCAAATTCTGGAACTTCGCTCCTACATGTAAAAATCATCATTTTATTTCTTAAAAAATTGCTCAGGACACCCAAATTTTATATATGTTTTTTAGAAGAGACCCTATGGAATACAATGGTGATTGTTGAAACTTTTTACGTCACACGATATTTGTGCAGCGATTTTTGAAACGCGTTTTAAAAAACAAAACAGGAAAAAAAAACAGTTTCATGAATTAAAAAATAAAAAATAAACAGTAAAGTTAGCCCAATTTTTTGTACAATGTGAAAGATGATGTTACGCTGAGTAAATAGGTACCTAACATGTCACGCTTTTAAATTGCGCACACTGGTAGAATGGCGCAAAACTTTGGTACTTAAAAATCTCAGCTTTCATTTTTTTTTTTACAGGATACCTGTTTAGAGTTACAGAGGAGGTCTTGGGCTATAATTATTTCTCTCACTCTAATTCACACAGTGATACCTCACAGGTGTGTGATTTGAATGTTGTTTACATATGTGGTCGCGACTTACATATGCATTCGCTTCTGTGCGCGAGCACACGGGGACGCTTAACATTTTTTTTTCGTATTCTTTATTTTACTTTTATTTTTTTATTTTTACACTTTCTCTTTAAAAAAAATTTTGATCACTTTTATTTGTATTAATCTACAAATCCCTTGTAATGGAATAGTGTGTTACAGGTCCTCTTTATGGAAAGCTGTGGGGTCAATAAGAAAGGCTTGGAAAGGCTGAGATGAAAAAAAAACACTCTCTGCCCTTCTAGCCGCCTCCCCGGCATTGTTTACATAACATCAAGGCCGGGCCTCAGGAGGATCATAGAGATGACTGGGGACCATCTGGTCACCAGAAATCTCTATGCTCAACTTCTGGCAGCGTCTGATTCCTTCTACGGCACCACCTGTAAGAACGATCAAGTGGCTGAGCTGCCGCTATAATTGTTCTTACGGTGCACAGTATCGCTGGCTGAAAGAGATGATATCAGGATGATGCCTGTAGCTGCAGGCATCATTCACATATCCCCACTCAAAGTCCAGGACGACATATGACAGCCTATGGGCGGGAAGTGGTTAATGTAGGCCAATATGTATTCTGCTACATGCCGATGGTAAAAAAAATACCAATGGCTTATTTAAACATTATAGCATCTACAAACTATGGGATTTACTTATGGAATTTTTATTTATTTTTTTATTTTTTTTGTCACCCTGTTTGATAAAATACTGTAGCTGTTGATTTTGCATTAAAGGATATTCACTTGTCTAGGGATCCAGTGCCATCCTCACCTGGAGCAGTACTTTACCAGTCTTTGGGTATCTGGCGCCAAAATGTTTACTGTGGGAAGCCAGCTGTAATTACTTGCAGCTTACTGTGCATGCGCAAGCTGCACTGCCCATTGTGAATGGTCCCACAGCCTTGCCTTCTGGGACCTGTGATGTGTCCTAGAATGTTGCAAGGAGGGAAAGGGTACCCGCTTTTCTCCCCCCCCCCCAAATAAAGTACCAACAGTAGAAGACGAAGGGGGGGGGAGGGCATAATGTGGAACTTCCCCTTTAGGGCATAGTTTCTTTAAGGCTCTATAAAAACACAGAATTAAGTTAAGAATCCCTACTTCAGAAAAAACAGTACAGTACACAGTTTCTTGCAATTGTCTTCATTTCTTCAGCAACAGCATATTTCTCTGCGTAAGTCCAGGGTAGCTCTGGTAACACAAGTGAACAGCTGGAGGGATCCAAGGCTCAGAGACAAGGACTGTCCCACTGGAACTGCATTGCTCTAGTAGCAGTTGGGGAGGTGCTCCCCACAGTAGCTGGGTCTTCCGAAGAAGCTGTGTGTTATAAGTCTACTGCTTGGCTTCCTACAGGAATAGGAATGAAGGCCTCTCACTGCACAGTTACCTTTGTCTCATCAGGTCTGCTCTTTCTGAACTGCTAAGGAAAGTAAGCCAAGGGATTTCTATTCTCTAGTCCTGTCCAGGAAGACAGGGAGCTGTGGGACTTAAAGAGGCCTGCATCTGAGCATGGTAAGTAGGAGTAAGTAGGAACTTCAATACAGAAGTTATAATATCGTAATATGGCAAATCAGTAGTGTCACCAACTCCATAACACAATCACATGGCTAATGGATTACCTATGTCCTCTGCAACAATCACTGGTTCTTCCTTGCTAATTCCTCTTTCCCTACAGGACACAAGAGTTGGTGGGAGGAACCAGTAATCACTGTGGGGTACACAAGAAATCGACACCCTGGGATGTGTCAGTTGCCCAGCAGACTTTGGGGGACAATTTCTCTTCAAAAGAGCAGAGTTTGGTAGCCAAAGCAGCAGGGGTAAGTATTTACATACTTCTTTAAAGGAAACTGCATTATTTACATTTTGAGATCCGCAGCAGGGATGATTAAGAAACTGATTGGCTGAATGTATCATGGTACGTGATTTTTTTTTTTTTTGGAGCATTAATTCAATTTCATGTCAGCCATGCAATTGAAGTATATCTGTGACAGACCTAGCCGGGACAGAGGCTTTTGGAGGGGACTGGATGCCAGCCTCTTACATTACGATTATAGGCCCTGGTATTTGGGGGAACGGTGCCATTTGTGAGCTGTATGCCTGGGGACCCCTGAGGTTTTACTTGAATTCAGGTCCAATGCCGCCCCCAAGACACACAGACTCTGGATATGTAAATGCCATGTTAGCAATGGACTGAATCATACTGTTGGGACACAGACTCTTGGATGCTGATGTCATCAACCCCAGCCACCTGTCTGTTGTCTTGTATAATGTAAATGAGTCTAGTCTGGCTTGACACAGATTCTAAAGAGTATTTCACCTATTGTTATTTTGTTGTTTGTGCTAATTAACCTGCAATTGAATGAAGGAGTCCAAGTGTTGATTAGATAATTAGCTCATGCTAATTAGGTTAGGTTTTAGTCACCCCGCTGTATATATTTTGTGTGAGATTTCAAATAAAGGTTGATTCCTGATGTACTCCAAGACTGGTGTTGTCTAGTTCTTGGGGGTTCCTATAGCCAGATCCATTGGACTCGTGTTCCAGGACTTAGGAAGCGGTATTACTGACGGAAACACTCATGCGGAGTGTGGGGGACGTTCCGTCACAATATCTAATTAATGTACATGGGAGCTGATTTACTAAAGGCAAATAGACTATACATTTCCTCCAGAGCTTAGCAAATGAGGTAAAGCTTCGCTTTGCAACTCCTTTTCGCACTAGGGCAGTTTTCATGCACTTTAGAGCTGGAAATAGCCTCTGCCAAGCGCCTGAAAACTGCCTCCCATTCATTCATGTGACTTTTCACACTTGGGCGATGCTCTTGCAGGACGTCCTGAAAAGTCCTGCAAGCAGCCTCTTTTGGGAGCGCTGTATTTAGTGCTCCCAAAATGCCCTGCCCATTGGAATGACTGGGCAGCGCTTCTGAAGCACCTGAAAAGCACTTCAGAAGTGTCGCTACACAGGAGTTTTTAACCCCTTCTTTGGGGTTAAAAGTGCCCAGGTAGTGGCCGAAAACCGATGCTTAAATAGCGGTAAAGTGCCGCTAAAATGAGCAGTGCTGCAGTCCTAGTGTGAAAGGGGACCTATAATCACTTTAATTTTCCTTGCTGAAGGTCAGTAACGTTTTGAAGTCACCTCCCCACCCTGTGAATGGACCCCAAAAAAAAGGAGCAGAAGACTGATTATCTCTCTTTCACTCTGCACTCTCTTCCTGTCAGCATGCTCCTTGTATTACAACACAACTAATTGGCTACTTGTGCTGCTCATGCCTCCCCAATCTGAGCACTTCTGTAGAGGGACTGCAAGTGACTGATACTAAGTCAAATTCAGGTACTTGCTTGCTTGCATTAAAATAAAAGTATGGGAATTTTTTTTTTTAAGAATTCTGCTTAACTAGGTGTAGGCAGCATTGCTCTGTTGTTGCATCTGTCCCCCATCGGCTCTTAGGCTGATAACCGAGCAATCAAACATCGCAGATTGCTTGGTTTTTATAGATCCCTGAAAAAGACCGTTGGTGACTGTCAGTCACCGCTGTCTGCTCTACCCCTCCAGTACTCACTTTTGCTGGGCTGTGGAAGGGAGTGGTCAGGCTCTCAGTGGCTTGCTGAAAGGCTGAGCCAAGTGCTGGTCCAGGCATGTGGGCGGACTCCAACCATACGATCGGGTTCTTTTACGAGCCTGGACCGGCTCTGTGACATCAGTCGACAGTCGGCTTCAGCCCGCTGTCTGCTGAAAACAGGTCACAGGCATCCAGTATAAACTGCACTCCTGTGATCCACAGAAGTACAGCCAAACATGCCTGGTTGTACTTCTCTTAAAAAAAATACATTTAAAGTGATTGTAAACAATCAACTTTGTAAAACAAACCTATCCAGTGTAAAATAGAAATAAAAGGAAAAACATGTGTGTATAGATAAAAAAAAATCATAAATATCTTTTTTTCCCTGAGGGGAGAAGAAGTAGCAGCAAACTGATCAGTGAATGGCTGTGCAGGGATTGGGGGGATGTGTCAGGACAAGTCTGATTATTGGAGGAGAGCACACCCCAGCATAGCTACAGAGCTGACCACAATGTGTTTTGCTTAGTTTGGTCAGTTTTTAAGAGATTTCAAACAAAAGAAGCAATGCAAAGAGAACAGGATGCTATTTAATTCAAGTACACGGTACAGCAGGCACATATTAGAAATGTCGGGTTTACGTATTCTTTAATGATGTATCTTCTATATGGAGTTTGGCTTTAATCTTTAAAAACAAAAAAAAAAGATAAATGAGAGGGAAGCAAATCCAGGACCAAGCTTTGCAAGATAAAAGCTTTAACCACTTAAGCACAATGCCGCCTATGGATAAAAGGCTGAGTTCAATATGCTTTAGTCATAGACGGCTTTCTTAAAATCGAATATTTTTAATGTCATTTGTCCATTTATAGCCACCCTAATCACTCACCAACAAACTGCATGAGAAATTATGTTTTAAAATATTTATTAATACCATATTTAATGTTAAATTATGTACTAAAAGAAATGACTTGATGACCTTTCTGCACCAGAGTGTAAAAAAAAAAAAAAAAAAGAATTTCTGTATTAATGTATTTATATGCAGATTGATGAAATGAATGCATTGATTTGAATGACTCATTTACAATGTAGTTTATTATGGTTGATCTTTTTGACTTCTGAGATTGCCTCAGTATATTTTTTCCTTGCCCTTCTATAAGCCTCTGAATATAAAAAAAAAACACAGATTATAGAGAAGCTGTAAATAATGTCTATTTACCGATTATTTCAGAAAGCTTATTAAAAAATATGTTTTATTTCATAATTACATCAAAGCTGCCTTAGAAAGTTTCTTAAAGTGACCCTTTCCTTTTTTTCCATACAAGGTCAAATAAAAGGTGCCCTTCAAGAAGAACTAAACTCTCTCAATCATCACTATCAACTATTTTTAAACCTTATGCTGTTAGTATTAATAAATACAGTATATAGAAAGGTATATAATATTTAAACTTTTTGTTTTAAACTTTTTTTTTTACATTTCTTTAGTTTGCTACCTGGTTTTCGGACCTAGGCCATAATAATGTTATACATCCTAGGAGTCTTCATGAGCAATTTTTCTTTCATCTGGAGGAGGGGAGGAGGATTTTCTGAGGTAAGCACACCCCCTTGTCTGCATTCCTGAGCTAAGGGCAGATGGATTACAGGGAGCACAGTAAATGCTACATGAATCATCTGCCCTTACTCAAGATGGCCTCTGCTAGAAATGCTGATGGGGGGTGGGGGGTCTTCAAAGTGATTTCTCAACAAAATAAAGCATGAAGACATGGATAGATGGGGGAATTTGTTTCAAATACTAAAAATAAATGAAACAGTGTTTTCAGTTTCTAGTGCTCAGATACAGCTTAGTTCCGCTTTAATGCCACCATCCCCAGAACTATAAATCCACCTTCCTCCACTCCCCTGTCTCTCTCCATTCAGCCAATGAGAAAATAAAGCTTGGTGTAAGTTCTAAACTGACTTGTTGGTTTCCAGATAGGACTGTGGACTCCTTGTCAGGCCTCATGTGACTGTGCTTGGCCAATCAGAAGGGGAGCTAAGTCACATGTCACCATTACCCAGGAGTGGTAGGTATGTATTTCATGCCAAACAGTGCAATGGAGGAGGGAGAACAAGGGAGTACAATCAGCTGGAGAAAGTAAAAGAGGCAAGTGAACCTGTTACCTTGCCTTACATAGACATGGTCTCCATACAGGACAAAACAGGTTCACTTAAAGCCCAACTTCATTCTCAACCCCAACTCCCCAGTAGATTTTTTGGGGGGAACGACAGAAGGAAATTATACATGGAACATCATAACCATGATTCACCTACAAGTCACCCAACAGAATGATGGACTGTCTTGATACCAATTTTATATAAAATACAAATATTTATTATTGATTATAAAAAGTTTTTTTACCAAAGTAAAGGGGGGAAAAAGAAAAAAGGGGGTTTTATACATGCATAAATAAATACATATATATTATAGCTATAACATAGACAAGGTTTGTTACAACAGTATTTTGTGTCCAATACGGTCGTTGGTTTCTCTACTAGTTTCGCGACTACTCTGTCGCTTCTTCAGGAGACCTTGTTTGTCTAGAATAAAATTTATCACTAGTTATTCAACGATAAAAAAGATACAACACATATTTTTCAGGGTATTTGATGTATTTTTTTATACGAGAGGGGAGGGGTTTTTTACAAACACCAAATGTGCAGCTCACCACCGTATGGATAACTCAGGACATCTGGAATTCGAGTAGTCCATGCCAAGCCAGGCAGTGACCACCCTTTGGGGCGGACACGGGAGGTTTTAAAGTCAGCTACAAAACAATAATTAAGAGTGTCTAAGCGTTAAATATATATATATATATATATATATGTAAATAAGTTACACAGCTGAGGCATAATTGTTTGTGTCACATTATAAATGTAAAAACTACATACCCGTATAGCCAAATGCCTTAAAGATGATGCAGCATAGGTAAATATTGCGGTTGTTTCAGTAAGCACTATGGCTCAGGTAATGCGCCAGAGAACACATTAAAAGAATATACATGTGCTGGATCCAATATGTATGGATATTGCACCTCTTTCAGGAGGGGGTCCAAAGATTTTGCCCAGTCAATCCAGAGTGTATATTATTAGCCTAATAAGAAAATCATTCCGTCAGCCGGACATATATATATGTATTGCAACTGAAGTGCATAGAATGTATAGAAACTCATACCTATCAGTAGCATTCATCTTGCGTTCCTCAGACCCAGACGATAAGTCCGGTCAGAGGCTCTGTGTCCTCCGTTTTGTCCGCTGTAGAAGAGCGCCATGATGGCGCTCTTTTAACCTCCAACCCGGCGGCGTCAGAGATCCGGCGCAGGCGCTGGGCTATGACGTCGCCGGGTCCGCCGCTCCTACTGCGCGTGCGCCAACAACGTGGCGACGCACATCAGCGATGGTCACCGAGGAAACCTCAGTGACTCATTGCTGAAACGGACCCGATGCCACCCACTGCTATGGGGGCCTATCAGGGCCGCCGGAGAGGCGCGTGCCCGCCCCTGGGAGTCTCCTCCCATCCTCCATGTTGTGCCTGGACACCGCACGGTTTAGATGTTGCACACCTCGTTTTTAAATGTAAAACAATGCATATGAGCAGATAAATGAACAGAGAAAGAAAACTTTACAACTATAGACATTGGCTACATTTTTTACACACATGTCATTATATATGTAAACTCTCACCATTACTTCAACTTATCTGTGGAAAGATACAAACAAGTTTATTTATAATAATAGTTCAATATGTAAATAGATAAATTAAGGTGCTTAAGGCAACAGGGACAGTTAGTCCATATAGTACACCGTTGGCTTGCACCAAGAAAATGTATTTATTTTGGGATGTCAGGGAAGGAAAGCACCGGAATAGGCTCAAAGGGTACCTGACAGATTGAAAGACTAGGATGAACAGTGGAACTTGTATGATGACTAAGAATACGAAAGACGAGTGAAAAAACAGTTTGTTTTCCATTTGTTTATTTTTTATATTTTTTGTTTTTATTATTATTTGAGAAAGTACTTATATGTTTTTGTTTCATTCAAGCCTGGCGGGACCAGAGCGTCTAAGCGTTCTATCCATAGGGTTTCTCGTTTTAAAATTTCTCTATCCCAGTCCCCACCCCGGGTGTCCTCGTGGATCACTTCGAGTACAAAGAATTTTACCACTTGGGGCTGGTACCTATGATGAATACCTATGTGGAGACCAACTGCGGTGAGTTTGCCGCCCGATGAATAGTAGAGATGGTCGCCTATACGTTGGCGAAACTCTCTAATGGTTTTGCCTACGTAAAATGCCCCACAGGCGCATATCATTATATACACAACACCCTTTGTGTCACAACTGGCATGGAACGTAGGAGTGAAAGCCTCTCCATTTGGGAGACTATAAGTAGTTGCCTCTAAGATCCAGGGACATCTGGAGCAGTCACCACAAGGATGAGTGCCCCGTGGACCCTGCCGATTTGATACGGAAATTTGATAGTGGCTTTTAGTAAGTTTGTCCCCAAGAGTGGTTGCTCTTTTAAAAACCAATTCTGGGGTTTGTCTAATATATTTATTCAGAGTATGATGATCTGTTAGGAAGTGCCAATGTTGCGATAGGATGTTTCTGAGGGTATTATGATGTGCAGAATATTTTGTGATAATCCTAACTGTAGGGGGGTGAGTTGGTCTGGGAGGGCCGTAAAGTAGAGACTCCCGTGTGCGCCCATAGGCTTTGTTGAATGCTTTTCTCAAAATAGATCGTGAGTAGCCTCTGTTAAGGAGGCGCTCCTGTAGATTCTTTGCTTGAACAAGAAAATTTTGATCAGTTGTACAATTTCTTCTTGCTCGTAGATATTGAGCGTATGGGATGCTGCGTATTAGAGGGCGGGGATGCGAACTTTTAGCGTGTAATAGAGTGTTTCCAGATGATGGCTTGCGATAGAGGTCAGTGATTAATCTTCCAGAATTGTCTTTAGTGATATTGAGATCCAAAAAGGCAATTCTGGTTAAATGATATACATAAGTAAATTTTAAATTGAATGTGTTTGCATTCAGTTTTTCAACAAATGTTTCCAAAGCCTGGACAGTACCTGTCCAGACAATTAGAAGATCATCTATAAATCTATACCAGAGAAGAACACAGTCTAAATAAGTTTGTAGAGATTCATTAGTGAACACTGATCGCTCCCACCCGCCCAGATATAAATTTGCGTAGGAGGGTGCGCAAGCTGTCCCCATGGCCATGCCCTGAGTTTGCAAATAAATTTGATCATTAAATGTAAAGAAATTTTTACTTAGGATGAAATCTAGAAGTTGCAATATGAAATCATTTAGAGGCCAGGTTGTGTGATCTTGTTTTTTGAGGAAAGTGTTGGCCATCCGGACGCCCTGCTCGTGGGGGATGCTGGAGTATAGAGCCTCCACATCTAATGCCACGAGGAGGGCGTCCGGAGGGACCAGCACATCCTCAAGATGTCGTAGAAGGTCAGTAGTGTCCTTTATATATGAGGGTAGACTCATGATGTGGGGAATCAAATATGAGTCGATTAGCCTACTTGCGTTCTCTGTTAAGGAGCCCATTCCTGGGACTATTGGACGTCCCGGGGGATTCTTTTCATCCTTATGTATTTTTGGGAGTGCGTAAAATGTCGGCATACGGGGTTTGGCTGTATTTATATATTTCAACGTTTCACTGTCTATCAGTCCTTTTTCATATGCCCCTATAACTAGGGATCTAAACTCAGTTGTGAACATTTCGACTTTTGAAGATTCTAGTGGGGTATACCATGCCCGATTGCTTAGAATTTTGTGGCACATTAGTTGATATTGTTGATGGGTCATTATGACTAAGTTGCCCCCTTTATCTGATTTTTTGATGATAATTTCGGAGTTTTTTTGTAGCTTTTTTAATGCCTGCTTTTGTCTATAGTTTAAATTGGTATAGGTATCCGGCCAATCCTGTTTTTTCAGCGATTGTCTAATTTCAGTCTAATTGTGTAATTTTCCTACAATTACATTTTTCATATGTCATTTTCCCAGTCCTCTTAATTTCTTGTCCAACAATAGGCAGTGCTGAATTTGTAAGGAGACAAATTGGACAATTGCCCTGGGCCCCCCTGCCAGAGGGGGCCACAGACTTCTCTTATTAAAAAATGTAATAATTATAAAATTTGTTTTATTATTTAAAAATTAACAAAGTGTGTGGGTGTCAGGATATGGAATACTTAAGCCTGAATTCAGAGGCAAAGAAAGGGATGGGGGCTCCTTCTGGCAGATGTTTTAAATTTCAACTTCTCATATTGTTTTACTATTCGAGATGTATGTTTTAACATGACTATATTGGGGAATTTATTACCTTGTTTAAGAGACAAGTGGCTGGGACAAAGGAAAAGTTCTAAACATGTTGGAAAGTGCCAGGCAACCTCCCATTGTGTGGGAGTGAATTTAATGACCAGCATTGATTTATCGTAGTGAGAAACATGAGAGGGAAGCTCACTCTCCTGCTTGACGCTGATTGGGTCAAGGGGTAAATTTGACACTCCATGAACTTGATTAGGGTAAAGCTTTGTTAGCAAGGTTCACCCATAATTACGAGATTGGTCGAATTCGGGACAGGCGTTGCCCTGGATCGGAATTTGTCCAGAATGACATAGCAGAATGTCAGAAGAAATTGGAAGAGAATAGAGGACCTTCTTTCTATACGTGTCTTGAGTGTATTAGTGGGGTAGACTCCTAAACAGTGTTCTTTTTCTCCATGTTTTGAATCCTTTGACCAGATTTTCTGTTTTACAAACCTTTCAGCTTATAGCATGCCACCTCCTGTATGCCTGATTACGTCATCTACTCAGCAAAAAGAGTGGGGACTTGCCATAATGCTTTGAAAGTTTTGACAGAGAACTCAGGAAAAAAGTACCTTTGCTCGATGATATTCTTTCATTTGTCTTGGGAATGCCATAAATTGTTAACTCTCCCTCTGCAGGCTCTCAAATGCGGGGTCTAAACTCCTTAGGTTAGAATAAATGTTATTCTCTCAGTCCTCAGTGGTTATCAATGGTGCAAGAAGTCATCATGGGTGCAGGCCTCCCTGTTGATGTGGCAGAAAGAGGTGGGCCCATGACACCTTTCACTTACAGGGAGTGAGATGAATGATGGTGAATGTCATATAACCAGGAAGAGGACTAGTGTTGGATTTTAGAGTAATGAGTCCGGTTGAATAATGCTGAGTTTGAGGGACAGTGGCATCGAGACGTTGAGTATTGCTGCCAGAGCTGCATTTTTTGTTTTTTGCACATCTACCAGTGGACACAGCTATTCGTGACTGCCATTAATTACCATGTGCATCTAGCCATGATCACCTGTCCTTCAAGAGGAGCTCCAGGCTTCCCCCAATAAACGAAAAGTCAGCAGCTACAAATACTGTAGCTGCTGACTTTTAATCTAAGGACACTTATTTGTCCAGGGATCTAGCGATGTCCTCACCCGAGCTGATTCCTCAATCGGCTTTGGATGCAGGCGCCGGCATATCAAAGTAAGGGAAACAGGCACTGAATCCTTGCAGCTTCACAACCGATTTACAACTGAGTATGCAAGAGCCATGAATGGTCCCATAGTCATCTGGGACCAGTGATGTGTCCCAGAAGACTGGCAGGGGAAGGCCCAAACTTCAGATCGCCGTGGTGCACATGGTGCACGTGGGAGCTGGTACCTGCTTATCCCCAAAGATTGCCAAATATGGCAGTGCAGGGGGATGCAAACAAGCGGAACCTCCCCTTTTGGGTGAAGTTCCGCATTAAGACCCCTTTCACACCACACCACCCATTGTGTCGGCGGTAAAACGCCACTATTTTTAGCGGCGTTTTACTGCTGAATTTGAGGCGGATTTGAGGCGCATTTCGCCCGCTAGCGGGGCGTTTTTACCCCCGCTAGCGGCCGCGACAGGGTTAAAACCGCCGGCAATATGCCGCAATAGCTGCATTTTGCCGGCGGTGATACAGCGCTGCCCCATTGATTTCAATGGGGAGCAGCGGTGGAGGAGCGGTAAACACACCACTCCTTCACCGCTCCAAAGAAGCTGCTGGCAGGACTTTTTTCTGACGTCCTGCCAGCGCACTGCTGTAGTGTGAAAGCTCTCGGGGCTTTCACACTACACATAATGGTGCAGCTTCTTTAGGGCGGATTGCAGGCGCTATTTCGAACACTATAGCGCCTGCAAAACGCCCTGGTGTGAAAGGGGTGTAACTGCTGGCTTTATAAAGAGTCAAAAATAGTTGCTGTCAGCCTATCTCAGCATTGTATGTGCTAAGCGTTGCAAGCTATTTGAACATACCTGTCATTCCAGACACAGAAACCTGCAGATTCTTGCTGCTGGAAATTGCAGGGTGTGCTAATCACTCGTGTGACTGTAACCTAATGCAGCCATCACATTTAAGGACTTGTAAACTGCAATATATTACAGCCCATTTTTGTTTCTAAGTTTTGATTTGCTTTAAAGCATTGCTTCATGTTGTATAATATCATTAATATTTCTCTATGAACTGTTGCACTACACAAGCCCAGCAGTATGATATTATACAACATTTCTTGTTCCCTCTTACCCTAGTACATAAAACAACTGGCATACAAAACACAGCTTTAATTATGTACGAGGATACTTGCAGTGAAGGGGAATAATAAGAAACCAATTTTCATAAAACTTGATTTAAATATAATACACACCTATTAGTCGCTAGACACTTGTTTCTTTTCCGTTTTCTTTTTTTTTTTTTTCTACACACTTTGTTAAATAAACCAATTTAATTGCTTGTAGCAGAGCTGTAATAGATGGAAGGGAATGTTATTGAAATCTATTTTACATCTTATTCATACATGACAAGGCTCTCTGTGCTGTAACTATAGCAGGTTTTCTTCCCGCTTAATTATGTCGGTATAGTTGTGAGACCACAATTCATTCCTCCCGGGATCCTAAGCTATGATTCTAATGCATTATAGTGCTATTAATTATGCAAATTTAGGTGGGTAAAAGATTTTAAGATGTTTCAAAGGCACAGGACTAGAAATAAGTATTCAGTATGACAACATCATTTCCGTTAATATATATATATATATATATATATATATATATATATATATATATATATGCACAGTGCATATAAAATGATTGAATGTTATTGTATGGCATACTGACGTGAAGGTGGACCTTGCATTCAACATTAAGGGCTTCAAATTGTTTTTGGTCCCCATTTTCCATCCAAAAACAGGGCATTAAACATTCCAAACATTCACACATTCAAAGAAAAGTGAAAAATATACTTGCCTTACTCATGGCTTCTGCCTGCCCATGGTGTTCTCCTAAGCTTTCTAGCAGGAGTCTGGGGACACTGAAGGTCCCAGTAGGAATGTCTACATTACAGGACTTTTACCACAATAAATTAAATAAATAAAAGTACTGCTTGTCAAGGTAGATCGTTAAAGGCCACAACCCTTTATTAGTATATAATAATTATATATAAAAAATAACTGAAATTAATATGTAATTTATAAGATTGCTCAACAATTCTGACTTAAACTGGCCATACACATAAGACTTTCAAATGAATGTTCTGAAAAACTTTCGTATGTACATTTCAAAGGGGAATTCTTGGCACATTCAATGACTTGATGAAAGTTGTTTTAAAGAACTTCAAATTATTGTTTGTTTTTAACTTTCAATTTTGAAATGAATAGGCTTTCCTGAACGAAAACCAAATACACTGTTCAAAATTTGCTGGTTTGAGAAAAATATTCAATACTGTTCTTTCAAATTTTCTCATCACTGAGGTTGAAAATGAACGTTGAATTGACCCCCATAACAAACTGAAGATTGAACAAATGTTCTTAAAACAAGATAGTTTGAATTAAATTGTACTAGAGTATGAACAGCATTAGTCACTATAGCTAAAGAAAAAAATAATAACTAAATATGTTAAATTAACAATAGTCCCCTTCCTTCACAGGGAAATGACACAACCTCATGACCAAATGTCTGCAACGAGAAAGGAAGGGGTGATGGGGCCAGATTGAGACAACTTTCACATTTATTGCTAATTGGCGTTAACAGTCTTCTTCTCTTCTTTTAATTGTTTTTGAAGAGGACATACTGTGAGGACAGCCGTATAACTGTCAAAAGTTAGTTAAAGAAAACAAAAACAAAGAGACAACAAAACACACACCTAACATAACTTAGGTCACAACATTACTGCTCCTGTGCTATGCTGCAGTCTCTTTGTGCAAGATTTGGCATCTTCAGCTTTCCCTTGATTTTCCTGGAAACCTTTGACATTTATAAAGAGACATGCTCCCAACTAAGGATATGGGAAATTTAGACTTTTTAGGAAAAATAATTAGGACATTTTGTCAAAATGCACTGTAGTCAATATGCACATTGCTAAATTTGGTTGGTTTGGTGGGTTTTAAGTGTGTAATAGGCTTGAAATGACTGTGGAGGGTTAGAAAAGTTCCTTTGAACTGTCTTGGACCAGCTTTTTTTTGCAAAATTAATTGTACCTTATTGGCTGGGAACATGGCATTAGATATGGCACATGCTGGAGTGTGCTTTTGCACAATTTGGGATCCCAAGCTTTCTCAGGATCTCACTGGAAGGTCATAGCCATTTGTAAAGTGCTCAAACTAAGGATAAGAAAAATTAGGACTTTTTGGGAAAAAAAATCAGGACATTTCAGGCAATATAAAATTTTTCTAAATTGGTTGGGTTCGTTTTTGGTTTGGTGGTTTGCAAGGTGCTTTTTGCTATAGACTTTAAATTACTTCAGAGAGTTAAGTCTAGTACACATGGGCCGGGTGTCGGGGCCGTGTATATGTCAGCCAACAGAATGGCTGTATTAGTTGAGAGCATTGACTGGAGTGTTCTGGTGGGGGTTCATAAGAACACAATAGCTCAGCAGGGGAGATCGCTGTACTAACATCAGATGGAATGTGGATGGAAGTGGTGGATTTATTGAATTCTATCATCTCTGCTCCTTTACTGATTTCAATTCTGTCTATTGGGTTTGGTAGGGACTACTCTGCCTACAGTGTCTGAGCGAGTGTTTGCTAATGTAACACTATTTTATGCAAGAAAAGCTTTGCATAGGAAGAAACCTCTGTCTCCTACGCTCTCATATTGGAAACAATTGGTAAATAATAATTTTCCCTTATATAGAGATACTTACATAAACAGGGGCTGCCCTAGTAAGTATGATAAAGTATGGGCTAAGTGGTTGGATAAACCATTTACAGCATCGACCGCCCTTGGGGGTCATTATCCATAATATGAGCGTCCTTTCGATTCCTTATGAGTATAGGTTTGGAGACATTGGGGAAAGAAGGAACTAATGCTTGCCTTCCTTTTTTTTTTCCTCCTCTTTTCTTTCTCCTATAGATTAATTACTGCTATATTGGATTTTGAAATTGTTTTAATTCATATTCTTGGCTCAATGTGTATGATGTTTTGTTGTGTTTTGTTTTGTTTGTTTGTTCAGAAAAAGAATAAAAGGATTAAAAAAAAAAAAAGGAGAAAAACTGATATCCCTTCTCAGTGTGTTTAATGGTGATATGCACACAGTAAGGTCATCCACCATGATTGCATGAACTTAAAGCGGAGGTCCACCCTAAAGTGGAGCTTCCGCTCATTGGAACCCTCCCCCCCTCCCGGCGCCACAATTGGCACCTTTCAGGGGGGAGGGGGGGTGCAGGTACCTGTACAGTACAGGCATCTGCACCCACTTCCGGCGTAGATTCTGCAGAAGCTACGCCCCTTTCCGCAGAATCTACGCCCCTTTCCGAAGGTCCCCCGCTGTCTCTGGGATCCGTGTATTTCCCAGCAGACCATCCTTATTGCGCAGCACGACTCGCGCATGCGCAGTAGGGAACCAGGAAATGAAGCCGCAAGGCTCCACTTCCTGATTCCCATACCCAATATGGCGGCGGCAACACCCGAGAGACGATCGAGAGATCGGCTTCAGGTGCCGACATCGCGGGCGCGCTGGGCGGGTAAGTGTCATTATTTTAAAAGTCAGCAGCTGCAGTATTTGTAGCTGCTGGCTTTAAAAAAAACAAAAAAAAACGGCGGACTCCCGCTATTCTATCATTAGAATACTCCTTTTGGAGCAAGAGCTATGTGTTACAGAATCATCATCATGTCAATTAAATATATCAAGGGTGCTACTCCCTTCTAGATGGTCCTTCTCATAAGGCTGTTTATGGTCAGAGTAAAACTTTCTGCCATGCAGTTGCTTACACTCCAGTTGCCTAAGACCATCAGATTCCAATCTCAGCTCCCTTAACAGTGCCTCTCTAATGTTCCACTCCAATCTCACACTTTTTCATATTTAATTTACTGTGTTTTTAACCTGAATCAATAAAAAAACACATACTGTATGTTTTCTTCTACAATATTAGATTCATAGACTATAGCAGTGAAAGGCATATACTATACCGTTCAAGGTCCAATTTTTGCAGGCAGGTTTGGTTCCAATATATGATAGGTATGCTGGCACTCTTCCCATATATGGTTATTGAAACCACAAATAATTTGGTACCATTGAGTTTTGTATGCCCCAAATCTAAAACAAATGGGTCTGTTTTCAGTCTTGCTATGTTAAATAGTTCAACCTAGACTAATATAAAATACTAATAGCATAGGTTATTATAAAATGCTAGTAGCACTCCTAATACTAGGAGTGCTAAAATATCAACTGATTTAAGATTTCACCATCCTTAACAATTATTCAAATGCAGTTACCTTGAAAAAATATTACTTTGAGGACACCTTGATGTTCATAAAGCATATGGTGGACATCAGCAATATTAATCTTGTGTGCACAGTGGCATTTCATCCTGATAACAGATGTGGTACACCTTGTGTAAATCAATGTCCACACTGTAGCTGCACACTTTTATTGATAGATCACATCCCCTTCTCAGCCCATGACTAGGACTACCTACCCTGACAATGGATTCCACAGTGTTTTGAGCAATTAATGCTGGCCATGTCCTAAGCTCCACCAGCCCTCTCATGTCTTTACTTGACACTGTAATCTCAACTCACATTCCCACACATTCTCTTTAGTTGATTCTGTCTCTTGGTCACACATGGAAGTCACAGTATTTCTGATTAACAAGGTCTTGCACATTGCGATCTCCAGGCCGGGTCTTAAGCAAACCTTGTACCACAGCAGACTCCGAGATGGAGACCAAGCCACTAGGTGGGGAACATGAAGTACCCCTATTCCCTCATCACCAAGATTCCCATCACTCGCCACTGTCACCCGCTTACACTGCCACCTGTCTGATACTCCTTCTTAATACCTTCTTTCACAACCAAAAAGGTTGACTGTGATGTGCTCTTACGTACACAAGGGTTACCTTGGTTACACTAGGAATTCTCTCTATATAACCTGGAGGGTTAACGTGACTTCACTTCCAGATTGAGTTTTTTTCCATTACACCTTGGTCCCACACTCAAATCACTTTTTCCCCAGCAAAATGTATTTGACACTTCTCTTTGTTAGGAAAATCCATTTTCTTAGCAGACTTGTAAATTAACATCTATAAAGCCACATCGATATTCAGAACATCGTCCTTGTAACACAAGTGATCACATTAGATTCAATTGGCTGTGCTGGTTTTGGCTGCGTTGTCCCTAGTGGTGCTTAGAATTATTGCTACATTAAATGAGTGGTGCAGTAGTCCAGAGCAACAAAGGCCTTACAATTGGTTGACCTGAGAACAGGCTCTTTGGAGTGGGTCTTGACCTGAAGAAGAGCTTACATGATAACACAGGTTCTCACTGTTAGAGAGTTGGCTCCCCTGCCATTTATGCCCTTCTCAACGGGAAACATTAGCACACTTGTTTGGAAAATTGTGTCACAACTGAGCCGAACCCTACAAGCATCAACCAAACTTTAAGAGATTTAACAGAAGTAGTGTGTGGGCTCCCCCGCTCAACAGAAGTTAATTGTTTGATCAAATTCTGTCAAAGGAACGTGTTGGAAAATCTTCAACCCATCAGTGACTGCAGCCTCTGTCAGAATAAAATGATCCGGGGGGGGGGGGAGGGTTAGGGCGCTACATTCACCTTGTTTGTGTGGATAGAGGAATCTGTTCATTTTTTGGGGTTCAGACAGTTTTACCATCAATTCATACCGTCACTTGACTAATGACATTTTACTGAATAGGAAATGAGGGCAGTCCTTAGTCGCTGGAACTAAGGGGCCAAGCCCAACCTCTGAGAAAAAAACCCCACACCATAATCCACCCAAATGATTTGGATCAGTGCACAAAGAAAGGTCCATAAAGAAATCAATGAGTGAGTTTGAGGAGGAGAAACTTGACTGGCCTGAACAGTCCTGACCTCAACCTGATAGAACACCTTTGGGATGAATTAGAGCAGAGACTGTGGGCCAGGCTTTCTCGTCCAACATCAGTGCCTGACCTCACAAATGTGCTTCTGGAAGAATGGTCAAACATTTCCATAGACACACTACTAAACCTTGTGGGCAGCCTTCCCAGAAGAGTTGAAGCTGTTATAGTTGCAAAGACTGGGCCAACTCAATATTGAACCCCAGATGACGTCTAAGCAGATGAAACACGTCTGGTCAACCTCTGCCAACATTACTGCGCCTCTTCATGTCCTTCTATGAGTTTTGTACACACTTCCTAAATGTTCCATTGATACTTTTTTAAATAAATGCAATTTTTGAACAATATCATTCTATGTGGAACCTTTCTTTGATTTTTTGGTTTCAACGTGTGAACAAAGAATATCTTCTGGCTTTCCTTCCTTCCATTTTGAGCCTCATGTACCTGCATGCTGTGGATTTGATGTTAATCAACGCTATTCAAAGATCTGTCCAGGAGTTCTGATGGTTTTCCATATACGGTGTTTATCGCCATAAGCCTGTTTGGCTTAAGAGGTATAAGCCCCTTTAAGTCCATTACTACCGGTAAGCCTTCATGCAATTGGTGGTGGTGTCTACAAGTTTCTCTTCACCGAGTCTCTTCACATTTGATGTCACTTACCTTATCAATGCTTTTTAGACATTTATTTTTCTGATGTTATTCCCTAATACCAGGACTGTTTGAATTGTATTATTCATCATTATTCATAATTTTTTTACTTGGTGGATATTGTTTTACATTTAAATTCACACCATTTTTTCACTTGGTGGACTATTTGTATATTTTAGTGTGTGTTTTACTGATCACAGCATTAATTGTCATTATTATATAGTGTCATTTTTATATATATAAGCGCTGCATTTTATTACATGATTCAACTTAATATTGAACCCTACGGACTAAGACTGGGATGCCATTTAAGTTCATGTGTATGTAAAGGCAGGCATCCCAATACTTTGGACAATATAGTGTATCTCAGAAAAACTGCAGATGGCTGGTGTCACCTTGTTGGGTCCTATGATGTCTTTTCCAATATCTTAGACTCCCAAGAATGCATGTATGCTCCTGGCATAGACACAAGCATGAAGTCATTTATGCATGCCTGTCAGCTAGTAGTCCAACTATAAAAAATTGTACTATTATTCACCTTCTGGCTGTACATGATTTTCAGGTTGATAAGAATAATGAGGGCTACATTTAATTTCCAAGTCTTAACAAAGTGTTCTTTAAATATATATGCATCTTTAGAAAGTTGCTGTGCTACCGACATATTGCAGAGATTCTCCTTCCATCAATTACTATCACGTCAGGTTTCAGCTTCAGGTATTCATCCCCATAATGATTCGATTCTCATTTGTAAATCTATACCCTGTGACCAAAAAAGTGCGTTGGAATAAGGTCAGGACTGGCACAGATCCAAAGTCAGGATTAAGTGCCTCCTCTCCTCAGTAATGTATTTCAGTCTTATAGACAATGGATATATGAGTGTGATCGAGAATAATCTAATGTCACATCAGTTAGAAGGAATTCATGTCAAATACAATTTAAAATTAAATTAATCTTTGCGGCCAGAAAAAAAAAAATCTTGGCAAAATACCATAATCATATTAAGAAAACAGGCATCAGTTCTTCTAATTACTTTGATCATCTGTTGATACAGAAGAGTGTAAAGTTTAGCTCTATAGTAAAAGGTATACAATATGGTTTAAAAAACTTGTGATGATCGAAAAAAAAAAACATTCTGGGGCTGAACAGAAAAGTAAACACAGATGGATCATGTTTGTTATCTGAGTTTCAATAAATGCATCACTAACTGCTTCCCAACTTTCGAAAACAACAAAGATACTATGCCATGTTAAAACTATCTTCCAGTTGGTACAAAAACAAAAAGTAAAAATAAACTAAATAAATAAATACATTTAATTATGTCCAAAAAATTGATTTTGAAATTAAGTATTAATCAATTAGTTAATTAACTAATATAAATATTGAAATATGTCTTTATATTTGCTTCCAGCAGGCCCATGCACTGTAGAACTCAGACTGGAATTGTAGGGCAGGACTGTGAAAACACATCTTGAGCCAGTCACTAAAATCTCATATGGACCAGACTCATGAAGCGGTAGGAGACTTAATTACAGACTGCATAGCAATGGGATGCCATGAGCCAAAACGCCACATCTCATTTCAGACTACATGGTGGTGAGAGGCTGCGAGACACACCTTCCTTACCCACTTAATAAAGAGACAGTGTCACCTTGCCATGGGAATGCGATTTGGTTATTTACTACCTATATTGTATGATCCACTTAAACCAAAATGCTCCAATGCTGGAACGTTGGCCCCCAATGTTTAAGGATACACTGGCCAGAGGGAGGGATTTTGAGAGAATGAAAGACATTTTAGTTTCCAGTAAGTATTTACCGGTAGTTAGTGGCTCCCTAAATTCAGGGTTCAGGTACAAAGACACTTTAAGGGGTCTTCTCATTGTTTATGGTGTTGTATCTATCATTACTTATTGTTCTTGCCATTGCATACTTTGATTTGTGGGGAGTATTTTTTCAAACAAAAACCTTTCTTTAGCCTTAGTATGTCAGAGGCTGTGGCATTGTCAGAAGGGTCGTTGTCATCTGAAATCTAGGGATCTATTCACTAGCAGCTGTAAGCTTTACATAGGCTTTATTATGTTACTATAATTTGTTTTTAGATTTTGGATAATCTTTTTAAATCCATAGCTTTCAATTAATAAATACAGAGTCTTTCAGTAAACAAAAACGTTGTCATGAAGGTTATTGTTCAGGAATTTCCTGTTTTGGGGTGACAGCTGCCTCCTAGTTGTGCTTCAGTAATGTCATTCAGTAATGTTAAGAATACAAGAGTCTGTCCTGACACGCATTGTGCAGGCATTATCCACCATGGTCATTGTTGTGATATGGCTGAACCTGAGTGACTCCATCTTTATAAGTTCATATAAGATTAACTTGGGTTAACCTGTTAGTTAGTTTAAACTCTGTATTTATAGACTGTAGCAGTTTTCCTATAAAGCATACATATAATAAAATATAGCTTGCATAAGCAGTTTTATTCTGTATTGTCTAAATAAAGAAATTGTGTCTCAATATGTCTGGGCCACAGGACTCATGACTGTGACTCATGAAAGCAGATGACATAATTAATGATATGTAATGTACACCTCTGTTTTAACCCCACCCATGTTCTATGCAATGATTGGCTAATAATAGCGCATATAAGTTGTAGACCCGCCCAGAATTAAACCAGATAAGCTCTGAACATCAACTTTGACTCATCTCTTCTTGTGTTCAGAAAAATGCTGTCTCCTTAGGTATATAGAATGGAACGAGTGCATGTAGAGCAGTGGTTCTCAACCGTGGGATAGATTGACGATTTGCCAGGGGTCACTGAATCCCAGACTGTTCCTGAAGCTCGCACCACTCTCCCAACCTTTTCGCGGCCGCCCAGCAGGGCTGTCCCTGGAGCCCGCAGCCACCCACTCAGTTCACGGCATGGCTGGGGGGCAGGGACTAGAGGTCAGCTGACTGGTGAGGAATGTTAAGTGGGAGGGGCTGAAGGAGACCCCATCTCCTGATTGTAGCATAGGTGTCACTGCTATAATGCAAAGTTGGAGGCACAATGAAGCTGGAGACGCAGTGAATTATAGTTGCCATTAAAAGTCCCCACTACAGTTTTTAGATCAGCAGATGACCTTGATCAAGTCGGGTGATCGGGTGTTGGAGGGATCCTCCGAAAACACAAGGGGGAGTCCTGTACAGAGACACGGAAGCAAGAGTGAGGACAGCAGGAGCCAGAGAGCACATTCAGGAGATCTCCAGGGAGAAGACAGCTGGGAGACTAATGAGTGTGGCAGTCTGGGAGATCTGTGGGAAGTAGCCAGGATGGCTAGTGAAAGGGGCAGCTGCAGCCAGTGGACTGGCAGTGCCTGAAGAGGTGGTGTTGGGATAAGTAGCCACAGGAATGTAGCTGGACACTGGGAATTTCTACACATCACAGGGGCCTGTGGTCCCTGACTGTAAAAGGGGCCTTTGCTTCATCTGATCGATACCTTTGTCAAATTAACTAGCAGTGTGTCAGCTGGACCTGTGATTTTTTTTCTGCAAGCAAGTGATGTGCTGGAGGAAGAGGAGTGTACATAGAGAGTGTATATAGTTGAAGTGTCCCTGAAGAGGCTTTTGTTCCAGTCAAGTGGGCATCCCATAATAATCCCATCCACGTTCCATACCCCTAATAAAAAGTTGCTGGATTGTTTCCTGACTTAAGTGTGCCTGTGAAAAATTTGGTGTGCCTGGCTGTGCAGGGTGGGGGATCCCTATTAACCAGCGGCTGCTACATGGGGTGCGCTACATATCTTTAACCACATCCCGCCCTGCCTATAGCAGAACGATGGCCAGGCGGGGGTTCCATTATCCTGACTGTACCTCCTATGACGTTCAGCAGAACAAGCTACTCGTGCACGCTCCCGGAAGTGCGTAGTGTGGCGATTGGTAGTGTGGTGTGTCACTCTGACACACCACATCTCTGATCACGATAAAGAGCCTATCATGTAGGCTCTTTACCATGTAATCAGCAGTGTCCAATCACAGCATTACTAGGAAGTGCCGGTTATCAGCATTCCTCTATTTGCGCTGACAGGGGGGAATCTGCACTGATAATCAGTGCAGTGATCATCAGTGCAGCCCCATCAGCGGTGCCCATCTGTGATGCCCACCAGTTCCCAAAATTCCCCATCAGGGATGCAAATCATTGCCTATCAGGGATGTCTGTCAGTGCCTGCTCAACAGTGCTGCCCATGCCTCCTCATCAGAGCCCATCAGCACCACCTCTCAGTGCCGCCTATTAGTGCCTCGTCGTTATTGCCCATCAGTGCCACCTCATTAGTGCCCATCAGTGAAGGAGAAAACGTACTTATTTACGAAATTTTAGTGACAAAGAAAAACATTTTTTTCAAAATTTTCGGTCTTTTTTCAGTTGTTTAGCAAAAAATAAAAAAACCTAGTGGTGATCAATTTGTGGTGGAAAAAATAAAGTTTAATTTGGGTACAGTGTTGCATGACCACACAATTGTCATTTAAAGTGTAAGAGCGATGAAAGCTGAAAATTGGCCTGGGCAGAAAGGGGGAGAAAGTGCCTGCAACACGTCAAAGCCAACAATGAGTAGATATCTGCCCAGGATAGAGGTAAGGGACATTATATGTCAGGATATTCATGTAAAAAGTATGGCCACTTTTACAGTCGCATCTAATTATTTACCCGAGAACCTCCTAAAACATTTATAAAGTGTTAAATCACCATCCAATCATCAGCTTTTCTTGTTGTTTTTAAAGTCAACATAAGCATAATCACTGAGGTTTCTGTGTCCCTGGAGGTCATATTATCTTGTAAAATACTAGAACTTACTTTAAACCAGACATCTCTAAAACATGAGAATACCTTTGCTGTGCTTGGTAAACAAGTACGCTGATGTAGCCACACTGATGGTAATATTCATTTATGCTGTTACAGTGTGTATCTGCAGAGAGAATCAAGCACCTACTGTGCTGCTTCCCAACATAACTTTTCTATGCTTAAAGGGACAGCTCCAAATTCCATCTCTCCACGGCAAACACTGAAGTACTGGTAGGTAAGTCAATAATGAAAGTTCCACAATCTCCTCTATGAAAAATGTACGCACATAGGCATGTAAAAGAATGTCAACAAACAAGTGCATACTTTTACCTGTAGTAAAACTTTATTGGTAAGACCATGGCAGAAGATTCAGTAATAAAATTCCAAGTTCTAAAGAACTCAGATGTTAGCTGTTAGAACGAGGATGTCATTTTATTTAATGAAGTTCTGAGTTTAACAGGGAATGTATTCTGATTTTGAATAGTATTTATTTTCTTTCAGACCTAATGGCATTTCGGTGAAGCCCAAATGAAAAATTTAGTGTGTACCTAGACCCTTTGTTTTTTGATTGAGTGGTGAGAGGTTCGAATTTCTGTTATGTGTTTTTTTTTTGTCTGTGTACCCAATTGATACATTCATGCCACGTACACACGATCAGAATTCTCGTCGGAAAAAGCTCTTATGGTTTTCCCGATGGAATTCCGACGGAATTCGGCTCAAACTGTCTTGCCTATACACGGTCACACCCAGTGGCGGAATTATAGGGGTCGCCAAGATCGCCATGGCGACCGGGCCCCTTGCTGCAGGGGGCCCTCAGGCCCCCTGTACTCTTCCGTAGGAGGGGAGGCTGAGAGGAGCTCCTCTATCATCAGCCAAACTGAAATCGGCTCTGTGCGGGAGCTCCTCACATTAGGGTAAAATGTGTGCTCTTTGTCTCCCCCTACAGTGCAGTACCTGTCAGGAAGAGCCAAGGTACTGTAAATGTCTGCCGTTTTTTTTTAAAAGACTAGCTACTGCATTTGTGTTTATATGTGTGTGTGTGAGCATGCTTGTATGTGTGTGAGAGCATGCTTGTATGTGTGTGTGTGAGCATGCTTGTATGTATGTGTGTGTGAGCATGCTTGTATGTGCGTGCGTGAGCATGCTTGTATGTGCGTGTGTGAGCATGCTTGTATGTGCATGTGTGAGCATGCTTGTATGTGTGTGTGTGAGCATGCTTGTATGTGTGTGTGTGTGTGTGTGTGAGCATGCTTGTATGTGCGTGTGTGAGCATGCATGTATGTGTGTGAGCATGCTTGTATGTGCATGTGTGTGTGAGCATGCTTGTATGTGCGTGTGTGTGTGAGCATGCTTGTATGTGCATGTGTGTGTGAGCATGCTTGTATGTATGTGCGTGTGAGCAAGCATGCTTGTATGTATGTGTGTGAGCATGCTTGTATGTGTGCGTGTGAGCATGCTTGTATGTGTGCGTGTGAGCATGCTTGTATGTGAGTGTGTGAGCATGCTTGTATGTGCGTGTGTGAGCATGCTTGTATGTGCGTGTGTGAGCCTGCTTGTATGTGCGTGTGTGAGCATGCATGTATGTGTGTGTGTGTGAGCATGCTTGTATGTGTGTGTGTGTGTGAGCATGCTTGTATGTGCGTGTGTGAGCATGCTTGTATGTGCGTGTGTGAGCATGCATGTATGTGTGTGTTTGTGAGCATGCTTGTATGTGTGTGTGTGTGTGAGCATGCTTGTATGTGTGTGTGTGAGCATGTGTGTGTGTGTGAGCATGCGTGTGTGTGAGCATGCATGCATGTGTGTGAGCATGCATGTATGTGTGTGTGTGTGTGTGTGAGCATGCATGTGTGTGTGTGTAAGCATGTATGTGTGTGAGCATGTATGTGTGTGTGTGTGTGTTCATATATGTATGTGTATGTATGCATGTTTGTGTGCGCATGTATGTGAGTGTGCATGTATGCATATGTATGTATGTGAATGTGCATGTGTTTATCAGTGGCGGTGCATCCAAAAGGGTGCACAGGTGCCACCCCCTCTCTCCAGCCACACCCTCTATGACCAATGGATAGATTCATGCATAGCATAGCATGAATCTATCCATAGCCACCACTGGCACCCCCATATTTAGGTGTCTGGTCCCTTTTGGGGTGTCGGGCGCCTGAATTACAGCGGCGGGGGGTGTTTTTGCAGCACCTGATTAGAGCCATGGGCTCTAATAGGCTTCAAAATAGGTGAACTGCGAGCGCCATGCTTGACGCTCATAGTCTGCCCAGGTGTGTTAGAAAAGTGAATTAATATTCACTTTCCTAACACTGAACCGCCTCTCCACCAATCAGGTGTGCGGGTCTGTTACCCATCACCTGATTGGCTGAAACGATAGGCGCAGCTATTGGACGCCTATCAGGAGGAGAGGACAGGAGATGAGGATGGCAGGAGATGCATGGAGGACCCCGCTCATGGCCGTTACCCGCTGCCCCACCCAGACAGGGTAAGTGGCGGGCAGACAGCGAGCGGGTGGTGGGGATTCACAGTGGCAGCATTTGATGTGCACAGTGGTGGCATTTGATTGGCACAGTGGCGGCATTTGATGGGCACAGTGGCAGCATTTGATGGGTACACTGGCAGCATTTGATGGGCACAGCGGTGGCATTTGATGATGGGCACAGCGGCAGAGTTTGATGGGCACAGCGGCAGAGTTTGATGGGCACAGTGGTGACATTTGATGGTACAGTGGTGACATTTGATGGTACAGTGGTGGCGTTTAATGGGCACAGTGGCTTTAATTGATGTTTTTTAAATCGGTTCCTTTATATGCGGCCACCCACTTGGGACTGGGCCCTGGTGTTCCACCATCGGGCTCGGAGAAAAGAGCCCTGTCCGGAGGTCGGGGGGCCCTCCAAGGTTTCCTGCATCGGGGCCCTGAAGGTTCTAGTTACGCCACTGGTCACACCTAATTCCGATCGTTTATAGCGCAGTGACGTACAACACGTACGACGCGACTAGAAAAAGGAAGTTCAATAGCCAGTAGCCAATAGCTTCTGTCTCATAGTTGAATCTGAGCATGCATGTTTTTTGGCGTGTCGGAATTGCATACATACGATCAGAATTACCGATAGAAAGTTTTTCCGTCTGGGAAATTGAGAACATGCTATAAATTTTTGGCTGGCGGGAATTCGGACAGCTAAATTCCGATGGAGCACACACACGGTCGCATTTTCCAATGAAAAGCTCTCATCGGTCTTTTTTCTGGCCAGAATTCCGATCGTGTGTACGCGGCATTCCTCTCACTATTTTTCATAGTGACCATTGCCACTAAAATATAAAGAGTTGGGAAATCCAAACATTTCCAGCTGTAACTAGAAGAACAATAGGAAGGAAATCTTCGAAACTTGCGTTGGATACAACTTTCTTTAATAAAAATAGGTAATCCATCCAATGACCATACAGGGAATAACTGTAACTTGTAATTTAGAAGCAATAATTCAAAACAGGTTTAGAATGGCAAAGAGCATGCATACCCTGGTGAATCTGATTATGAAGGCTGCACAAACATGGTTTTCTCACAGCACTGTCCCTCTAACTCATTCAGAGTAACACGTGTCTTCATAGCATAGTGGTTGATTTACTAAAACTGGAGTCTGGTGCAGTTGTGCATGGTAACCAATCAGCTTCTAACTTCAGCTTGTTCAATTAAGCTTTGACAAAAAAAAACTGGAAACTGATTGGTTTCTATGCATACCTGCACCAGATTTACCTGCACTCTCCAGTTATAGTAAATTAACACCAAAGTCTCTATAATATTCTATAACAGTATAAAGTCTAACTGAGAATCACTACTTCAGTAAAACAGTTCAGAGCTACTTGTGCCCCCCCCCCCCCACTTCCCAGTGAAGTCCAGGGTATCATATATAAACAGGCCCAAGGACAAAGGGATGCCCCACTGGAACTGCAGTACTTTGGTAGCAACCAAGGGGGGACTCCCCACAATAACTGGTTGTGTGCTATTGCCTGCACACCAGTTCTGACAGTGGAGGGCCAATTATCTAGTTACAGATCACTTAAGACGTCCATGTGTGGATCAAAATTTGACTGGCTCAGCAGGAACTGGGCAAATTTCAATCCATGTATAGACAGGCTCGTTGTACCAATTGACTTCTGCAAAACCTGCTTGTTGGTTTTTTCATGAGCAATCAGTCGACAACACTGATCTGTGTGTTCTAATGGCAGGGAAGGCTCCCTGCCATCATAACCCAGTGGCACAGTGGGAGTGATTCCCCCATCTACCATGAATGTGGAGGTCATTTATTTTTAATGGAAAAAAAAATAAGATTAATGCATGCCCTGCCTGACCTAACTACATCTGCTTCATG
Source organism: Lithobates pipiens (assembly GCF_037356315.1). Taxonomy (NCBI): domain Eukaryota; kingdom Metazoa; phylum Chordata; class Amphibia; order Anura; family Ranidae; genus Lithobates; species Lithobates pipiens. The sequence continues at coordinate 76,976,921 of NW_027507785.1, read as the reverse complement.
AAACAAGTAATTTATACTTTGGATATTCTGTAACACATTTTGTTTTCCATTTTATAATGTACTGTTTGATTGAGAAACCTTTGATTACTGTAACTGCCCCAAGTACCTTATTTTCTTATATTCAAATAAGGGAGAGACATTAGGAGGGGATTATCATGGTGCTTGCAAATAATAATAGAAACCATATATATAAAAAGTTATAGTTTGATAAAGACAAGATTAAAAACCAAACAAAACCATTTGTTGAGTAATGTTTAACATTTAATTGTGATGGTGATCACATGGGGAAAGTTCATGTCAAACAGGGATCTCATGTTCGTATATTAACCCAACATGTTTCGCCTTATGGCTTCATCGGGGGACATACAAATTAACCAATGACTACATTATATCAAGTATACAAACAGAAACAGATTTACATAATTTGACATCCCCTGGTCATCTTCTCTACCAGGGATGTCTGCTGCTGGTGTGGCCTTCCCCCCACCAGTGTCTTTCAGGCCCAAATCCAGAATGTTTCTTTTGTTAAATACCAACCCTAATATCTGGGCTTTCATCCAGCAAACCACCAAAGAAATCAAAGATATGAATTTGAACTATCACGGCTATACCAATCTGTCACAGGCACAACAACAGGCTATTAAATCACTGCAGACCAACTCCGAAATAATCATTAAACCCAATGCTATAGGGGGAAACTTAGTGATTATGAATATTTCACAATATGAAACTACGTGTAAGAACATCCTAACACACAAAAGATGGTACAGACCCATTTCTAGAACAGTACTGGAAAATTTCTGCAACAAATACCTTGCCATAATCTTTAGAGCATACCAACAAGGGATCATTGATAAAAAAAAGTTTTTTAAATACTAAAGATCCAAAAATCCCAAGGTTTTATGTCTTACCAAAAATACACAAGTCTGCCACTCAACCTCCTGGCCGCTCTATAATATCTGGCTGTGCTAGTTTAACTGAAAATGCAAGCTCTCTAATTGGCAGCTACCTGTATTCTCATGTTACTTCCCTATTTTTGTATATTAAAGATAATATGGATCTTTTGAAAACAATTTAAGGTATTCACCCCCCCAAAAATACATGGCTTGGGGCCTCGGATATAGATTCTGTACAATGCCATCCCTCATGGCAAGGGGGTGGACATTGTGGAGAGCCGCTTAGGTGAAAGAGGACCCCCCTCTTACAAATACAATTAATTTGTTATTGAACTGCTCAGATTCGTTTCTCACGCATAATGCAATTATGTTTGGCTCATCCCATTACCTCCAGGTGCAGGGGGTTGCAATAGGGACTAAATGTACGCCATGGTATGCCAACCTGTACCTGGGGGGATGGGAAAGAGACCTATTTTCTCATGAAGACCTGACCTATTGTCTTGCTAACATTATATCATGGTATCGTTACATTGATGATGTACTTATTTTTTGGTCCGGCACTGAGGCTAAACTTGGGCAGTTCTTACAAGCTATCTCCATTAATGATTTTAACAGAAAATTTACAATGAATTGCAGTCAAACAAAAGTCTTTTTTCTGGACTTGGAAATATCTTTGGAGGATGATGGCATTATAAACTCCACCCTTTACAGGAAGCCCTCAGCAGGCAACACAATTTTACATGCCAGGAGTTCTCATATTGAGTCCTTAAAAGTATACCCTACAGCCAATACCTACGAGTTAGACGGAATTGTAGTAAGGACGAATATTTAAAAAAAGCCACCACAGATTTATATCATAGACTCAAAGATCAAGGTTATAGTCATGTTTGCCTAAAAAAAGCGTACAATAGGGTAATCTGAAAGGATAGAAATTCTGTAATCTTTTCTACTAGATCACACAAGGAATCCGAATCTGTTAGAATAATCACTTGTTATTCTAATCAACACCAACAGATTAGACAAATTGTTGGAAAATTCCGGCCTCTTTTATCAGCAAACCCAACTATAAAGAAATATGTAAAAGATTATCCAGAAATTACATACAAACATGCACCATCCTTGAAAAACCATCTTGTTCTTAGCCATTACATCGAGCCCAGTTGAACCTAAAAGTACTTTTCCATGTGGACATTGTGATGTTTGCCCATTTCTGATCAACAGTCGTGACTTTATGCTTCCTGATGGCCGTGCCTATTCTATTAAACACAGATTCACCTGCCAAATGCTTGGGGTGGTCTACCTAGCTAGATGCCTGTGTGGGGGCTTCTATATAGGGAAAACTAAGTGCCTGTTCTTTACGCGCATTAGAGACAACATTAAACCCATTTGTAAATGTAAGATGGAGATGACCATCAGCCGCCATGTAGGCACATACCATCAATTTAAACCCAATATGATAAAATATATGGCTTTCAAACACACACCAATACATGCTAGAGGGGGAAGTGTAGATAAAACATTGCTACAACTTGAGGCCCGGTGGATTTATATTCTAAAAGCCGCTGAATTTCCTGGTTTTAACGAAACTCTGAGGTTCAAGCCATTTTTATAATGTCATTTTAACCTTTCTCCTCTGTCCCGCTTATGGAGTGGTTTATTCAGCCGACCGTTTTTCTTTTCTTTTTTCCTCCCTCCCTTCCATTCCTCTTCAATCTCTCCCCTTTCCTTTCCTTTTATCTTCCATTTTCTGCCTCTCTCCCCTTTTTTTGTTTACTATGTAAATTGATAAAATTGCTACGTTTGTGGTATGTTCTTCTGTACCAGATCTACATTTTTGATTGTAAATATTGCACTGTATGTTAAATATATGTAACTCCAATAATAACTCTTTATTGAATTATGTATCCATTTGCCCTGTCCACCTTTCTCTTTGAGGGTCACTGATATGTGGTCATTGGTCCCACAATTTTTTTTTTGGGATCTTGCCACCTCTGGCCCCCATGGGGCTACTACTATATGGGCCTCCCTTTGTGGTGTCAGGCACATTTGCAACCATATGGACGTCCAGGGCATTGAGGGGGTTCCCCATGCCACTGCACGTGTGCTTTCCATTCCCAGAGATATATTATCTCGTGGTATACATCTCTTTTTCTCAGCACACCAATTCCAACTGTCAGTGTAGTGTTTTTCTCTTACTCTGACCATCTGATCTGCCGCAGGGTTTGTTTTGCTGGGGAGGGCTGTCCCCTGATGCAATGACTGGTTGGTTGTTTGTCTCCCCATGTCATTGCCTATGACTTCACCCTCTGCCAGAGGTGGAGGGAGACCTACGAACTACTTCTTCATATTCACAAGGTAAAACTTTTGCTGTTTTATACATATTCTCTTGTACTAATTCCATGGTCATTAGAGATTGGACTGTTTTGGACACTGTTGTTTTAAACACACCGCTATTCAATTAGTCCTATAGATGCCCTTTGGCTATTGCTGGCTAAGTGTCCTTATTGTGGGCTTTATACCTACTGTCCTTAAATATCCCTTCCTATACATTGTACCTTTCATTAATCCCAACTCCGTCTTTAGTTATCACCATATCCTTTCTTTGTTTAGATATCTGTGATTTCCTTTTTTCTTTCAATAGACTGTGACAGTAGTCTGGTGTACCCCGTGGTACCGTTTTATGAAACGTAACTTTTATATGATATCTTTATAATTAACCCTGTTCATTTTTGTTCATATGCTAATATTCCCAAATACTTCACTGTATGGGCTCTGTAAAAATTTAATTCTTAGGTTCCTGTACTCATTCAATTAATACTATTAGTAAATCCTCAGTTAATTTCATACTTTGTTTTAAAACGTTCTTTTCATATTTTTATATAATTATTTATATAATTATTTATCTTCCATTCACATTTTTTCCTTTTTCCGTTTCAGAGCTATTCACTCCATCTTTTTTGGACATGAGTTGTTTTATATCTTAGGCGCCTTCCAGCATATGCTCTAAGTTTACTCTCTTTTAAGTAAGTAATTTGTTTGGAAAAATCTTTACCACAGATTCAATCTTTATGCACCGTCTTGCGATTTGCATTTTGGTGCAACTTTTTCAAATGACTGATATTGCAAACACTTGGATATTGAGTTTATTCCTTCCTCTTTCTTTTCCGTTTTTTAGTCTGGTCATTGTGTATTCTCTGTGGCCACGTAGTGCCCCTCCCCTCTTGTGGTGGTCTCTCTCTTGGTGGTGGCCCTCTCCCCTCTCTGTGAATCTTGAGGTGGTAAGCTCCCTTTTTGGGTGGACATAGACAAATGATGTAAATTGTTTGTTATATGCATTGATGTATGTTTATATTTGATATAATTTGCTTGTTATATTTTCTATTTTTTGTACAGACTCACGTAGTCATTGGTTGATTCGTACAGTATCTCACAAAAGTGAGTACACCCCTCACATTTTTGTAAATATTTTATTATATCTTTTCATGTGATAATACTGAAGAAATTAAAATGTTGCTACAATGTGAAGTAGTGAGTGTACAGCTTGTATAACAGTGTCAATTTGCTATCCCCTCAAAATAACTCAACACACAGCCATTAATGTCTAAACCGCTGGCAACAAAAGTGAGTATACCCCTAAGTGAAAATGTCCAAATTGGGCCCACTTAGCCATTTTCCCTCCCCAGTGTCATGGGACTCATTAGTGTTACAAGGTCTCAGGTGTGAATGGGGAGAAGGTGTGTTAAATGTGGTGTTATTGCTCTCGCTCTCTCATACTGGTCACTGGAAGTTCAACATGGCACCTCATGGCAAAGAAATCTCTGAGTATCTGAAATAAAAGAATTGTTGTTATACATAAAGATGGCCTATGCTATAGAAAGATTGCCAAGACCCTGAAACTGAACTGCAGCACAGTGGCCAAGACCATACAGTGGTTTAACAGGACAGGTTCCACTCAGAACAGGCCTCGCCATGGTTGACCAAAGAAGTTGAGTGCATGTGCTCAGCATCATATCCAGAGGTTGTCTTTGGTAAATAGACATACGAGTGCTGCCAGCATTGCTGCAGAAGTTGAAGGGGTGGGGGGTCAGCCTGTCAGTGCTCAGACCATACGCCACATGCTGCATCAAATTAGTCTGCATGGCTGTCGTTCCAGAAGGAAGCCTCTTTTAAATATGATGCACAAGAAAGCCCACAATTTGCTGAAGACAAGCAGACTAAGGACATGGATTACTGGAACCATGTCCTGTGGTCTCATGAGATGGTGGTTTGGTTCAGATGGTGTCAAGCGTGTGTGGTGGCAACCAGGTGAGGAGTGCAAAGACACATGTGTCTTGCCGAAAGTCAAGCATGGTGGTGGGAGAGTCATGGTTTGGGGCTGCATGAGTGCTGCCGGCACTGGGGAGCTACAGTTCATTGAGGGAACCACACATACTGTGGCATAATGAAGGAGAGCATGATCCCCTCCCATTCGGAGACTGGGCTGCAGGGCAGTATTCCAAGACGATAATGACCCCAAACACAACTCCAAGATGACCACTGCCTTGCTAAAGAAGCTGAGGGTAAAGGTGATGGACTGGCCAAGCACGTCTCCAGACCTAAACCTTATTGATCTAACATCCACCCGCTCCCTGATGTCATCATAGAGCAGTGAAAGAGGACCCCAGTGGCAACTTGTGAAGCTCTGGTCAACTCATGCCCAAGAGGGTTAAGGCAGTGCTGGAAAATAATGGTGGCCACACAAAATATTTGCACGTTAGGCTTAATTTGGACTTTTTCACTTAGGGGTGTACCCACTTTTTTTGCCAGCATTTTAGACATTAATGGCTGTGTGTTGAGTTAATTTGAGGGGACAGCAAATTTATGTTATACAGGCTGTACACGTACTACATTGTAGCAAAGTGTCGTTTCTTCTGTTATCTCATGAAAAGATATAATAAAATATTTACACAAATGTGAGGGGTGTACTCACTTTTGTGAGATACTGTATATCCCCTGATGAAGCCGTAAGGCGAAACATGTCAGATTAATGTACGAACATGAGATCCCTGTTTAACATGAATTTTTGCCATGTGACCACCATCACAATGAAATATCAAACATTACTTAAAGCGGAGGTCCACCCTAAAGTGGACCTTCCGCTTATCGGAACCCTCCCCCCCCTCCGGCGCCACAATTGGCACCTTTCAGGGGGGAGGGGGGTGCAGATACCTGTACAGTACAGGTATCTGCACCCACTTCCGGGATAGCTCTCTGCGGAAAGGGGCGTAGATTACGCCCCTTTCCGCAAGTGCCCCGCTGCCTGCTGGGAAACACACAGATCCCAGAGGCAGCGGGGACCGTCCTTATTGCGCAGCGCGACTCGCGCATGCGCAGTAGGGAACCGGGAAATGAAGCCGAAAGGCTCCATTTCCTGATTCCCATACCCAAGATGGCGGCGGCAGCACCCGAGAGACGATCTAGAGATCGGCTTCGGGTGCCGACATCGCGGGCGCGCTGGACAGGTAAGTGTCACTATTTTAAAAGTCAGCAGCTGCAGTATTTGTAGCTGCTGGCTTTTAAAAAAAAAAAAAAACGCGGAGTCCCGGCGGACTCCCGCTTTAACAAAGGGCTTTGCTTGGTTTTTAATCTTGTCTTTATTAAACTATAACTTTTTAAACATATGGTTTCTATTATTATTTGCACGCATCGTGATAATCCCCTCCCAACTTCTCTCCCTTATTTGAATATTTGACTGTTTGGGATGAGGTGCTAAATACTAGGTGTTTACCTTAGTAAGACACAACTCTACAAACTTACTTTCTTATTTTTTTTTACAATTTGGTCAAAATTCTAAATGTAATTAAACATACAAGTTTGCAAAAAATATATATATTTCCCCCCCCCCCCCCAAAAAAACCCATATTAGAACAAGATTACAGTTTATGACTAAACATATAGGCAAAGACGAGACCCTCTGGTATAATGTGCTAACAACTGATCAATTAAAAATATAGCATTGTTTGGTCACAATAACATTACAAATGTGGGCAACAATTGAGGAGAAGAACCTCTTACAACTGTGAAGCGTGGTGGTGGAAACATTATGGTTTGCAGTGTCTTTGCTGCTTCAGGGCCTGGGTGGCATGCGGCCATTGAGTCAAGTATACATTCCGCACCATAATAAAGTGTATTTGATAAAAATGCGATTCCAAATGTCCAAAAGTTGAAGTTGAACAGGAAGTCTTTCAACATAACAATGATCCAAATTACATTGGGAAATCCACTGAGAAATGGCCCATAAAGAAGAAATAGAAGATTATGAAATGCCCCAGTCAAAAGTCTTCATTTAATTTCCATTTTAATTGCGTAGGGAGATTTTGAAATGGGGAGTTCATGCAAGTCAACACACAAACATCCTGCACCTGAAGGAATTTTGCAGGAGTGGCAAAAAATGAGTCAATATTTAGAGGCTGGTTGTAGTCAAGTTAATGGAATCACTTCTGAAAAAGATCATTGCTCACTTAAAAATACATAACTGATTTATTTTTTATTTTTTTTATGTTACCAATGTTTCGGACCAGGGTGGTGCTGTGGACATATCTTGATTTCAGCAGAGCATTTGATACAGTTCCACAAAATGATCTAATACAAAAGGTGTACAAGCTAGGACTTAACTCTTGGGTGGTTCCGTGGATATGCAGTTGGCTAAAGAATAGATATCAGAGTGTGGTTGTAAATGGGGTTCACTCGGAACAGAGACCAGTCACTAGTGGTGTACTACAAGGCTCTTATTCTATAGAATCTATATGTAAGTGATATAACTAAAGGTTTGTTGGGCAAGGTATATCTTTTTGCTGATGATATTAATGTGTGTAATAGGGTTGATTTGCCTGGGGTGTCTGTGACATAGAACGTAATTTGACATTGCTGGAAAATTGGTCAAAGCAGTGGAAACTGCTGTTCAATGTTTCTAAATGTAAAATAATGCATCTAGGGAAAAATAATCCCCTTAGAGAGTGCAACATTGGGGGTACAGTGTTGGTCAGCACTACAGAGCAAATAGATTTGGGGGTACTTATTTCAGAGACCGGTAATTGCAAAATGAGCAAACTGTATGCCCAGGCAGTCAGAAAAGCAAATATAAATCTAGGATGCATCACTAGAGGGATCACCAGCAGGAGGAAGGAGGTTCGGATTCCTTTTTTTCTAGATCTTTAGTGAGACTTCATTTATAATGCTGTATCCAGCTCTGGAGACCTCACTTATACAAAGATATTGATAAGATAGGGCAACAAAAATAGTGAAAGGTCTGAGGGGTAAAACATATCAAAAGCAACTCCAGGAACTTAATATGTACAGTCGGGAGGAAAGAAGGGAAAGGGGAGACATGACTGAAACCTTTAAATACATAAGAGGGTGAATAAGGTTCAGGAGGGCAGTTTTTGAATATAAAACCAAAACCAAGAACACAGGAACATGACCTCAAACTAACCGGAGGGAAACTCAAAAACTAATCTTAGGCCGCGTACACACGGGCGGACTGTTCGCCCAACTTTGTCCGCTGAACAGTGTTTCAGCGGACAGTCCGCTCGTGTGTGGGCTTCAGCGGACAGTTTCAGCGGACAGTCTGTCAAACAAAGTTTTTCAGAATTTCCGTAAGACAGTCCGCTGAAACTTGGTTTCAGCGGACAGTCCGCTCGTGTGTAGGCTTGTTCGACAAACTAAGTTTCGTGCATGCTCAGAAAGGATTTACACGGCGAAGGTTGCATTGCAGTGTATTGGACGTCGGATTGTTTGACAAACTAAGTTGGGCGAACAGTCCGCCCGTGTGTACGCGGCCTTAGAATGTATTATTTTACTAAAAGGGTAGTTGATGCTTGGAATAAACTTCCAGCAGAAGTAGTGAGCTAGTCAACAGTAAATGAAAAAAAACAACCGCCCCCCCCCCAAATACAAACCGTATTAAAAATGAAAAAAAAAAAACACAAAAACCAGACTCGATGGACTTCTTTGTCTTCTTTCTGCCATCACATTTTTTTAGGTTTCTTGTATTGAAAAATCCCTAAATGAATGCAATTCTACCACAGTGGGTAGCACCAGCTTTGTGTCCCAAGGATGTGCATCCTTTTTTCATGGTACAGCATTACAACTATTGGTAGTTGTTGTGAAAAGGCAATTTTTATCTTGTGTTCCTTTTAGATTACATTACTTTTTTATGTAGGTAGGATTGCTTGAATAAAGACCTAATGTTTGCCTATTCAAAAATTATGAAAAAGTCAATAATCTCCATTGCATCTACTTAATTTTTCACAAAACTGTGTGTGTATATATATATATATATATATATATAAAATCTATACAATATATATACTACACACATGCATATCATTATACATACACACACACACACATATCAAGGACATGTGCGGTTCTCAATTCCTGGACTCAGTGGGTTCAGAGGAATTAGGAGTGACGTTGAGAGACTGATGACAATTTGTGGTAGAAATCACCTTCTGTACTGGACAGTTCCAAACTTAGGATGAATATTGCAGAAAAATCCATTTTTTTTAAGTGCTGGGCTGTGCGTTTTTCATTTTTTTCTTAACCGGAGTCCTTTTTTTAACAGTTCTGTCTTAAACAGTTCACCCTAGAAGAGACTGCTAATGATCAAACCATCATCACTGTGTTCTGGAGTACAAACTGATACAGCCCTACCCTTTGGATGAAGGATAAATTTGTGACCTGCTCACTTCTTCTCTCAAATCGATGCCTATTTCGTAGTTCGTTCTGTCTTATTCATTTAGCACATCTGGTTCTCTTCAGCCTAACAGTTGGGAAGAAGCGTTTCTATGTGCTTGTGCTCGAGTGTAAGTGCATGTCACTGTGCTAAAAGATCGAATTGATTCATTATGGGACATGGGAATGTCTTGCTCAGTTTTATTAGGTGAAGAAAGATTTTTTTTTTCTGCTTAGTAGTAAAATCATTCCGTGTAACTGAAAGTACATGAATTTCATTAGGTTCATTAGGTGCCTATGATTCTTAAAGTGTTTAGCGCAGTGACGCCTTGATTCTTGGTGACTAACTAAAATTTGTGAGTCAGACCTAATGCTTTTCTCGACTGCTATTCCTCAAAAAATAATTTTTATTTTAATAGTATGGTAAACAACTTGGGATTTTTTTTTTCAATTTGTAAGCCTGACAGCATTTATGGAAACTTGCAAAGTTACCTCAAGGTCCACTTTTTTACAAACCTGACATGGGAGAAACAGGGGGTTATCATTGTTGACTACACTTCTGAAATTGTTATTGGCCTGGTTTTTATGCTAATCTGCTGTCAACAGTTGGGGCTCTGCACCCTTGTTTTTGTTTGACAATGTGTGAATATACTGGATCAATTAGAAAGGTATCTATGTCATTGCAGAGACACAATACACGATTGCTCCTGAGGATCGACGTTAAGTCGTGAAACTCGTTGAGCCAACAGATGTCGTGTTCCAACCATGTGTCATATCAGCATATTTTCTACTGTACCAGGTGTTTCAGCTTATAGACCTTGAGTTCCATTATTATTCATCATGTGTTTGGCTATTTTTATGGATTGTTCTGAATTGTGCATTTATCCATGTAAACTAAAGATTTTACTTTAGTATATTTTCTCATTTCTCTTCAATGTTAGGGATTAGAGTAATTTCTAACCATGCATATATCTATTTTGTATATATATATATATATATATATATATATATATATATATAAGTTTTACAGAAAATTAAATATAGTTACCTATGAAGTAATAATATGCCATAAAATAAAATAATACTATATATCAAAGATATGTTTATTACAGTCATTTAATATATTACCCTGTCCCTCACGCACGTCATGTAAAGTCCCCCGCTCTCTGTTTTTTTATATATAGTATAGGGATGGAGACTAATGACTGCGTCATTGCCTCATATAAAGTCCCACCAACCCCCTTTCCCTGTTACTGTCTTCAACAGTTTATTAAGCTGCCCATACATGGATCAGCTGGGGCTGGCTGAATTTTGATCCATGTATGGGCATTGTGGTTGTACAGAGGTTGACCTGATAATCAACTTCCGTACAACTTTCCTGTCAGGTTTTCCCCGCTTGCTCAGTGGCAGTGCTGATCAGTGTATTCTGATGGCGGGATTGGGGAAGTTTTGCCACTGCACTGTCAGAATACAATATCTCAGTGGGAGGTAGAGTTGGCACCTTCTCTTCAAGCCGAACCCAACCACTTTAGCATTGCACTTTAAGACCTGGGACACCTTTGAGTGCTCCAAGGAAAGTAGCAATGTGGCATGCACAGAGGTAAAGAGTGCATGCGACCAAATAGTGTTAACAGTAGGAGGGGCTTAAAGGGGCACGGGCCTAACAGACATGTATAAGCCTCAGAAAAATAATAAAAAATAAAGCACTCCCATTACATATGATTTTGCGTACACCGAAAATAGTAGAGTTAACAATTTATCTGAGCTTACCTTAACCCCCCTAGCGGTAACCCCGAGCCAGACTCGGGATCGCATCGCTGGATGCAGGGGAGGACACAGTGAGAGTTACTTACCTTGTCCCCTGGATCCAGCGATGTCCCCCGCGCTGTGTGATCGAGCTGTCCTCCGCTCGATTCACAGTGACAAATGCCGCCGAGCTCCGTTCCCTGCGACGTTATGGCGCACGGGAGCGGAGAACGGCGGCAAATTCAAAAAAGTAACACACAAAACACACACAGCACTGTAATCTTACAGATTACAGTACTGTATTAAAAAATACACACCCCCTTTGTCCCCAGTGGTCTGTGCAATGCCCTGCATGCACTTTTATATTATAAATACAGTTTTTTCTGCCTGGAATTTGGAGATTGTCCATAGCAACAAAAAAGTGTCCCCTTTTCAGTGTTTTAGGATTTGATTACATTATTGAATCATTTTTATTATTCTTTATTATATTATACATTTTATCATACCTGGGATGTCTGCTAGAATCTGGTTTGAAGAGATTTAAGAGCGTTATTCCTAAGAATTACAGGACTACAAAATAAAACTCCAGATTTCTATGCAAAATAATTGTACCGCTTTCAGCACCTAATTCCAGACTGAATCATACCGCCAGGGAGGTTAAAAAAGACCTTCAATAAAATAGTCATGGACTGCCTCTGCAGCTTCCCTAAGTAACATAACCCTTTACTGAGCCTCAGTCTGGCACTGCCACTGGTACAAACCACTCACACACAATCAGCCATGCAGGAGAGAGAGATAAGAGGGGGCAAAGGTCCTGGGTGGACTGACAGCTTCATAATCCCTTTGATGCCAACCCTATGAGGGGGGGGGGTGAGAGAATAGAGCGATTGAGATAGAGAGAGAGAGAGCAGGAGAGAGAGAGAATAGGGAGCAAAAAGAGGAGGAGGGGGTGAGGAGAGAAGGGAGGAAGTGGGGTGATGGGTAGAGAGAAGAAGGGGGATAGGTATAGGGAGCGGGAGATGAAGTAGGGAAGTTGTGGGGGAGAAGGAGAAGAGAAACAAAAGGAGAGGGATAGAAAGCACAGGAAAAAACAAAGACTGGAGGGGGGAGGGGGGGAGAGAAAGGGGATGAGGGAAGAGGAAAGAGGATGGAAGGAGGGTGGAGAAGAAGAATGGGGAAGAATAAAGTAACAGAAGACAGAAGAGCAGGCAATGAGAGAAGGAAGGGGAGGAGAGGAGAGGAAAGGAGAAGAGAGGAGTGGAGAGGAGAGAAGAAGAGAAAAAGGAGGTGTGGAGGGGAAGGGGGAGGAGGGGACAGGGAGATACAGTAGGTGTGCCTGTGGAGAGGGGTATATAAAGGGGGGAGGCAGAGAAGGTTGTAAAGTTTTGGGGGTCTCCTCTATACCTATAGAGGATATATAAAAGAGGACTCCCGGGATTGGTCAGTACTGGGCCCCCCCCATATCAGGAATTGGTCCTCATACAGGACAGGATGGGGATCTCTGTACACATAGTTGGGGCGATCAGGGCAGCTAATCATATCCTTTGTGTCATTAATGATGTAACTTCCTTGGCTGCTATGGGTAACAGCTACCACTCACCCAGTCATCCAAAGTCAATCATTTCCCACACAGGTAGTCAGCTGTGATTGGTTGCTATAGGTTACAGCAATGTTTTCAATTTGGAGTTTCGGTGAGGAGTCTTCAGGGGTGCTATGGCAACAGTCCGATCTTAGCAATCCTCTGTTAACTTCTGTGATGGAGAATAGAGAGAGCACTGTTCATTCTTGTGTACAGATAGGAGGCAGAGCATACAGCCCACACCTCCTCCCAGCTGTCTCCACTCCTCTGTACTTTTGCCAGCAAAGCTGTGCTGGCTGCCCAACATGTCCATGGCCACTGATGATGTCATTGGTTGGTAGGACACAGAGGTTGAAAAACACTGAGAGACAGGAAGTGAGGAGAAGGTGAAGAATCAAGGAGTCACACTGACCCCTTCCTGTCATCCCTCTGCAATAGACAGACTCTCCTGGAAGTCTGCACAGTGGGAGCCACGTCCAATCTGAATCATGTGTCTTAGTTTTAGGAGGACTGAAACTGGCACTAGTGATTCAAAGCCTGGACTGTCTGGGTGAATCCCGGGCAGGTGTCAAACTTAGCTGGAAAATAACCCCATCCATCTTGAATTTGTGGATGGGGGAATCAGGTCACTTTTTCTGTTCAAGCTGCTGGTTGTATGGACTGCCTTAGTCACCATTGCAGAGATGTTAAATGCCAAACACACCAAAACAAATGCAGCATTGGGGAGGCAGGAGAACCGGGCTGCCAAAGAGGTAAGAATAAGAGCTCTTCTTTTGCAGGATGCTTTCATCTTGGTTTTCGCCACATTGCTTTAATGAAATTTGAGCTTTTATTAAAGCCTCTCTTCAGCTTCTCAATATAAAGCTTTATTTCTAAATATTTTTTGACAAACATGAGAAATCCCTTCAGAGGTATTGATGATGTACCTACATTGTCTTATCTGCAGTCAATCGCCTCTTTACGTACCTGATGTCACATTATGTTTCACATTTATCTTAGTTATTTTCGCACTAATCCTTATATAATATAATAAATAGAAGAGGGAATAGAGCAAGAGGGGGAGAATGGATGGTAAAGAGGTTGTAATATTAAAAGAGAGGGAGATGGGAGAGTGGGGGGAAGGAAATGTAGCCGGGGGGGGGGGGGATTTACTGCCCATGCCAACACTCAATTTTAGCTATGGCGGTCATTAGAGTTCTAGGAGGAGGCAGTCAAAACGTTTGTATACTTTCTCCAAGCCTCCTTTCCCCTTTAATTGTGTCTACCAGCTTCTACAATGCACTTTTACCTCTCCCCGCCTAAACGTAGGAGCATTTCATTTTTTTATAATATTTTACAGGACAAATTGTTCTAAATTGTACTAAATCAAAGCTCTTCTTAAAGTGGGAAATGGGATCTTTCCACTACCTACACAGTCACGCAATGGCGCAAAGCCCTTAAGGTAATATATGTAGTCACATATGTGTGTTCAACATTGGGAACTGGCGCAGAAGTTTGCCCCCTTTATTATCTAGCCCAGATGTCCCCTTCCCAGTCTCCTCTATGTTGGTGTGGATGTGGTCAAACATGAAACCTTTTGCACATTGTTTTGTCTTGTAAATTTATAACTAGATTTTGTAGGAAAAGCTTTCAATTGATCTCTGAGGTGATGGCAATTTTACTATCACCTAATCCAGCTCTGTCCATCCTGAATTTGAATATACACAAGGTTCCCACTTCATTTCACACAGTGTGTACAAACATTCTCCTTGCAGTTAAACTCATGATCGCCAGAAAATGGAAATCCCAATCCACTCCCAACCCGTCAGAAGCTATAGCATAATTGAACTTGCATTACTCAATGAATGCATGCTTGCTCTATGAAATGGTAAGGTAATGGCCTTCGACTCATTATGGCATCCCTGGTACAGATGGATAAATAACCATTAGTATTTATATCACATCTGTGCCTTTATCTATTTTTTTTGTGTTTATTTGGTTCTTTTTATGAATATATGATTCCTTGTCAACGCCTCATTAGTGGCTCAATGGTACGTAGTATGTTTATGACTTTGCACTTCTAGTTTAATGTGATCTATGATATTCCTGTATTTCTTTATACCCACCACTGGCGGGGTTCTTGTACTTCTTTTTCTACCAATAGAAATCTATTGCCAAAAAAAAAAACTGTATGAAAATGGGAGAGACATGGACTCCAGACCAGAGGAAATATGGGCATGATGCTTTGAAGCTTGGCTGTAAGTTCCTCATTAAGTAATACTGCTTTCTTTTTTAAAATCTGGATTTACTCAAAGCTGATATAATATATCAAGTACCTTCAGAAACCTCTTTTATTCTCACCCAAGACCACCATGTGTGTCTCCCCTGCAGGTGATGTTTCCAGAAGCCACAATCTGTCAGTCTGGCTCTTTGGATGATTGGTGGCCTTGTCCCAAAGCCATCAACCTCTGCAGTCCTCAATGGATCCCGACAACTGTAAGGTGCTAACACTGTGCAAAAAAATACCTTTATTACAATTTATTTGCAGTGGCCTCTTCTCTACTTTCTGCTCTATCTATGGCATGGCATAGGCAGGGGGTATAAATAAGGTACAGTGATTCATCATTTCCACCGATATCATCATGATAAAGTCCAGAACTGTAATTTCCAGCAGCTTCTGCTGCACCTTCTGTAGGTTGACTGATTGATGACTCTAGTTGCCCCTTCTTGCCTACAGCAGGGGGTCAGTCAAGCTGTCAGTCAACCATTCAGGGCAAATTAGAAGGTACATATAGAATAAATGGAAAAGATTATAGGCAGCGACACAGGCTGGCACAATGTGTGTCCAGAATAGTGGTAACGCCACTCCTACTTTGGAAGCTGGGAAGCAAGATTTAGCATCATGTAGCAGGAAGTTCCATAGAGAAAGCAGTAATTGAAAGGATCACCAGGTAGAATATATTGTATTGCTAGAAAAAAGAAACATTTAGTTATGCTGTACACGCTTACCCACTTCAGCCCCAAAAGAATTTACCCCCTTCCTGACCAGAGTACTTTTTGCGATTCAGCACTGCGTCGCTTTAACTGCCAATTGCACAGTCGTGCGACGTTGTACCCAAACAAAATTGGCGTCCTTTTTTCCCACAAATAGAGCTTTCTTTTGGTGGTATTTGATCACCTCTGCTTTTTTTTTTTTGCGCTATAAACAAAAAAAGCGACAATTTTGAAAAAAAAATTTTTTTTTACTTTTTGCTATAATAATTATCCCCCAAAAATATATAAAAAATCATTTTTTTTCCTCAGTTTAGGAATATACATATTCTTCATATTTTTGGTAAAAAAATTGCAATAAGCGATTATTGATTGGTTTGTCAAAAGTTATAGTGTTTACAAAATAGGGGATAGTTTTATGGCATTTTTATTTAAAAAAATTTTTTAAATGGCGGCGATTAGCGATTTTTATCATGACTGTGGCATTATGGCAGACACATCGGACATTTTTGACACATTTTTGGGACCATTGTCATTTATACAGCAATCAGTGCTATACAAATGCACTGATTCCTGTGTAAATGACACTGGCAGTGAAGGGGTTAACCACTAGGTGGCAGTGTAGGGGTTAAGTGTGTCCTAGGGGCGTGTTTCTAACTGTGGGGGGGGGTGTGCCTGTGCATGACACGTCACTAATCTCTGCTCCGATCACATGGAGCAGAGATCAGTGACACTGTCACTAGGCAGAATGGGGAGATGCTTGTTTACATTAGCATCTCCCCGTTCTTCCTCTCCATGAGGCGATCGCAAGTATCCCCACAGCGATCGAGTCCATGGGACCCGCGACCCGACTCACGGAGCTTGCTGCGGGCACGTGCACACCTGCTGGCCGCCTCTTAAAGGGCAAAGTACAGGTACGTGATTCTGTCTGTACGAGCCCTTCTGCCGACGTATATCGGCATGAGGTGGTCGGCAAGCGGTTAAATGATTATGACTTGCAAAACATTAATTAGAATTTTTGGGTTTACATATTTTTTAATATTGGACTCCTGGCTTAAAACACCTGCAAATGCAGTTTTGTATTTATTAAAAATATTTAAAAGTATTAAATGCAACTAGCGTAAATACCTAAATTCTATTTCACTTTCTTCTAATGCCCTGTAGTGTAGCACTTATGCCCCGTACAAAGAGTGGAATTTCCGTCTGAAAAATTTTGGATGGTTTTTCAGACGAAATTCCGCTCAAGCTTGGCTTGCATACACACGGTCACACAAAAGTTCTCTGAACTTTCAACCATCAAGAACGCGGTGACATAGAACAATACGACAAGCTGAGAAAATTAAGTTCAATGCTTCTGAGCATGCTTTAAATTGTTTCCGAGCATGCATCGGAATTTCGTGCGTCGGAATTGGTACAGACGATCGGAATTTCCAATCTGAATTTTTTCCGCCCGAAAAATAGAGAACATGCTCTCAATCTTTTGCTGGCTGGAATTCCGCCAGCAAAAGTCCGATGGAGCATACACACGGTTGGAATTTCTGACCAAAAGCTCTCATTGGACTTTTGCTGACGGAATTTTTGCTCGTGTGTACGGGGCATTAGACTGGAAGAGGTATCTGCAGCAACTGGAGCCAGTCAAATGTGCGGTACGGAAGGAGAGAAAAGAGAGATTACCTCATATGGTTATATCTGCTCTTTCTCTGTCCTGTCCTGTCCTCCAGAGCAGGGAGGGAGGCAAGGCCTTACTTAAGTGCAGCAGAGATAAGTCAGGTCACCAGGCTCACTTATAGTGTACTAGAGTTTTGTAAATCTCAGCATCGGGAGGACAAAAATACAAATCTATTGGCAGGTAAGACAAGTCCACTGTACATAAAATATACAGTATCTCACACAAGTGAGTACATCCCTCACATTTTTTATTTAAATATTTTATTAGAAGTTTTAAGAATTTTTAAGACGTTTTAAAAATATTTTAAGAAGTTGAGTGCACATGCAAAGTGTCATATCCAGAGGTAGTCTTTGGAAATAGACGTATGAGTGCTGCCAGCTTGCTGCAGAGGCTGAAGGAGTGGGGGGTTAGCCTGTCAGTCCATACGGCGCACACTGCATCAAATTGATCTGCATGGCTGTCATCCCAGAAAGAAGCTTCTTCTAAAGATGATGCAAAAGAAAGCCCACAAACAGTTTGCTGAAGACAAGCAAACAAAGGACATGGATTACTGGAACCATGTCCTGTGGTCTGATGAGACCACGATAAACTTATTTGGTTCAGATGGTTTATTTTCATCATATTAACAAAATGGAAAGTAAATGAACAGAAAAGATATCTAAAATAAATCAATATATGGTGTGACTACTCTTTGGATTCAAACCAGCATCGATTCTAGGTACACATAGTGCGCATGCACAGTTTTTTAAGGAACTTGACAGGTAGGTTATTCCAAACATCTTGGAGAACTACCCACAGATCTGTGACTGTAGGCTGCTTCAAACACTTCTGTCTCTTCATGTAATCCCAGGCAGACTCAATCAGATTGAATAATGTTGAGATGAGGGCTCTGTGGGAGCCAAACCTTGTTCTTTTTTTACTCTGAAGATACAGGCATACCCCACTTTTAAGTACACAATGGGGTTTAATTACTAAAGCTGGAAAGTGCAAAATCAGGCTCACTTCTGCATAGAAACCAATGAGCTTCCAGGTTTTATTACCAAAGCTTAATTGAACAAGCTGGGGTTAGAAGCTCGTTGGTTTCTATGCAGAAGTGAACCTGATTTTGCACTTTTCAGCTTTAGTAAATAAACCCCATTGTGTACTTAAAAGTGGGGTATGCCTGTAGTTTTCGATGACACTGGCATTGGGGTTGTTGTCCTGCTGCAGAATTTAATTGGGGCCAATCACATGACTCCCTAATGGTATGGCATGATGGATAAGTATCTGCTTGTATTTCTCAGCATTGAGGACACCATTCATTCTGACCAAAACTATAACTCCATTTGCAGAAATGCAGCCCCAAACTTTCAAGGAACCTCTACAATGCATCACTGTTGCCTGCAGACATTAATTATTGTACCGGTCTCCAGCCCTTTAAAAACAAACTGCCTCCTGCTACAGCCAAATATCCAATTTTTCTGCAAACCAGTTCCTGTTTTTGTGCATAGTTTAGCACAGTCCCTTAGCCTTGTTTCCATGGCAGATGTATGTCTTTCCTGGAGTTCTCCAGGCAGTAGATGGGTGTACCTGGGTCCTATTGGTTTCTGCCAGTTCTGTGCTGATTGCACTGCTGGACATCTTCCAATGTCAAGAGGATGGAAGCATGATGTGTCTTTCATCTGCTCCATTAAGTTTTCTTGGCAGACCACTGCGTCTACGGTCCTCAACGGTTCCTTATTTCTTTGTGCTTCTTCAAAGGGGCTTAAACAGTACATTTTGAAACCTCAGTCTTCATTTAATTCTTTGCGTAGGAGAGAACTGTGACATGAAACTGTCTTCCACAAGCTGACCTCTTCCTGCCAGAGTTTTTCTGTTCCTCACTCAGTTTTAAGCCTCCTACACAGTTGTTTCAGTTAATGACTGTATTGCAACCTACATATGAATTTGATGATCATTAGCACCTGCTTGGTATAATTGGTTAATCATACAACTGGCACTTATCCTACAAAATCTCTGATTTTATGCAAGTGTACAAAGTGTGCAAGTGTAAGAACTGATGCTGGTTTAAACCCAAAGGATGGTCACATCGCTAACTTTGCATTTTGGAAATTGATAAAAAATAAACCATAAATATATATATTTTTAAAGCATTCTTACTTTACAGAATTTCGTCACACCTGTTTAAAACTTTTATAAATATATATATATAATATATATATTCTCATATGTGATGACATCTTGCAACCCAAGAAAGTTAACTTCTTAATTTTTCACCACCATTCTAAAACGTGTCTTTTACTATACAAAGATGCCGATTTTTTGGTTTCTCTGAAGTGCAGAGAGGCAGAAGAGAATTGTCTGAAGGTTCTTAGAGTCCCAGTGACACTGAAGTGACTCAATTTGCATCTGTCTAATGTTTGTCTATTTATCAAACAAATTTGAGGCAGATGGTAATTTTGGCAAACCATTCCGAGGCTATATTTTTTTTCCTCTTCAGTCTCAGAAACTTGAATAGAAGAGGTTCTAGTTCCATCTCTGAAACAATAATTGCCCACTTCTCTTTCCATTTAAAACTCACTTGATAGTCTTGGGACTTGATTTTATAAGGTTCATTAACACAGGAGTTGTTGGCATGATTTGATAAACTAACAGACAGTTCAGTTAAGAAGAGATGTGAAAAAGTGTTACTATTTCAAAAAATTGTTTTAGCAACAGTAAAAGCTGTAGAATATCAACTATATTTGGTGGTTTATCAGAATATAGAGAATCTGATCATGAAAAATACACAATTTGAAGAGTTTCTACAAAAAAGTAGAGTAGAGTAAAGAGTGAGCCTATGCAAAGTGATAGTTATAGTTGGGCCTTGTGGGTTTTAGCGCCCTCTGGCTTCTGATTTATTGATGGTGTGCTCTCACTGTCATAGTTGTTGGCTGTTTCCTCACCTTATTTAAAGTTTGGGTTGTTCCCACTCACCATTGCTCATCATTTTTCTCCATTAACCACCTGACATCCGAGCTATGGCCAAATGACGGCCGCAGCTCGGATCTGAATTACAGGGCACATGCGGAGCAAGCTGTGATCGCCGAGTCACTGAGACTCTGGTGATCACTGATCCGAGTTAGGGGCCGGTCCTAGCCCCTTACCACGTGATCAGCTGTCAGCCATTGACAGCTGATCACATGATCAAAACAAAAGCTCTGTGATTGTTTTTTTTTCTGCTCACACTGACAGCGGAGGAGAAAAAAAAGCTGATCACCGGCTCATCTTAATGGGACATCGGTCCTGAAACAGACGAGGCAATATTATGCCTCATTTATATCATTTAAAAGTGCCCACAAGTGCCACCTATCAATGCCCACCAGTGGTGCCAATCAGTGCCACCTAGAAGTGCTGCCTATCAGTGTAACCGATCAGTGCCCATCACTACCACCCATCAGTGCCCATCACTGCCACCTATCAGTGCCCATCAGTGCTGCCTCATCAACGTACATCAATGATGGACAAAAATGACCCGTTTTAAAAGTTTTATAACAAAATAAAAAAATAATTTTTTTTTTAAAACAATTCGGTCTTTTTAAATTTTTTTTAACAAAAAATAAAAATCGCACAGGTGATCAAATACCACCAAAAGAAAGCTCTATTTGGAGGAAAAATGATAAAAATTTAATTTGGGTACAGTGTTGTATGACCGCACAATTGTCATTCAAAGTGCATCAGTGCTGAAAGCTGAAAATTGGTCTTGATAGGAGGGGGGTTTAAGTGCCCAATAAGCAAGTGGTTAATAGTAGCGTACATTAAAACCAACAGTTCTCAGAAGTTCTCAGAAAAGTTCTCAGAAAAGATAAAGGTATATGGTATAAAAGGTGGGTGTTGTAACTATCCTGCATCTACCTGATTTTTTTATTTTTTTTATAAATATCAGTTTTGGGTCAGTTGAAGTTTCGATCCATAAATAAACCTTGGTATTAGCCTTTATAAGCTCAGACTGGGAGACGGAGAAGTATCACAAGGGACCAGATATCTGAAATGTTTTGAGATTAAAAAATTAAAATGAGGTTTAAAGAGACTCTGTCCCCTTTCATAGTAAAATGGCAGTCCAATGGCAGTGTCTTCCGATAGCCCAACCCAACAGCAAGGTCTACTCACTCTAATATTGGCCATACAGGGCCACCGCGCCTTCTGTTCAGAAGACGGCGACAGAAGACCGGGCCACCGCTTGTAAAAGAGCTAGAAGAAGGCGTGGTGGCCCGGCAAGAAGAACCGAAGAGGGGGACAAGACCCCTGAAGAGGGGGACATGACCCCCCGAAGTCGGAAGAAGAGGGCGGCGGCGAAGAAGAAAGCCGGGCTCCTCCGCTAGTGAAAGAGCTAGCAAAAGAACAGAAGATAGCGGAGGAATCCGGCGAGAAGACCCCCGAAGACGGGAGAAGACCACCGGAGCTCTGTAATAAACTATTTTAACCCTTGTGTGTTGTGTTTTATTTTTACTTTTTTTTCACAGGTGAATGGGTAGGGGTACATTGTACCCCAAACTCATTCACATAGGGTGGGGGGCCAGTATCTTATTAAAGGGGGCTCCCGGATTCTGATAAGCTTCCCGCCCGCAGACCCTGACAACCAATGGCCAGGGTTGTCGGGAAGAGGCCCTTGTCCTCATCAATATGGGGACAAGGTGCTTTGGGGTGCTTTGGGGTGGGGGAGCACCCCCCAATGTTGAGGGCACGCAGCCTGGTATGGCTCAGGGCGGGGGGGGGGCTCTCGCTTGTCCCCACCCCCTTTCCTGGCCGGCCGGGTAGCGTGCTCAGATAAAGGTCTGATTTGGCCTTGGGGGAACCTCCACGACGATTTTTCGGCATAGGGGTTCTCCTTTAAGTCCATACCAGGTGACGGGGCAAGCGACGCCCCTATTAGTGCCCATCAGTGCCATCTATCAGTGGTACCTATCAGTAACACCTATCAGTGCTACCCATCAGTGCCACCCATTAGGGCCCATCAGTGCCATCTTATCAGTGGCCATCAGTACCACCTTATCTGTGCCCATCAGTACTGCCTTATCTGTCCCCATCAGTGCTACCTTATCTGTGCCTATCAGTGCCCACCAGTGCTGCCTCATTGGTGCATATCAGTGAAGGAGGAAAATTACCTGTTTGCCATACTTTATAACAAACTATGAAACATGATTTTTGTTTTCAAAATTTTCCATCTTTATTAGTTTAGCAAAAAATAAATACCCCAGCTGTGATTAAATACCACCAAAAGAAAGCACTATTTGTGTGAAATTAAAAAAAATATATTAATTTGGGTATACTGTTGTATGACCGCACAGTTGTCATTAAAAATGCATCAGCGCCGAAAGCTGAAAATTGGTCAGGGCGGGGGGGGGGGTTAAGTGCCCAGTAAGCAAGTGGTTAATATTTTCTGTTTTTCCACTCAAAAGACATTGTTACATAATGTTTAATATTGTCCATAGTTGCAGTAGGTTAGGAAAAAGTTATGCCACCTCTATAGTTAATAAATGTGGCTAGATTCTCACAATGTCTCATGGGAGAAGCTGATTATAGAACAACTACTCCTAAATCACATGCGCTGGAAGGCAATTATGTTACTCTATAATGTGGAAATAATTAATAGATGTAACCTCTAATGACTGAACAGTTCTGCTCAATATCTAATGATCTGGATGGTTGGAAAGAATTTTTAGATTACTATTGGGTGGAAAATACTTCTGCCAATTTGGTCTCATTCTTAATTCCATTAGTAAAATAATGTGAATATACAGTAGGTACTAATTGTTTTCCTTTATTGAAGAATCATCTCAAGTATGACTGTTGGTCACATACATGTATTATAAACCAGAGAGGGATGGGGTAACATTCAACCCTCTAAGAATTGTTAAAATTGACACCTCATAAATGTCTAGAACTTTCTAAGTAAAGGGCCAATTTACTATCCTGCAGGCTTCAGGGGGGGCCAAACTGTGGCCAGTGGGAGTAAAACATGCCCTGACAGCAGTGCCCTAACATTGGTTTTAATGGAGGAATAGTGTCCCATTGTTAAAATCAATGGGGAAAATAGTGCCACATTGATGGTGTCATAAATGTTGATTGGTGGAATAGTGCTGCAAGGGACAGATAAAGCCAAGCAATGGGCCACATCTGGCCGCTGGGCTGCAGTTTGGTCCAAAGGTTCAGGCTTTTACACACGGGATTCAGGCCACCACCTCTGCTGAAGGCATCCAGTAAAGACATTTGCAGGCTGCATTCGATTTCTGCATTGTTCTACGGCCTGTTTAGTACCATAGTGGTAGTGGTACTGACAGGGTTAGCTAAACTGGGGTGGCAATTAATATTTTCTTCTATGGTTACAGAGTAGCTGTATTTCTTTCTTAACCATATTGATGGCTTTAGTATAATGAAATTCTAATTTCAGTCCTTTGTGTTTATATTCTAACATATAATTCAATTAGAAAGTTCATTGTTTAGTTAAACTTTTTTTATTACATATTTCTGTACTGAGCAGATCTATGGATCTTTGGTAATAACATGTGTAAATGTAATAAAGCTGTAAATGTTATTGTGCACAATGGAAAACACGTCCACTTCCCTTCAAAGTGAAGTTTATGGCGAATGTTGCATTTTCCAAAAATCTGTATTGTATCTGTAATGGCAGCATATTTCCTGAGAAGTTCACTTTTGGCCTTTGTACCTATCTCTTGTATATATGTTTTTAGTCTTTTAGCAGAAACAGGAATATAGTGCTTTAAGAAGACATTACATTGATGAGAGAGCATTTGAACATCTACTCTTCTACAGCCCCTAGCTACCTAAGTAGAGTCGGGATCTTGAGCACAAAATGAAAGGTCACCATAGTTATATTTCCAGGATGCTCTGCCCCTTCCTGGTAACTCTGCAGAAAGCTGCACCACCAATTTGTGCACTGAGAGTGATGAAAGTGACTGTACGAACCAGCTTTTTTAACCAGTGTTCTGTAGGATCCTAGATGTAGGGACCATGATGTTACTTCACTAACATCCGTTGTATGCAATATTTGTGTTTTATACAGACCCTTACACATTCATATGGAGGTGGGGGGTTGGTACCGGGGGGGGGGGGGGGGCTCATATTGTCAGAGGGAGCATCCAGATTCTGGGAAGCCCCCTGCCTGCAGACTCCCACAACCACTCAGCCAGGATTGTGGGAAGAGGTCCATGTCACCAATAATATGGGGGGCAAGGTCCTTTTCTAGGGAGGGTTTCCCCTGGCAAGGTATCCACCCCATGCTGAGGTCATGTAGCCTGCTATAGTTTAGGAGGGGGAGCCACTTCTTCATCCCTCACTTTCCTGTCCTGCCAGGCCGCATGATTCGATAAGGGTCTGGTATGGAAGTTGGGAGGACCTTATGGCGTTTTTTTTTTTGCCGTTGAGTCCCTTTAAAATTCATACCAGCACCAACAGTTAGTATGGATTGTGGGTGAAGCCCCACACAATTTTTTTAAAACACTGTCCCTCCCTCTTTGCTTAAATTGACCTATCAGCCAGGAATTCCCATCTTACAGCTGAATACGTGGGCAGGGATGAATCACTGGTTGATAGTGTAAAAAACTGATTTTAAATTCAAGAAAAAACATTTTCTTCAGCCTGGGAAGTGAAGGGTCATCGGCAGAGTCTACTAATGCATACCAGTCTTGATACTCACACCTAGAGTAGACAAGACCTTCAACTGCACCACTACCTACCATGATACAACACAGCCCTCCCCCAAATGTTATCATCAGATTATGACCAAATGTCTTCATCAATTTAGGCCAATATGTATTATGCTACATATTTTTGGTACAAAAAATCCCAATAAGCGGACCGTATATACTCAAGTATAAGCCGAGATTTTCAGCCCCTTTTTTTAGGCTGAAAGTGCCCCCCTCGGCTTATACTCGAGTCACCGCCGTCTGCCTACCCGATCAGCGTGTTGTGCAGACAGACGGCGGCCATTCCACTATTCAAAAGCCGCGCCTCCCTGTCTGTGATAGGCGGAACACTCAATTTCCCAGCAGTCAGTGGTCCGCCTATCACGGACATCCGCTCATCCTCATACTACGGACGAGGATGAGAGGATGTCCGTAGTATGACTGCTGGGAAATTGAGTGTTCCGCCTATCACAGACAGAGGCGCGGCTTTTGAACAGTGGAATGGCCGCCGTCTGTCACAGACGAGGAGAAGAGGCATGGCCGCCATATGTTTTTACATGCAGATCGCTGCAGAAGGACACAGGCTGCAGAAGGACAAAGAGGCACAGGACACAGGTAGGCTGGACACAGGGATGGACACAGTGATGGACACAGGGATGGACACAGTGATGGACACAGTGATGGACACAGGGATGGACACAGGGATGGACACAGGGATGGACACAGGGATGGACAGGCATGTCTCACCCTCGGCTTATACACGAGTCAATAAGTTTTCCCATTTTTTTTGTGGTAAATTAGGGGCCTCGGCTTATATTCGGATCGACCTATACTCGAGTATATACGGTATATTGATTGGTTTGCGCAAAAGTTATAGTGTCTACAAAATGGGGGATATATGCTTGCCATTTTTATTTATTTATTTATTTTTTACTTGTAATGGTGGTGATCTGCGATTTTTTAGTGAGACTGTGACATTGCGGAGGATAGATCAGACACCTAATTTGGGAACCAATGACATTTTTTTTGTGATCAGTGCTAAAAATATACACTGACATTGTACTAATGACACTGGCAGGGAAGGGTTAACATCAGGGGCGATCAAAGGGTTAAATGTGATCCCTCAGTGTGTTTCTAACTGTGTGGGGGGATGGGCTCACTGCATGGACACTCTGATCCATGTTCCTGATTATCAGAAATGCTAGATCAGAGTGTCCATGTCTGACAGCAAGGCAGTCTGCTTATTTACATCAGCAGACCACCGTTCTGTCTCTGCGGGGAGCGATCGCCCAAGGCCGTCTGATTGGCTCCCCCTGTGGCTAATCAGCATGCAATCGTGACTTGAGCAGTGCACGCTCGTGCCCCCCAGTGGCCATTGAGAAAATCATGTACAGGTATGTGATTTTGTGTAATAGATCCTCTTTGCTGCATTATATGTATGGCAGGTGGTCAGAAAGTAGTTAATGAGTTTGCTCTTATAGACCACTGATATGATATAAGGCTAATTAAGACAATAACTTCACAACAGAATATAGAAACTTTACAAGAAAAGCTCAATAAAGTGAAGGGGTGGGCAAACACATGTTGAGAAATGTAAAGTAATGCTCCTGGGGGCTAAAAATATGACCATAAGTTACTTGCTAGGGGGATAACGACTGGGGGAATCCAGGACTGAAAAAAAATCTGGGGGTCCTAACAGATGACATACTCAGCAATGACATGCAAACGGCACCAATCAAAGCAAACAGAATATTAGCATGCATTTTAAAAGGGTATTTACTCGAGAGATAAAACTACAATCCTGCCACTTTATAAAACACTTAAAGTCCAGGTGCAGTATCAGAACATTATTGTAATTCTAGTTCAAACAAGCACAACTACCCAGTGGGAAGTCAACCCAACCAGGTGGACTCACAGGATTCTGCTGCGAATAGTGTAACACCAATGCAGATGCACTGGCAGCATCTGTCTCGAGGGATGGAATGCAACCTGGCTGGTCTGTGCCCAAATGGTGAGGCTTCCGGGAAGGTTTGCATGTCCCTGCGCTTTCCCTTCTCATCTGGAACCTCTCCCTACAACTAATACTGTCCCAGGCAGACGGATGATCTGTCCCTACACTACCCACATATGAAATGCGCACCAAGCCTGGGAGCCAGGGTCTAAAATAGTCTCTGCGTTGAGAGTGCAAAAAGGCAGGTTCAGTTCTACATGGTAGACAATCAGCTTTTTTCTTTCTTTTTTTTTATTATAAATTTTATTGGAACTACATTCATGAAGCCAATTAGCTTCTAACTTTAGCTTGTTTAATTAAACGTTGACAAATAAAAACCTGGAAGCTGATTGGTTTCTATTCAGAACTGTAGCAGATTGTAGGCTCTCCAGTTTTAGTAAATCAATCCCACTGTTTCTTATTACTGCTTATTAAAGTACTCCCTCCAGCGCAACAGTGTTGTAAACTCTTCGCTAAACAGGTTTTATTGTTTTAAATGCTGGATTTGGTCTTACCTTATCCATTCCCTCTTTTATTTGTTCATCTGTCCTGTGTGATAGTTTGGGGTTGATTTACTAACGGCAAATATACCACGCACTTTGCAAAGTGCTGGGCACTCTGCAAGAGCAGTTGCTTCAGAGCAGTGATTCTCAACCAGGGTCCCGTGGAACCCTAAGGTTCCTCCAGAGGTTGCCAGGGGTTCCTTCAGCATTGGGCAATTTCTGCGTCTCTGACAAGTTCCCACCGACACCATTGATCTTTTTAGCTATCTGTAAGGAGGTAATTATTCCCAATGACCACAAGTGTAAAGACCATTCTTCCCACTGACCATAACACTAATGTATCATGAGTTGTAGATTTCTCATTTTTAGCAGGGGTTCCCTGAGACCGGAGAACTATTTCAAGTGTTCCTCCATGTTAAAAAGGTTGAGAAAGGCTCCTCCAGAGCTTAGTAAATGAGTAGAAGCTCTGCTGACTTCCATCATCCAATCATGTGCAAGCAAAAATGCTCCTTTTTTTTTTCTTGCACGTATTGGGTATTCTTTGCAAAGTGAAGCTTTACTTCATTTATTTAATTTACTAAGCTCTGGAGCAACTGCATTTTGCAAAGTACACAGTCTATTTGCCTTGAATAAATCAACCTCTTTGTTTCTATGTTACTTTGTAAATGAAAAACTTCTTTACATTTAAAACTCTGATTTAATAGGCTCACTTTAAATTCAAAACGCCCAGCTTGGACCATCTATAAAAAAACAAATCCCTAATTGGAAGAATTATGGACTTCATATGTTGTAATTATTCTCTGTATTACAAATCAATTAGCCGGGAACAGGCATGGTTCTTCTTACAGCCTAAAACCATCCCTATAATCCAACATCACTAATTTAGCTGTTACTGAGTTCTAATGATAAAGACAACACAGGCCGTAATGGCTTTCAAGGGGAGAACTCTCATATGTGTGTGTGCTAATTACAGTATGACAGTTTCATGCGTTATCATTAATAACTGTGGGTTTAGCAGCCGTTCTGTACAACAGCAACATGTTCACAGTAATTAGACCTGCTGATATTTATGGTCTGGGGGCAAAAGATATTCATTAGAAATTACCATTTAGAATATTGTGAACTGTTCCATTATGCACATCAGGACTTATTGGAAGAAAAACTTTATACAAAATGGAAATGAAGTCATTAATTCGGCCATAGGAATATCATAGAAGTAGATGCTTACACATGTCTGCTTTTGTTTTTAACGTGTTCTGTTTGGCATTTTGGATTACAAGTGATTTCAGTCACTTTTTAATCCACAGGGTTGCTTTTATATGAAAACCATTGGAAATATTTAGTAGGGTTGCATCGCTACTGATACTGGTATCTATGATGATACTAAGCATTTGCTCGAGTATCGGTACTCGTGCAAATGCGCTGATATCTGAAACTGATACTTTCAGGCTCAGTTCTTTCAGCTGTCAACTGATTCCCCAACTAACAGGATCTGTAGTCAGTCGATCTCACCATCTGCTGCGCATGCTTCGCAGACTCATCACTTTTATCCCAAAGAATGACAAAGCAGTGGTAGTTGGAACAATCATTAATTCACGACTGGACTACGCAAACTCGCTTTACATAGGATTACCACAATATCAACTTGCGCGATTAAAACTGATCCAAAACACGGCGGCAAGGCTGATAACAGGAAAAAAACCCTGGGAATCCATTTCTCCTTCACTGAGGAGCTTACATTGGCTAACCGTAAAAAATCGGATCACGTTCAAGACCCTTTGCCTCACCCACAAATGCGTGCATAGAGAAGCTCCGCAATACCTAATGGAGAAAATAAATCATTACACACCAAACCGCAGTCTTCGATCAGCCAACAAAAACCTCCTCCTCGTGCCCAAAGCCCGGTATAAATCCAAGGGTGATCGGAGATTGGCTGTCCAAGGGCCTCGGCTATGGAATGCTCTACCAATCAACATCCGCCTGGAAGAAAATCACCTGGCTTTTAGGAAAAAACTCAAGACCTTCCTCTTTTAGCAGATGATCAAAGCTCGCCACAGCACCTAGCGTTGATTCAGTTCGCATTGTGCGCTATATAAGTATTTCATTCATTCATTCATTCACAGTTTAAAAAAAAAAAGCAATTATCGGTTGTTAACATCTAGCTATTCACTGTTCCCTGATTGGGCAAAGCTTTGCCCAAACAGGACTTATGCTGCATACACACGACCGGACTTTTCGATGGACTAGGTCCGACAGGTCTTGCAGACGGATTTACGGTGGAGGACTTTCTGAACGAATGGACTTGGCCACACACAAACAGACTAAATCCGTTCGAAAGTCCATTTGTTTTGAAGGTGATGACGTAAACGGGACTAAACAAGGAAGTTCAATAGCCAGTAGCCAATAGCTTCCCTTGCGTCGTATTTGGTCCGTCAGACCAGCACACGGACAAACGGTTTACCTGATTTTTAGTCTGTCGAACTTGAGTCCGTCGGATAGATTTGAAATGTTTTATTTCTAGGTCCGTTTGATTTTTTTTATAAAAAAAGCTCTGACTAGCCCAACTGGATTGTCCGATGAACTGATCCCGTTGGACCTAGTCTGCTGGAAAGTTTGGTTGTGTGTACGCGGCATTAGAATCCCCTGTGCAGCGCACAGTACATTGTGGGGTGCTCAGCTGACCGCTGAGCGCCCTGCAAATTCTGGTGTCCGCCGAATGGCCAAACAGGTGATGTTTGGGCTGAACTTTTGCTCAGTAAGGTAAAAGTTCTGAACCATAACTTAAACTTTGCAAACCGAATTTCGCCTTTATTTTCTCTTTCATCTCATCTGTAAGTCTCTGTACTCTAGTGGATAAATCCAACTACAAAACGAAATACAAGCCTTGATATTGAAAAATGTGATACAATATAAGAACATTTTATTCTACCTACTTGCATTATATGTCCTATTAAAATAATATTTGATAGACATCTTAGCGTTCTAGTATTACCTTTTCTTTGGAACATGCCACTGCTGCTCATATAACACACAGTCATTTCATATCAATCAATGCTTTTATACCAATCTTGTTCCCCGATGATCATTCACCATCTCTATTTGATCTCAAGCACCAAATGATGTTAATAAGAGGGGGCAAAATGACATGTCCATTTATCAAAGCAATGCAGTCATTAAGAAACTAGTTGCAATATGATCTTCAATTATCTCTAAATATCGCTAAACAATTAAAGTATAGCAGACATCAATAGAGCGCGCCTGAGGACAAGTGGCAGTTATTCGTCTCTGGAAAATGGCACTATAGAGAAATGTTTTCCTGAGATGACTGTACTACTGGCACAGATGACATAGAATCAATGCATTTACAGTTTTGTTGGATTACATGGATGAATCACATATATCACCTGCAGCTTCTATATTTTCTATCTTACATTGAAACCTTAATTTAAAAAGACAACGAGCAATGTGCAAAGTGTAGATAGCCACACCAACTATTTGAAATCATCTTTAGCTGGCTTGACTTCTCCAAAGTAATAAAAGCTTAAAATTGTTTGGATGTCATAAGTAAGGCCCCCCCCCCCCTGGTTCGGTTCGCTTTGCTTCGCTTTGCACCAGAACTTGCGAACAGGCAAAACATTTTGACGAACACATAAACACCATTGAAGTCTATGGGACACGGACATGAAAAATCAAAAGGGCTAATTTTAAAGGCTTATATGCAAGTTATTGTCAGAAAAAAATGTTTGAGGACCCGGGTCCTGCCCCAGGGAACATGTATCAATGGAAAAAAAAGTTTTAAAAACCAACGTTTTGTCAGGAGCAGTGTTTTTAAAAAAAAAAAAAAATGAAATATTCCTTTAAATTTCATGCCTGGGGATTGTCTATATTATGCCTGTAAAGTGGCACAGTTTTCCTGTTTCTAGAACACTACCACAGCAAAATTACATTTCTAAAGGAAAAAAAGTCATTTAAAACTTATGGCGGCTGTAATGATTTGTTGGGTCTCGGCAATATAGATAAAACTCATTGAAAAAAATGACATGGGTTCCCCCCTCCAGTTCATTATCAGGCCCTTCATGTATGGTATGGATATTAAGGAGAACCCTGCAGCAAATTAAAAAAAAAATGGCATGGGGGTCCCCCCAAAATCCATACCAGACTCTTAGCCAAGCATACAACCTGGCAGGCCCCAGAAAAAAAGGGGGGGTGAGAGAGCACTCCCCCTCCTGAACCATACCAGGCCACATGCCCTCAAAATGGGGAGGGTGCTTTGGGGTCCCAAAAGGGACCTTGTCAGAATCTGTTCCAATGTTCCAGAGTTCCTGAACCTGCACAGGTTTCCTGTTGTCTTGCTGTGACCCAGATTGATCCTTGGCTAACTCTGATCTTCTCTTGGCTCTGACCCCGGCTTATTCTAAGGACTACTCTTCTGCCTAATCTGCCTGCTTGCTTGTGTATGACCCTGTTTTTTTCATAAGGACTACTCTTCTGCCTAAACCTGCCTGCTTGCCTGTGTATGACCTTGGCGTGTGCAAAGGACTTACTTCCATCTGAATACTTCTGCTACCTGAGTGTGACCTTGGCCTGCCTTAGAGACTTTGCTACTTCCTACACCAGTCTACCTACCTGTGCATGATCACCGTTGTTGTATCCTCAGCCAGGCCTTTGCTGACCTCCCTGGATACCCTACGCTCTGTATCCTGTCCACACTCTTTAAGGACTGCTTCCAGCACCTTCTCAAGTTGCCTGCAAGTGGTCATCTGCTCAACTCCTGCGCATCCTGCTGGCAACCTGTACTTCTTTGGGCATTATACCCTCTGTGCCAACTTCAGGGGAATACTGCGCTCAGCTGAATTTTGAGCTCTCAGCAACTCGGCCTCAGAAAGGTATCCTGACAGGGTCACATGGTTATCTCCATGAAATGTAAAGCCACCCTTTGGCCCTATTAAGGACTTTTTCACACCTTTTTCTGATCTTGTCCAATCTTGATCTTTCACTTCTCCTTTGGACTGTCAAAGAAGAGGGTAACTACCTTATTAAGCATTCCTTTTATCTAGATGGTTCCAGCAGCAAGGGTTTTATTCCCCTGTAGATCAAGGGGCATTCAGAACAATTGGAAGATGATTTGAGAACTGCTTTCATAAGTTAGGTGATATTTGGGTCATGTTAAAGTTCTTTAGGGATAATACTGAGTAACCTAAGTCATTAGATTTGCTTTGTATTGTATGTAGAGCAGGGGTAGGCAACCTTACAGAGGGGGAAATCTACCTGAACAACACGGGATAAGTCAAAAATCACTGGTCACAGTGTCGCCTCCTTACACCTGATTTAAACCTCTAATTGCGGGACTACCATGTTGCAAATGCGTGAATTACATGGCAATCATGGGTTTAAGTTAGGTGTTAGGAGAAGGCAACATATCATCTCCTCACTACCTACCATCACACATTCGGATTGCTTTTTGAGAAGCACTTGTGCTTGTTCACAAGTAAAGTTAGCGGGAGGTAAAATAACAGGATATAATAGAAGTCTATGGCTAAGAGCAGCAAACTCGCAGGAAAGCTGCAGGTACAATGCACTGCACCCACAATGTAGGTAAACCGGTGCACATCAGTGAAAGCTGCCTTATACTATTATGCTCGGTGTATTACTTCACACTGACCTGAAGAGCTCTTCTTTACTGCTGCTGGCACCACTCTGCTAGCTGGGATAAGAGGTGAAGTGCAGTTGGTATCACTCCGAATGGGAGAGGAGCCAGCACTATGGGGGAGGTATTGGCTTATGCTGCTCTTGCTCCCTTCTACAGCTCTAACTTTACAAGTAGTCCCTCTACATTGTACTCTGTTTGATGCTCTGGGATGGCGGGTCAGAAAACCCAGACCAAGATCTACCAGTCACTTGTCTGCAATCTACAGGTTGCTAACCCCCCTGTAGAAATTTCCCAACTTGTCCTGTGCAAACAATGTATGGGTAATTCCTAAACAAAGCAGTATATTACTTTATGTGCAACAAACCTATTGTTGAACAAGTCAGAGGGAAGATAATGAGCATTTTTTTTTTACTATCACGATTTATTGTTCTCGGTGAGGCACCTAACTATCTATGGTAGACTTAACCACTTAAAGTGGTTGTAAACCCTTACAAACCACTTTGACCTACAGGTAAGCCTAGATTAAGGCTTACCTGTAGGTCCAAGAAATATCTCCTAAACCTTCACGGTTTAGGAGCTATTTGCCGAAAGACAGGCACCACTGTCTATGGCGCATGCGCCGTAGACAGCGGCGCGCAGGCGCACTGAGCGCGCTGCTGTCAGCGGCGATATGCCGCGAGTGGCGGCTCCCGTGCGCATGTGCGGGAGTGACGTCATCGCGACTTCGCCGAATGACAGCAGCGGAGCAGCGAGACCCACCGAGAATGTAAGGTAAGTGACACATAATGGACTACTATGCTTTACCTTTGCAGGGAATCAAAGAGGAAGTAAACCCATCAGGGTTTACTTCCACTTTAAAGACCAGGCCTTTTTATGACATTTGTTGTTTACAAGTAAAAGTCAGTACGTTTTGCTAGATAGTTATGTAGAACCCCCGAACATTAGCAAATTAATATTTGCTAATGTCATCCTGTTTCTCCTCCTAGCCAATCAGGAAGCACGTCCTGAGTCCCGATTGGCTATGAGTCCTAAGATCCAGTTGGTTGCGAGTCCTAACTCCTAATTGGCCGGGAGGAGAAGCAACCGACAGGACTCAGGAGGAGATGCAGGGCGGAAGCCGCCACCTGGATGGGGTAAGTGCAGGGGATGGTGGTGGGCCTAGCGGGTGATGGGCAGTCAATCGAGTGATGGGGCAATGAGCACAAAGTATTTTCACCACAGAAAGTGTCTGAACAAGGATCTTTTTTATAGTGTAGAGCTACCCCTACATAGCCACTGAATTGTTTTGTGATTTCTCTGCACACGTGAAGATGACACATTTCGCTCACACAGTACTTATCAACACACCTTGGGTTATTTCAAAGAATTTATTAGGCCAAGTATAGCCTAAAAGATTAACAATTTATAAGACAATAACATTACACTGATAGATATGGTTAAACACCTGTAGTATTCTGACTAACAGTAATTATTTATTATAGGAACGTATATAGTGCTGTCAGTTTATGCAGTGCTTTACGTATACATTGTACATTTACATCAGTCCCTACCCTCAAGGAGCTTACAACCTAAGGTCCCCTAACACACATTCATACATATACCAGGGCAAATTAACTTACCAGCATGTCTTTAGAGTGTGGGAGGAAAACAGAGTACCCGGAGGAAACCCATGCAGTCACAGGGAGAACATGCAAACTCCAGGCAGATGGCGTCGTGGTTCGAACCAGCGACCCTTTTTGCTGCTAGGTGAAAGTGCTAGCCACTACACCACTGTGCTGCCCAGTAATTAGGAGAACTGAACTGCAAGCAACAGTATACTGTATCAAGACAGTCCTACTTTCCGTAAAAGTTCCCGTTTTATAGCACCGGGCAGCAGCAACAGCTCAGTCTCTTTCCAACTCACCAGCTCGCTTCTAGGACCATTCCCTCACATATACCTTACACAGAGTATAATGGCAGCAGCAGTCTCTGACCTCTTCTCCTGCAATGCAAAGAAACAGATAGCTCCAGCAAACTCTGGCCACATACCACTGTTCCCCCTTCACTGCACCCTTTGTGGTGCTCCCTCTCAGCTGCTCAGCACAGGAAAATGTTTGCAGCAGCACATGGTCTCCACAGTGGATTCTTCTTCTGCAGGCTGGTGACATAACAGAGCTTCCCTTCTCTGGCAGCCCAGTTCATTCAGTCTACTTACTCTGTTCTATCAGCCAGTCACCACCCTCTAGATTCCAGACCCAAGATTCCTGCCATCTGCACTGGAGACCCCCCACAGACAAGCATTACAAAGAGGCTAAAGGTAAAGATGGTTGCTGCACCTCTGAATTAATGAATATTCAGTTTAACCCTGTCCACGCTGCAGAAGTATAATGTAGCAGCAACAAAGGAAGATGTTCCACAGCAGTTATCAACTACAGTCCAGGTTACAATAGCACAATCATCTGTGATTACTTTAATGAAAGCTGCAAATTCTATTCATTTTTTTGCCATCTTTGTCCAATTGGGGATATTTTCCTTCACTTGCTGCCCAATAGCCAAAGCAAGCAAACAGAAGAAATTCCTCCAAAGTGAGTCACTAGACTTAGTGTCCCCATTGGAAGATTTCCCCTGTATTCCTGTTCTGGTGAAAACCTAACATTTGGGATTTGCTTTTACTTTAATTCTTGGTAATAATAGTAAACAGGACGGCTAGAGAAGATGAATCTTTCTTAAAGTGGATGTAAACCCACTCTCATCCTTTTTAGACTACTACAATATTGGTTATCTAGAAGGATATACATGCCTCCTGCATGCATACTTATCTGTCTGTCATCTGTCTCCCCTCTGTCTGCTATGAGACCCTAAAAACTGCAGATTTTTTGGGTGGGTCTGTTTTCCAGGGCTCAGTGGGTGGAGTTGTGATGTTAGTAGATTCCCCGCCCACCTTTACACTCCCCTTATCAACATGCATTTTCTCCTGTGTATTTCTTACACTGAACTTCTGCTATGATCTCTAACATCCAGTCAAAACCCAGAAAAGTCCCCACATGACTTTAGCATGCCAAATCATTGAGGTGTGGAACAGCCAATCCTTGCAGAGCAGCAGAAGAAATGAGTTGGAGGGAATTAAAAAATAATGCATGTCTCTTAGACTAGTGCATGAGATATGTAAATCACCTGTCACTCACAGCAAGGGGGAGGATTTGACAAAGTGTTTCTCTGTTTGTCAAGATTTATCTCACTGAACAATAAAAGAGGATTGCTCAGAGCTGGGTTAACTCTTTGTGGCAAGACTGGGCTCAAATGATAGGAAATCTTATACTCTACATTATGACATAAAAAAATATTTTTTTGGGGGTTTACATCCACTTTAATGACATAGACAGCAATGCAAACCTTACAGGTGTTCTAATCTCTCCACATTCTATCCAAAACTAAAAAACAAAAAAGTTTTGCCTTACGTTATACTTTAAAGTGGAACTTTACCTTAAAAAAATGTCAACAGGTAAAATTTTTAATGCAGAAGAGACAAGCTATGTCTCTTCTGGATTAAAGTTACTTGGTTGCCTGTCGGCACCATACACCGAGTTGTGCATGCACAGCTCAGTGTAAGAATTTTGGCAATGGTGAGATGGCAGATCTCCCACACATGCATGAAAGTGATGTCATCTCAGCCTGGCCAATGGAGAGGGGCGGCAGGGGGCTCTGGATGATCACAGTGCTGGAGAGCTAGTGAGTAGAATTCCACTTTAAACATTTCAAAAATTATCATACCATATTTAAGTCTATAGGACATTTTAATAATTGGGTTAAAAAACAAAACAAAAAGAAGTGCTTTGCCCATTCTGGGCAAACTGACTGTGTTTAATTTAATGCCCTCTACCCAGCAACACATCAGTCAGTTTTTCTTTACTGAACTGCCACTGTATTCAGCCATTGAGAGTGAAATAATACCCAGTACACCTTTTCTTAGCTTTATTCGGGTGGCAGATGCAGAAGAAGCCACCTAGGAAGTCATAGCTTATATACTGTATATATAGTATACTCTCCCCATGTGATATACACTTACCAGCCACTTTATTAGGTACACCTTACTAGGAGTAGTAGTAGTAGACACCCTTTTGCCTTCAGAACTGCCTTAATTTTTCTTGGCATGAGACTTAAAGTTTTGGAAACATTCCTCAGAGATTTTGGTCCATATTGACATGATAGCATCATGCAGTTGCTGCAGATTTGTTGGCTGCACATCCATGATGCAAATCTCTGATTCCACCACATCCCAAAGGTATTGAATTGAGATCTGATGACTGCGGAGGCCATTGGAGTACAGTGACCTCATTGCCATGTTTAAGAAACCAGTGGTGAGATGACTTGAGCTTTGAGACATGGAGCATTATCCTGCTGGAAGTAGCCATCAGAAGATGGGTACACTGTAGTCATAAAGGGATGGACATGGTCAGCAACAATACTCAGGTAGATTGCTCAGTGGGTACTAAGGGGCCCAAAGTGTGCAAAGACAATATCCCCCACACCATTACACCACCACCACCAGCCTGAACTGTTGATACAAGGTAGGATGAATCCATGCTTTCATGTTGTTTACACCACCCTACCATCTGAATGTTGCAGCTGAAATCGAGACTCATCAGACAAGGCAATGTTTGTCCAATCTTCTATTGTCCAATTTTGGTGAGCCTGTGCAATTTGAAGACCTCAGTTTCCTGTTCTTAGCTGACAGGAGTGACACCCAGTGTGGTCTTGTAGCCCATCTGCTTCAAGGTTTGATGTGTTGTGTGTTCAGAGATGGAATTCTGCATAAATTGGTTGTTACAAGTAGTTTATTTGAGTTACTGTTGCCTTTCTATCATCTCAAACCAGTCTTTCCATTCTCTTTGACCTTCCTCCAAGCAACTGCCACTCACTGGATATTTTCTCTTTTTCGGACCATTCTCTGTAAACCCTAGAGATGGTTGTATGTTAAAATCCCAGTAGATCAGCAGTTTTTTAAATAGTCAGACTAACCTAACTGGCACCAACCACAATGCTACGTTGAAAGTTTCTTAAATTCCCTTTCTTCCCTATTCTGATGCTTGGTTTGAGCTTCAGCAAGCCATCTTCACCACATCTGGATGCCTAAATGCATTGAGTTTCTGCCATGTGATTGGCTGATTAGCCCATTGTTTCTCAACTCCAGTCCTCAAGGCGCCAAAACAGGTCACGTTTTCAGGATTTCCCTCAGATGAAACGGCTGTGGTAATTACTAAAGCAGCGAAACTCATCAAATTACCTGTGCAAAATAAGGAAAAACCTAAAAACATGACCTGTTGGGGCTGTCTTGAGGACTGGAGTTGAGAAACACTGGTTTAGCCATTTGTTTTACCAAGCAATTGAATGGGTGTATCTAATAAAATGGCCGCTAAGTGTAGCTGGTGCTAGGCAACTAATCCAGTTCCATCATATGGCGTAAGTCACATGCTCCACCACGCCCAGAGTTACCAGTAGCTGAACGGTATAATCCCTGTCTTAAAAAGACTGCCTATATTGGTGATGGGGAAACTATATATTTTATATTATTTTTGGTTCATATTGTGGCTCTCTAATGAATTCTAGGCCTCCAAATCCTGGTCAAGGGCCATATAAGGACATAAGCATGGCTTTACCGTATACCAAAGGAATGTTATTGTTAACTGGTCAAGTCCTTGAGGGGACATATTGCTAAGGGAGTTGGCTGGGGGTGGGTTTCCAAGTTCTATATTACCACAGTCAAATTCCCTATGAGTTTAGTCTCGCCCAGAACGTCCTTGAGGCAAATGTCTAGTGCTGGTCACCTGTGCCATGTTGCTAAACAGCAAATGAGATTCCATGGCGGGAAAAAACACCTTTGGCTAAGTATTCTTGATATTTTCTTTATCTTTATCTGTATCTGTCATCACTTTTAAGAAATTCTTTACTTTTAAGTATTTATGTGATCTTTCTTTGCACATCTCGAACACAACCCAAAAGTGTGACAAAACAATTGGCCACCGAGGTACTCTCATTGCTCAGGCAAGTCAGGTCCAAGTAAAAAAAAAGTGAAACTATTTTCAAAAGGACCCATTTTTCTGCCAGCTAAGAAAAGACAGACATATGGCGGCATCTGCTCAAAGGAAGACAATCAGCTTCTACAAGTTTCAAATGGCGGACGAGCTCACTTTAATATAGGAAGTATATTATACAAGAATATATTAAACTGAATTCATCATTACAATTTTCGAAGCATTTTGCACAGAAATGGTGACCTTTCTGGTAATAAGCCTATCTTCTCAATCACCTTAGACATAAAGAATATGTTTACTTCAGTTTCCACATCAAGCTCCTCACATTCTACATTTCCGACGCAGAATACCAAATGCAGACCAACATGCGGCATATAATACATGTAAATGAGACTCTCAAAGGTAATTTTTGATGCTTATAATAATGTCAGTCATGGCATGAGGGGAATAAATCACAGATTAGACTTTCAAAATGGATTCCTCTTCGCAGATACCAACTGCATGTAAATATTGTGCCTCACAGATAAACACAACCATGATTAATGACCCCTGACATTAGAATTTTAAATGTGCTACATAATATCATGTTCCCCCGGACTCGGCCGCACTTGAAAATGAATCAGAGATCGAAATTGCGAGAGAGCTGAGGTAGTCCTAGACATTAGGGAATGGAAGGGAACGTGCTGTGACAGCAGGGTGTACATGTATGAATGAGAGAGCACTACAATATTAAATTATAGGGTACACACGTCTCGGCACTGTATTTTCTCCCAGTATGCATTCTGCTGCGTGGCTCTTTATCCAGATGTTATTGACAGCCTGGAGCTGACGGTCCATTTTTTAATGGACATACAGTGACATCTACACACAGTAGCCCTAGAATTGTCTGTCATACTCTGGGATTTTTACGGTTGGCCGCACACATATCTCATATGCAGTTGCTGCTTTTAGCCCCGGTTAAGCATGGCCAATGACCTCCATTGTACAGCAGGAACATTTTTATTGAATTCCTGCATTCATTATTGTCATGTCAAAGCTCTTAAATTTAAATATGGAGAAGAAATGGTGTGGGGCGTATAATAATAATTATTTTCTTTATATATAATATTTTTAATATAATAAATATTATTTTTTTATAACTCTAACATTTTGTGCATCACATTACCAAATAAAGGGGAGACAGTACAGTTACAATACAATTGAATACAAGAGGGTTAGGAGGGCTCTGCTCATCAGAACTTAAAGTGGTTGTAAACCTCAGACAAGAAATATGAATAAAGCATACCCCTCTATAGGATGTACTTATCTCAGTTAATGCCTTGGCGCTAACGCCACCCAGTCCTTTAAGGTGTTTCAGATGCCAGGAGACAGGGGGAGGGAGCTCTTGCTGACTGACAACCTCAGAGGAGTGTGTTCCTTTCTTCCAATCAGCTTTCAGAGCTCTCTTCAGTGTAACTTCAGCTCTCCATCCCCTTCTGCTGAACTCTCAGGCGAGCTTTAACTATTCAGCAATTTTAGTGGATGTAGAGAGAAGAAGACTGCAGATAAACAAGGTAAAACTTATGTAGGAGGATTTGTTTAATCTCAGTGTATCACCTGAGAGTAGCCACTTCACTGGGTATATATATAGAAGGGTTTACAACCATGTTAAAATTTAAAGAGAAGCAAGTGATACAAAAGAAAATAATGGCGAGGGGTGAACTGATGGAGAAAGTAGAACCATCGTTTTCAGGTAGAGGTGGGATAGGCTTTCCTGAAAAGCTGAGTTTTCTGGTATTGCCTAAAGACAGAATATGAGGTAGCCAAAGAAGTTAATGTGGGAAAGTGTTTTAAACCAGGGTGCCACAGCAACAGTCTGACCTGAGCGCAATCCTGTGTTAACTCTCAGACATAGAGAAGCTGCGAGGGCCATCTGCCTGCATCTTACCAATGGATGACATCATCCGTTGCTAAGAATATGTCGGGTGGCCCACACAGTTTTCAGTTTTGGTGGCAATATTACAGATAGCAGCAGGGAGGAGGAGAGAGCCAGGGGGAGGTGTGGGCTGTGCTCTCTTCACTGTGCAAGGGATGTAATACAGGATGGCTCTCACATTTGTATGTACAGGGGTTGACTACCGCCCTCTATATCCTCCCTACACTGCTCCTGTCCAAGCAGCAGAAATTGTGGGAGGCAGGGAGGTAATCAAACCCTGTACAACTGGATCTAAAAAAAAAAGAAAAAAAAAAAAAGAAAAAGCATGCTCCTCCTGGTGTAAATGAGCTTTCAGACTGGTGTGCCCCTGGATTTTGCACAATTCTAAAGGTTGCCTTGAATGGAGAAGGTTGAAAAACTACTGATGTAGTGAGTCCCAGAGGATATGAGAGTCTCTGGAGAAGTGCTAAACATTACAAGGAAACTAGAGAGCAAAATGTAGGTAGGGACGTTAGAACGTGGGCACAACTTTTCCTTTA
The DNA here is from genome assembly GCF_037356315.1 of Lithobates pipiens. Classification (NCBI taxonomy): domain Eukaryota; kingdom Metazoa; phylum Chordata; class Amphibia; order Anura; family Ranidae; genus Lithobates; species Lithobates pipiens. Next base: position 76,935,074 of record NW_027507785.1, on the reverse strand, counting down.
TGGGAACCACTGACAGGTCTCACCCTAGTTACTTTTTAGTGGGAGTCCCTGTTGCCAGAGAGATTAATTAAAGATCTGCATTTACCAGTACATGTACAATATCATACTATACACCTCACTCTGCCTGAGCTTGGTACCAGTTATAGAGACCACAAATAACAAGAGGTGAGTTTAATAAGTTTGAGACTTTACTTTCCCAACTTCAGAAGCAAACAACTTCAGGGCATACAGCTTCTCTCCTAATCTGGTAGAAGTCATTGGCACTTTCTCAGGATGGCCTCTCTTCTTGTCCTGTCCTCAATTCTAGTCCTATCCAGGTTAACAGGACCTCTCCAGAAGCCAGGTAAGTGTTTAGGAATGGGGGTGGGTAGGACAGGCAGTGGAGCGTTATTAAAAGATAACATATTAAAGTAAAAAAAAAGAACTTTAGAATCACTTTAACTAAATAAATCATCAGAGAAACATCAGAGAAAACAATATATATGTATACAGTTCACATAATATGGTATATAAAATACATAACAGTAATTGTGTATTTCTTAATTTTTTTGTTATTAACAATTACATGATCGCTGTTATATATTTTATATACCATATTATGCAAAAGATTTGAGGTCCTGATGAAGCAGATCCATCTGCAAAACATGTTGACCCATACTGTATAGACTGGGAGGACCTCCTTTCTACAAATCTTCTATCTCCTAAAATGGGAGATGTGTGGTAGACTTGATGTCTTATGTAAAATTATGTGTTTTTAATGGTGACTTTTTAATTAATCTAATAGAGACAAGTACAACTTTTAAAAGAATTTGTGTAATGTATAGTCCTATCACACATGGGTGTTATTTACGAAAGGCAAATTCACTTTGCACTTCAAAGTGCACTTGGAAGTAAAGTCGCTGTAGATCCAAGGGGAACATGCAAGGAAAATAAAAAACAGCATTTTAGCTTGCACATGATTGGATGATAAAATCAGCAGAGCTTCCCCTCATTTCAGATCTACCCCTCAGATTTACAGGGACTGCACTTACAATGCACTTTCAGTGCAATTTCAAGTGCACTTTGCACTTGTAGTTTGCACTTGTAGTGCAAAGTGGATTTACCTTTCGTAAATAACCCACATAACATTCTCTGAATTATTTCATTTAGGGATGAGACCCTCCAATGGTAATGCTAAAGCTTCAGCACCATTCCCCTTCACTTAATATTTTTAACTAAATAAATGTGTTTTTTTTCCTGCCTCTGCTCCCATTGGAGACTTGCCTTATCACTTTCATCCATGTGACACCTGGGGGGTTATTTACTAAAGGAAAATCCACTTTGCACTGCAAGTGCACTTGAAAGTAAAGTTGCTGTAAATCCGAGGGGAACATGCAAGGAAAATAAAAAACAGCATTTTAGTGTGCACATGATTGGATAATAAAATCAGCAGAGCTTCCCCTCATTTCAGATCTACCCCTTAGATGTATGCCCTGTACACACGGTCGGAAATACTGAGGCCGCGTACACACGGGCGGACTGTTCGCCCAACTTTGTCCGCTGAACAGTGTTTGGGCGGACAGTCCGCTCGTGTGTGGGCTTTCAGCGGACAGTTTCAGCGGACAGTTTGACGAACAAGGTTTTACGGAATTTCCGAAAAACTGTCCGCTGAAACCTTGTTTCAGCGAACAGTCCGCTCGTGTGTAGGCTTGTTCGTCAAACTAAGTTCCGCGCATGCTCAGAAAGGATTTACACGCCGAAAGTTATAATGCAGTGTATAGGATGTCGTATTTTTCGTCCCGTCGTACGTGCCGTTCACGTCATCGCGCACGGTTTCAGCAAACTGTTCGTCCGTCGTGTGTGGCCATGTCCGTCCATGCTAATTTTGAGCGGACTGTTTGCCGAAACTGTTTGACGGACAAAGTTGGGCGAACAGTCCGCGCGTGTGTACGCGGCTTGACGGAAAAGGTCCGATCGGATCATATTGTCGGAAAATCCGATCGCGCGTGGGCTCCATCGGACTATTTCCGTCGGAAATTCCGATGGAAAAAAATTGAGAGCAGGATCTAAAATTTTCAGACAAAAAAAATCACATCTGACTTTTTCCGATCGTTTGTAGAGAATTCCGACGGACAAAGTGCCATGCATGCTCAGATTAGGCTTGTGCAATTCATTTCGTAACGAAACGAAATTTGGCCGAATTTTGCATCTTTCGGACATTCAGACGCATCCGAATGTCCGAATAAAAAAATAACGAATAACAACGAATACGAAAGAAATATAACAAATGAATTCAAATGAATTTGAATGAATTTGGTAATTCTTTAAAGATCTAATGAAATCAAAGGTCAGCTCAAAGTAAATCTTATAGTCCAATCAGCTAATTAATTTTGTGCCGGAGGATGGATTACTGACAAAGTGCATTCCTGAGAACTCAGTTAGAAGTTAGAAGGGTGTTGTATTGTATTTGAGCCGAGGAGAAGAGACGTTGTCATTGTGTGTGTTAAAAGATTCAATAAACAAATGACTTTCCAAACTACAAATCATTATCACGAATGTCTAATCATACATAAATAGCGAATTTCAACAAATACGAACGAATGAATTAGACACTCTACGAATAATAACGAATTATCCGAAAACGTATTAATGTAACATAACGAATATAACAGAACTAAATGACGTATTTTACGAAGGACAACGAACCGAAACTAAACAAAATTTTCCGTTGTGCACAAGTCTAGCTCAGATCAAATGACGAGACAAAAGCTATTGGCTACTAGCCTCTACGTAGTCCCATCGTACGCAACGAACGTCACCAAGTTTCGAACGATTGGATTTTCCAACAATTTTGTCGGACTTTGTGTATGCAACACCAGTTTCGGACAAAATCCGTCGGAAAAAATCAAACGGATTTTGTGGTCGGAAAAAATCAGACGGATTTTGTGGTCGGAAAAAATCAGACGGATTTTGTGGTCGGAATGTCCGACCAGTGTGTACAAGGTATTAGAGCGACTGCACTTCCAAGTGCACTTGCAGTGCAAAGTTGAGTTCCCTTTAGTAAATAACCCCGTGGTATACAAACAGCATTAATCCTGGCGGACTTTTTACCCATTACCTGTTCCATCCAAAACTTAAACATACTGTTTTGGCTGGAGCTGAACATAAACAATTTTCGTACCTTGTAAAGTCGCTAACATAAAATAAACTGCTTTCCGAAAGCAGACCATCAGAAAAAAATGCATTTTGGTGTTAGCAATGCTTTAAAGTTATTGGGTATCAGTAGGCTGTGTGCTGCCTGTGACTACTCTAACTATTGTATCATTACGGCGGACACATGAAGCACAAGGAAAGCTGTTGTTGCTGTGGGCTAAGGACCCAGTATGTAGTCAGCTTTGATGCTTTGTGGAGTTTTTCTTTCATTTGAATTCAGTCCTTCATTTGTTGCCTCTATCTATCAGCATCACTGCATACTGAGAACACTTTTCATACTGCGTACTGCGGTGTGTCTGTGATATTGGTTAATGAGAATCTGAATGATTGCAGAATCCATCTCCATTTTCTCAGCACACCTCTGTATTCCGATGCGCTGCTCTAAACGTGTTTTGTTTTGTCACTCTGGGGTCACTCCAATTACCATCTTACAATCCATATTGATTTCCTCTGCGACCATGCCCGTGATGTTTATACCATTATATAATTGAACAAACCCCACTATTAGAGATTTAAATTAATATGTAAAGCAGACTAGATGTAGAACATCAAACTAAATCAGCAAATTGGATGAGAAGAACACGTATGTCATAGACCTGATCTCTAAGAAATAAATGCCTGACATTGGTAAGTAGCTTGATCCACAGTTACTGATGCACTGGTATACATTGCGTGATTCTGGAGAGATGTTTTATTTTGTTTGCACTGTGTGTGTGTGTAATGCTTTAACCGCTTCAGCCCTGGAAGAATTTACCCCCTTCCTGACCAGAGCACTTTTTGCGGATCGGCACTGCCTCACTTTAACCCCCCTAGCGGTAATCCCGAGTCTGGCTCAGGGTAGGAATATACTGATAGGAGCGGTAACCCCGAGCCAGACTCGGGATGGCTTCGCTCGATGCAGGGGAGGACACAGGGAGAGTTACTTACCTTGTCCCCTGGATCCAGCGATGTCCTCCGCGCTGTGTGATCGAGCCGTCCTCCGCTCGATTCACAGTGCCGAATGCCGCCGAGCTCCGTTCCCTGCGGCGTTACGGAGCACGGGAGCGGAGAACGGCGGCAAATGTAAAAATGTAAAAGTACACAAAACACACACAGCACTGTAATCTTACAGATTACAGTGCTGTATTACAAAATACACACCCCCTTTGTCCCTAGTGGTCTGTGCAATGCCCTGCATGCACTTTTATATTATAAATACAGTTTTTTACTGCCTGGAATTTGGAGATTGTCCATAGCAACCAAAAAGTGTAAATTTTTCAGTGTTTTTGGATTTGATTACATTATTGAATAATTTTTATTATTCTTTATTATATTATAAACGTTATCATACCCGGGATGTCTGCTAGACTCTGGTTTGAAGAGATTTAAGAGCGTAATTCCAAAGAATTACAGGACTACAAAATAAAAGCCAGATTTCCGTGCAAAATAATTGTACCGCTTTCAGCACCTAATTCCAGACTGAATCATACCTCCAGGGAGGTTAATGACAATTGTGCAGTCATGCGACATTAAACCCAAACAACATTGACATCCTTTTTTCCCCACATATAGAGCTTTCTTTTGGTGGTATTTGATCGCCTCTGCAGTTTTTATTTTTGCACTATAAACACAAAAATAGTGACAATTTTGAAAAAATGCATTATTTTTTCGTTTTTGCTATAATAAATATAAAAAAAGATTTTTTTTCCTCAGTTTAGGCTGATATGTATTCTTCTACATATTTTTGGTAAAAAAAAAAGAAATCGCAATAAGCGCATATTGATTGGTTTGCACAAAAACTACAGCTGCTACAAAATAGCGGATAGATTTATAGCATTTTTATTATTATTATTTTTTTACTAATAATTGGGGCAATCTGCGATTTTTACCATGACTGCTACATTATGGCGGACAGATCGGACAATCTTGACACATTTTTGGGACCATTGGCATTAATACAGCAATCAGTGCAATTAACAATGCATTGATTGCTGTAAAAATGCCACTGGCAGTGAAGGGGTTAACACTAGGGGTGGTGAAGGGGTTAAGTATGTTCCCTGGAAGGTGATTCTAACTGCATAGACTAACTACAGGAAGTGACAGATCATGGTTCCTAGCTAATAGGAACACTTGATCTGTCACTTCTGTCAGAACGGGGAAGTGTGTGTTTACAGACACTCATCCCTGTTCTGTGTCTCCTGGTCACGGTCGCTCGTGGCCGGAGGTCATCGCGACCATCGGCCACGAGCATCGGCCCCCCCTAAAATGCCAGGCAAGGAGCGAAAGAGGTGCACATGCATGGAGGTAGTAGGTGCAGAGGTGAGCATTGCTAATGGGACCTCTTCTTTCTTCTGTACCATCTCCTCCGTCTTTGACAGACCTAGTCTGGAGGTAGCGGAACACTGATGGAAGTACTCAAGCAGAGTGTGGGACAGTTCCAACACACCCTCTCTCTACTCCCCCTCCCCTTTTAGCCTCTTCCTTCTACTCCCTCTCCTCCACTACTTTCTCCTCCTTCTCCTCCTACCCATCCTCCTTCTCCTCCTTCTATGACATATGAGGAGAGGCTCTGCGGACCTAGAGTTATACGGGTAGAATATTGTCTATTGAATCATACATTGTGGAGAACTGGTGAAAACAACTCCCTTGCTCCAGTTCATGACCTGGATGGTCTACATTTTTTTAAGGATTCTAATTTTTGTTATTGGACAGCCTTTAGTGATTGTGATAGACTCCTTCAAACTGAACACAAATATATTTTCAGAATGATGCTATCACATAGGAATCTTGAATAATATGAAATTAACTTTTAATGACTATGTATTTAATTGTATAATGTTTCTTACATGCTGCATGACTTCAATAGAGGTAAAACGCGTTTTCCTGCAGATTTGTTTTTTTTTGCTCTCCAGTGTACAACAATAGTCGGACAGCATGATGAGTTCTAGTTGCCCTGGTACTGTTTATGTTTTTGAAGTCCAAGGGTGAATGCAGAAAAGGAATCTTCAGTGATATGCTGCATGCTGTAAAAAATAGGTCAACTAGCTGAATTTCGTTTGGTGCTATTTATTTGCTAGAGATGGGCCAAAAATGCACCAGAACACCTGAACATAGCAAAAGTTTGGACCTAACTTGAAAAATCAAAAATCCCCATTTTGAAGGCTTATATGAAAGTTATTGGCCATAAAAAGGTATGGGTACCTGGCTACTGCCCTGGGGGACATGTACCTATGCCAAAAAAACTTTAAAAAAAGTTTTTAAAGGAGCAGTGATTTTAATGATCCGTAAAGTGAAACAATAAAAATGAAAAATTATTTTAAATATAATGCCTGGTCCTATAGTTCCTTAGTCTGTCCATTAAGTGGTGCATCTGTACCATGTATAGAACTTGTAGCAAAACTGACATTTATAAAGAAAAAATTAAGAAAAAATTACATTTAAATTCCCGGCAATGCAATACATTGCCGGCAATAGAAAAATGTGTAAAGGTAAAAACGGCATGGGGGTCCCAACAACCTGGGCTGTGGTTGTGGGGGTCTGCTGGCAGGGGCCTTATCAGAATCTGGAAGCCCCCTTTAACAAGGGGGCCCCACATACCAGCCCCCCATGAGTATGGGGTAGATCCATCATAAATCATGACACTGCAACCACCACTGAATCTGACAAAAAAAGAACAACTCTCCACCCACAACAAAGGCTAACCGCCATGTGCCTGCTTTGCCATCTGACAGTAATAACTACATGTATAACTACATGTGTATTTTTTTTTATAAATAAATGGTACAAAAAGGTAATGCACAAAATCGGTGTGTCCATGATCACAGAGGACTACCAAACACCCACTTCAGGTGTTACAAATACAATACAATACAATAGATACAATAGATACAATAAATACATTTATTTTTGATGTTTAACTAAGAAAAGAGAAAATGCTCTTCTCTGTTATTCTTGCTGCTGCCGTCCTTTCAGCCTCCTGGCATCTCTCTCTTTTTCTTCTCACCATTTCTAGTTGGTAGGCACTTGTTAATCAAGCGATACCATTGTATAAACTTACATATGAGGTAAGGGGCTGCCTAAAATGTTTGAAAAATATGGTCATTTGAATATGAATACCACTTGAAATGTGATGCTGCGTACACACGACCGGACTTTCCGGCAGACTAGGTCCAACGGAATCAGGACCTAGAAACAGAACGTGTTTCAAATCTGTCCAACGGACTCAATTCCTATCGGGAAAACCGTTTGTCTGTATGCTGGTTCGACGGACCAAATACGACGCAAGGGCAGCTATTGGCTACTGGCTATTGAATTCCTTTTTTTAGTCCCGTCTTACGTCATCATGTTCAAAACGAATGGAATTTTGAATGGACTTAGTCCGTTTGTGTGTGGCCAAGTCCATCGCAATTCCAACGAAAGTCCGCCGGGATAGACCGTCAGACCTAGTCTGCCGGAAAGTCCGGTCGTGGGTACGCGGCATAATAATTTTATATATACATGGGCTTGATAACCCGTATAATACACAGAAAGTAAGGACAGGTATTTTGAATTATTATTTATTACAAATATAATAACATTTGATGATGACTAACAATAATGTACAGACATCAGTGGACCTAAGCTATTATTAACTTTTATAAGGTCAAATATTCTCGTTCTGTTTAGCCTAGTTGCTTGTATTTGATTGTGCATTGCTTTTGTGTGATTTTTATGCAAATAAGGATTTCATATATGTGTACATTCATTATGCAAATTTTTTATTGTGTGATTAACAATAAAAGATTCTACCTTTAAAAAAATCTGTTATAAGCTTTATCATGGTAATAACACTTGGAAAGCCTATTTTACTTTAATTATTACCTTTCATGAAAAAAACAGCTGGCGATCGAAAATAAAAGTCCTTAATTGGGCACTTTCATTATAGGGTGACAATGCAATGTCCCTGTCTCCCACAATTTTCTGCCTGTAAATCACCCTCTCACATGCTCTTTCAAAGGAACTAGACACTGCTATGCTGATGCACATTGCACAAGCATTTTACACTCTTGGTATTATTTTCAAAAAGGCTAATTTAAAAAAAAATCACATCCAGCAACAATTAGCAAATAAGTAATTCATATAAAAATACTGCGCTATAAACATAAATGAACAATAGCAGCCAGCACTACAATCTTAACAAAAAATGTGTGAATGAATAAAGTGAAAACAGTGCAGCGCTAAGAATCAAATGTTGAGTATTGACATATTAATATACAAAATAAATTCTGATTAGCATATACAAAAAACTTCACAAGCAAAAGTCTGATGAGAGCTTTTGGTAGGAAATTCGGACCGTGTGTATGTTCCATTGGACTTTTGCTGGCAGAATTCCCGCCAGCAAAAGATTTGGAGCAGATTCTAAATTTTTCAGTCGGAAAAAGTTCAGATCAAAAATTCCAATCGTCTGTACCAATTCCGACGCACAAAATTCCTACGCATGCTCGGAAATAATTCACGCATTCTCTGAAGCATCGAACTTAATTTTCTCGGCTTGTCGTAGTGTTGTACGTCACTGTGTTCTTGACGGTCGAAAGTTCAGAGAACTTTTGTGTGACCGTGTGTATGCAAGCCAAGTTTGAGCGGAATTCCGTTGGAAAAACCATTCAAGTTTTTTCCGATGGAAAATCCGCTCGTGTGCACGGGGCATATCACCATCACCTGATTGATAGTGTCTCTAATCAAAGCACACTGTGCAAATTGTAAATCAATATTGGTAGTATAGTCCCATTGATGATTAAAACATGAATCAATTAGTATATATTGATAAGAAAGAATAAGGAAACAAGAAGTCAAATAGTATTAACCCCAAATCTGCAATGGAAAGGCCATTTCATATATTTAGCTGCTTCCATGGTAGGTATCAGACAGAGATTGTGCATACTTTAGATCTTAATTAATGGAAGTCTGTGTACTATCCAAAAATGTGTCTTTCTGTAAGGCTCCCAATCCATCCATCACGTATTCATACTTCAAAACATTATTCCATAAGAAATCTACTGAAACACCTAACTTATCAAACATCATCATTAGATAGAATATCCAAGCACAATACAATCTTACTAACATACAAAAACCACTCTACAATTAACTTTAAAAAAATACCAAGCTTGGTTAAACAACCCGAGAGATTCTAACCATTTTAAAGAATTGCAAATGATTTTATTTTGTTCTTAGTTTGAAACAAACTTTACAAATAATGAGACTCTAGTGCAGCATGTCAGCTAGCTTTTTGTCTTTATTCTCTGTTGGCTTTACTGTCTTGATATCCCGTCTCTGCGTACAGTTTGTTCCCAACTAGGGTAGGCGGGATATGGTCATCAAGAAACAAACTTTACCAATAATGAGATTCCGGTACAGCATGTCGGATAGCTTTTCTGCCTTTTTCCATGATGGCTTTACTATCTTAATTTCAAATCTTTGCTTATAGTTTTTTCCCGAGCGGGTAAGCAGGACATGGTCATCAAGAAAATCGGCACTACCTTGTACCCTTTCCATTTTGTGTTCCATAAAATGTTATGTAAAATGTATAATAAGCAATGTTACATGTGTTGTAAAGAAATATCAAAACTTTCGTGTTCTGTTACCTTAAAATTTTATAAAAATGCATAGTTAAAAAAAAAAAAAATATTCCATAGTTGATTTTATTGTCTTGCTCATGTTTCAATATAAAAATAATTTTGGAACAATAACAAAAGTCAAAGATGACCCAATTTACAGTATCAGTATACATTATTAGAAAAGATCTTTTGAACATGTGTTTCTCCATTTAGGGCTTCAGCAGGTCAGACTTAAAACTGTTATTTTGCTGATCATACATTTATGGCATAATGGTGCCAGCAAAGGTCAAGATGCTGACGGCAGTAACTATTCTATTTCAACGTGTGCAAGGTTGCTGAGATGACCTATTGTTTTTTTTCACCATTCATAGGTCTAACATAGGAGTTGCCTTTATGGAATAGTGGAGGCACATCTATAAGGATCATAATCCTTAAAAATCCCAGCTTTACTGCTTCAAACGATTGTCTCGAATAAATGATGTACACTGCTTTCCAATTTAGTTCACGATTTCTTTTTCCCATCAGATAACAAATCACCTAGATTTAGAGAATTGTAAAAATGTTTAATGTATTTATATGACCAACATGTTTTTTATTCGCAGGGGGAGAAAGGGTTTGAACACCAATTTTTACTGCTATCTAGGTCTCTGTTAAGGCCCATACAAACAATCAGAAAATAGTACAAAAATACCGCTTTCGAAGTTATCGCACGATAATCTGAACGTTAGTATACAACTTTAGGGAACCGATCATGACAGTTCATCTGATGTTATCTGATCGGACAAGCACAAACATTTTTCTTGTATGATACCAGATCGTATGATTTTCTTTTAATCAGTACAGTTGTCACTCGAAAATATAAAACAAATACAATGCAATACATTACATCACTTCCAATTTGTTATTCTGTCATATGAGAATTCATAACTTTAGTAAACTCTTCATTTTCAATATGAGAGTAGCATGGAAAAAAAAAAAAAAAATGGACGATATTCTCATTGTATATACCATTTTCACTTCTTGAAATGGGAAGAAAGAACTCTCCAGCAGCAATAAATAAAAAAAAAAAATATATATATATATATATATATATATATATATATATATATATATATATATATATATATATATATATATATATATATTTATACACATATATAAAATACACTATATTGTCAAAAGCATTGGGACACCTGCCTTTAAATGCACATGCACATGTACTTTAATGGCAACCCGGTCTTAGTCGATAGGGTTCAATATTGAGTTGGCCCACCCTTTGCAGCTAAAACAGCCTCAACTCTTCTGGGAAGGCTGTCCATAAGGTTTAGGAGTGTGTCTATGGGAATGTTTGACCATTCTTCCAGAAGCACATTTGTGAGGTCAGCCACTGATGCTGGACGGAAAGGCCTGGCTTGCAAGCTGCACTCTAATTCAGGACTCTGTGCAGGCCAGTCACGTTTCTCCACCTCAAACTCGCTCATCCATGTCTTTATGGATCTTGCTTTGTGCACTGATGCTCAGTAATATTCAAACAGGAAGGGGCCATCTCTAAACTGTTCTCACAATGTTCAGAGCATGAAATTGTCCAAAATGTCTTGGCATGCTGATCCCTTAAGAGTTCCATTCACTGGAACTAAGGGGCCAAGCCCACCCCTGAAAAACAACCACACACCATATTCCCCCCTCCACCAAATTATTTGGACTAGTGCACAAAGCAAAGTCCATAAAGACATGGAAGAGCGAGTTTTGGGTGGAGAAACTTAATCTGTTCTGACCTCAACCCGACAGAACACCGTTGGGATGAATTAGAGCTTAGACTGCTAACCAAGCCTTCTCGTCCAACATTAGTGTCTGACCAAATGTGCTTCTGGACCAATGGTCAAAAATTCCCATAGACACACTCCTAAACATTGTGGACAGCCTTCCCAGAAGAGTTGAAGCTGTTATAGCTGCAATGGGTACGCCAACTCAATATTGAACCCTATGGAGTAAGACTGGGTTGCCATTTAAGGTCATGTTTGTGTAAAGGCTGGGGCCCTAATACTTTTGACAATATAGTGTATATACACTTTTTTGCAGCTGAGTAGGAAGAGGGTTGAACCCCGTCAGCTTTTTATTTCTGTCTGTTTTCCTTTTGTAGATTTTCTATCACTTTCTTTTTGGTAAACCCATCATCACTAGGACAAAAAGTTCGGAAAAATGTCTCTAGAGCCCCAGATAGCAGTAAAAACCTTTATAACAAGGGAGTTTGTACTCACAAAATAAACCTAAAAAAATATATTTTATGAGGTCATCATGCAAAAGTTACAAAGAGTGAAAGCACATAAAATACACCAATGTTTCGAGTCCACGATGGACCTCTTTTTCAATGTCATAAAAGTTGTTTGGGATTTATTTTGTGAATGGTGGCTTATTCTTCATTGGGGTTTACTTACGGTATAACTCTTATGCCGCGTACACACGGGCAGACTGTATGGCCTACTTAGTCCGCCGAAACACATTTCAGCGGACAGTCCGCTCGTGTGTGGGCTTCAGCGGACTTTTTCAGCGTGCAGTCCGGCGTACTAAGTATTTCGGATTTTTCGAAATACTGTCCGTCGTACTCGCATTTCAGCGGACAATCCGCCCGTGTGTATGCCAGTCCGCCGTACTTTTGAAATGAGCGGACTTTTCCCGCCCGGAGAAAAGTCTGCTCATTTCGAGCGGGTCTCCAGGTAGGCGGGGCCCACGAAGGAGACGTCGCTGACCCTGCCGCCTGGTATGGACTTAAAGGGGAACCCCAACGCCGAAAAAAATCGGCGTGGGGGTCCCCCCAAGTCCACAACAGACCCTTGTCCGAGCACGCTACCCGGCCGGCCAGGAAAGGGGGGCGAGCGAGCGCCCCCCCTCCTAAACCGTACCAGGCCGCGTGCCCTCAACATGGGGGGGTACCTTGGGGAAGGGGGGGCCGCGCGGCCCCCCCACCCCAAAGCACTTTGTCCCCATGTTGATGAGGACAAGGGCCTCTTCCCGACAACCCTGGCCGTTGGTTGTCGGGGTCTGCGGGCGGGGGGCTTATCGGAATCCGGGAGCCCCCTTTAATATGGGGGCCCCCGGATACCGGCCCCCCACCCTATGTGAATGAGTATGGGGTACAATGTACCCCTACCCATTCACCTGTAAAATAAAAGTACCAAACAAAACACAACACACGAGATAAAATACTTTATTGCACAGCTCCGGGGGTCTTCCGTCTTCGGGGGTCTTCTCGTCGGACTCCTCCGCTATCTTCTTGTAGCTCTTTTGCTAGCGGAGTCCAGCTTTCTTCCTCGCCGCCGGCCTCTTCTCCCGACTTCGGGGGTCTTGTCCCCCTCTTCGGTTCTTCTGTCGCCGCCTTCCGTTCTTCTTCTTCTTCTTCTTCTTCTTCTCCAGGAGATGTTGCCTCGACGATCTCTCCGGCCGGAATGCCAGGGACGCACTGTGCGGCCACTTATATAGGGACAAGGGGCGGTGTCACATGGCTTTATGTCACATGGGTTGGTCACATGGGTTGATGTCACATGGGGACTATGACATCGTAAGGGGGTGGGGTCACCATGTGACACCAACCCATGTGACATAAAGCCATGTGACACCGCCCCTTGTCCCTATATAAGTGGCCACGCAGTGCGTCCCTGGCATTCCGGCCGGAGAGATCGTCGAGGCAACATCTCCTGGAGAATAAGAAGAAGATGAAGAAGAAGAAGAAGAAAAAGAACGGAAGGCGGCGGCGGCGGCGGTGGCGGCGACAGAAGACCGGGCCACCGCCTGTAAAAGAGCTATAAGAAGGCGCGGTGGCCCGGCAGAAGAACCGAAGAGGGGGACAAGACCCCCGAAGTTGGGAGAAGAGGCCGGCGGCGAGGAAGAAAGCCGGACTCCTCCGCTAGCAAAAGAGCTACAAGAAGATAGCGGAGGAGTCCAGCGAGAAGACCCCCGAAGACGGAAGACCCCCGGAGCTGTGCAATAAAGTATTTTATCTCGTGTGTTGTGTTTTTTTTGGTACTTTTATTTTACAGGTGAATGGGTAGGGGTACATTGTACCCCATACTCATTCACATAGGGTGGGGGGCCGGTATCCGGGGGCCCCCTTATTAAAGGGGGCTCCCGGATTCCGATAAGCCCCCCGCCCGCAGACCCCGACAACCAACGGCCAGGGTTGTCGGGAAGAGGCCCTTGTCCTCATCAACATGGGGACAAGGTGCTTTGGGGTGGGGGGCCGCGCGGCCCCCCCTTTCCCAAGGCACCCCCCATGTTGAGGGCACGCGTCCTGGTACGGTTTAGGAGGGGGGGGCGCTCGTTCGCCCCCCTTTCCTGGCCGGCAGGGTAGCGTGCTCGGACAAGAGTCTGTTGTGGACTTGGGGGGGACCCCCACGCCGATTTTTTTCGGCGTTGGGGTTCCCCTTTAAGTCCATACCAGGCGGCGGGGTCAGCGACGTCTCCTTCGCGGGCCCCGCCTACCTGGAGACGCTCTCGAAATGAGCGGACTTTCCTCCGCGTGTGTGGGCGAGTCTGTTCATTTCAAAAGTAGGGCGGATAGTATGGCGGACTTAGTACGCCGTATTAGTCCGCTCAAAAAGTGGTGTGTGTGGTCAAGTCCGTTCATTCGAAAGTATGACGGACTGTCCGTCGGATTGTATGACGGACTAAGTAGGCCATACAGTCTGCCCGTGTGTACGCGGCTTTAGCCATACACTCTGCAATTGTTGTGGCAACAGTCTAGTTCTGCATGGATTTGTCTACAGCTGTACAAATCTATAAGGAGTTCCATGCCTTCCCCACTCTATCCAAACAAAGAAAAACCCTTTGACAGTTGGTGGAAAACTCCTTTATGTTTATATCAAGTGGAAAGCTGATATAGATTGATTTATTTTTTGCTAGCATATGCAATAAATAATAAAAAAAAAGAAGCAGAATGCAGTTGTGAATAATCACTGCTTCACATTTACTATTAACACATTATAATGCTACACTCTTTAGCATCCATGCATATCTGTGCTTTCCCATGCAAAGCAAATAAACAAGTTTGCTTTAATGCAGATCTCCACAGGCACAAATTTGTACCTTTCATACTCTTCCCTGCCACTTCCTTCAGCTGCCAGGAATGAAAGGAAAGCCCTGTGTTAGCTACAGGTTCCTAAGTCATAACTTAACTAGCAGTAATTAAAAAAACAAACACATAAACCAAGTGGATTCACTTGCACTGAATGTTTGCTGAACATCTGTCAGGGCAGTGATGGCGAATCTTGGCACCCCAGATGTTTTGGAACTATGTTTCCCATGATACTGAGGCACTCTGCAGTGTAGTGGAGCATCATGGGATATGCAAGTTTTAAAACATCTGGGATGCCAAGGTTCGCCATCACTGTGTCAGGGTATGGATCTGAATCTACAAACTCTGTTGTGTCTGGGGATGTCTCTTCTTGCTAAGCCACCTGGAATGCTGGACAGCTTCTAGGACAATTGATTGAATGATTTTGCCTTTAGCTTTGTTTCCTTTGCACCTCCCACAAGCTTTCTATTATGGCCATACAGTACCTTTGCATTTCCCGTTTGTTAGATAATTGTGCTCTCTCCAGCCAATATCTCACTCTTGGGAGTCCTGCTGCCATCCATATCTTTTGTATCACTCATTACCAACCCTTGGTTTGTCCCTCCACTAGGCTTCTGCTTATTCCTACCAGATATAGCTGCTACTGAACCTGGCATGCTCACCTCCTGGAGAGGCAATCCTGAGGACCGCGACCTGGTTCTAACATGCAGCAAAACCCATCACCACCATCAGGAGTTCTGGTTCTTCAGAATCAGGAAATAGTCCAGTACTTTGGGGATTTTTTTTGTTTTAAAGAGGGGATATAACTTGGATAGGGATTGGGAGAATAATGGGATGGCCACTTGACTTCAAAACACTTCAAGGACAATTTATTCTATACACTCCTCACTCCTCCAGTACACTTGCTTGCAGGACTCCAGCTGACACACTGCTTGTGGATCCAACAAAAGCACTGAGTCAGACTTAAAGCAAAAGCCTGTTATAGGCAGGGACCTGAGACCCCTTTAACTGTGTAACAAAATTGCAGTGTCAAGCTCAATCACTACTATGGCTACTGATTCCAGCACCACCTCTTCGGGCACTGCCAGCCCGCCTGCAGCTGCCCCTTTCACTAGCCCTTCTGGCTACTTATCCACAGTCCTCCCAGACTGACACTTTCTCTCTTGCCACAGTATTTCCAGACTGATTACTCACCAGCCCACCCGGGTGACCTCTCAGGAGACCTCCTGGATGTGCTCACCTGCTCCCACTGTCCTCTTCTTGCTCCCCTGCCTCCAGGAAGGATTCGTCCATGTGTTGTAGAGGGTCCCTCCAGCACCGAGACTCAGGCCTGAGGTCACCCCCCAGACTGGGATGCACCCCCAAGGGCCCCCGACAGCCTCCTCTGCATTCCTTCTCTATCTTCCACCCAACTGCTCCTGCTAGCATGACTTATTTATGAAGTGGCCTGCCCCCTGCCAGCCCATTTGCTGTTGATTGGATGGGGCCATCATAAATATGCCAAGCAGCTCCTCCTAGTTTCCGCCCACTACACCTGGAAGATTCTCCAAGGTTCCAGAAGGCAGGGGGAGGCACCAGAAAAGATGCCTTTTGAGACCCAGATTCAACCCAAGCTTGGCTCTCAGCCAGGCCAAATTTTCCTACACTACAAACCTACAGGACATCCCCAGTCCTAGAGGGCAGAAAGGCTTGAAGCATTCCCCAGTGACATGGTGTTATCTTTTACACTTGTACCAGGCTATCATACATTCTGTCATTAGAAAAGACTGTCCCCTGCCAGCATGTTGTACAGAAGGACTGTTGTCTTTCTGCAGAGGTCCAACACACCACCTGCTAGTCATACGTATAGAGCTGCATTCACAAAAGCTTCTACTTCCTGCTGGTCTGGGTCTGGAGGAGGCATATCAGAATTCTGCAGAGATACCATGGTTCGGTACAAAATACAAGTCCTTCTATACAGCTTGCTAGCAAATGACAGGCTTTTTTTCTCAGGATGGTTGCTTTTTTAAAGTAAATGAACTGTAAGACTTTGAACGTGCTTTGTTTTGATGCACCAGTAATGTATTTATTTGATTTAATCTGAAAGTTTAGTTGGGCATTAATTAATTTAGAAGCTTCCAATTAATTGCAAAGCTAGCCCCAGCTTGAGGTGATATAGCCCAGGAATAGAGTATTTGCAGCTCTCTATCTATTTTTGAGGCTTTGTGTTCTTGCAGCCCACTCATGTTTACCCTCAGCTATTCTGCACACACAGAGAGACATAACCCGTCATCACTTTCACCAACAACTGTCTGCAGGCAACATCTGTCTCTACCCACATCAACTCCTTCAGTTCCCGAGGACTAGCATTTCTTGTTGGTAGACCACATCTTAATCGGTTTTATATTTAATCAACTACATCTAACACTAGACAGAAATAGCTTTGGTTAATCATAGATCAATTTCAGTAAATAAATTACAGTGATGATAAGAGTAATTTATTCACTATCATGCTGATCTATAATAAAGTAAGGATTTGTTTGCATAGAAAGGCAGCTGTTGGGTATTGATTGGAAGGATGACTTGTATATTCCCACTGGAGGACACATTATTGAGCAAAAACTACTATGCAAGTTGAATTTTTACATAATTACAGCTGACAAGATCCATGTTTGCTGCAGTACAAATTAAAAAAAAAACTGAATGAAAATAATAGATTTTTTTAAGCAATTTTAAAGAAACTTTATCATTTAAACCACAAAAAAAAGTGACAGTGCATATTTTTAGCACTGATCACAGTATTAGTGTCACTGGTCCCCAAAAAAAGTGTAAAAAGTGCCAGTTGTCCGATTTATCTGCCGCAATATCACAGGCCCATTATAAGATCGCCGCCATTACTAATAAAAATATCCCATAGTTTTCAGATGCTATAACTTTTGCGCAAACCAATTAATATACGCTTATTGGGATTTTTTTTTAACTAAAAATATGTAGCAGAATAAATATTGGCCTAAGTCGATGAAGAAATTAGAATTTATTTGGGTACAGTGTCGCACAACCACACAATTGTCAGTTAAAGTAACGCAGTGTCCTTTCGCAAAAAATGGCCTGGTCATGAAGGGGGTAAACATGAGGTGCTTGTACATACTTGCAGCAACCTCTAAAATCCGTCTTTCAAGACAAAAACTTGGGAATTTCTGACAGTCAGATATTCTGAACTTCTAATTGCCCTTTAAAGAGGTTGTAGAGCTTTGTTTTTTATTTTCTAAATAGGTTCCTTTGAGCTAGTGCATTGTTGGTTCGCTTACATTTTCCTTCGATTTCCCTTCTAAATGTTTTTTTTCCTTTGTCTGAATTTTTCTCACTTCCTGTTTCTCCTCAGTAAACTTCACACCATCATCTGAGCGGTGTTTAGTCAGCCAGAACAGCTTACTGAACAGCTTACTGAGGAGGAACAGGAAGTGAGAAATTCAGACAAAGAAAACAAAGAAAAAAAAACATTTAGAAGGGTTATCGAAGGAAAAGGTAAGTGAACCAACAATGCACTAGCTTAAAGGAATCTATTTAGAAAATAAAAAATGAACCTTTTGCAAACCCTTTAAGTAGAATTCTGGGCTTAAAGTATTACTAAACCCAGTGAAATCAGTCTGTATATGCAGTACAGCATGCTTGTTATACTCACTGTGGAACCTCAGGGGTTAATCTTCTGCATTGTATAAAAAGGCAGTTTGATTCCAACCCATCTGCTAATAGAACTGAGCCTCAGTTTGGTGTGTATTGCTAGAGAGTTTTTTTCTTTGGGGGGGGGGGGGGTGCATGTGATCAGCAAAGGGCCAATCAGCGCTGTCCAGAGTACAATGAAAACACCTCACACAAGCTTTAACCAAACACCACTAGAAGTCACAAGACTGCTATATACTGCTGATGAAAAAGGGTATTTAGCAGTTGATATTTACTAAAACGATTGCATTTCCATGTTCTATGTACTGTAGGAGACCAGATATAGTGAATGCAGGTTCCTGGGTTTAGTAAAACTTTATCTTAACTAGCCAAAAAAAATGCTCCCTCTCCTAACACCTATGCTGACTAACCTGTATAGGAAAGATCTGTATGCTTACCTATTTTTAGACCATTCCAGTCTGGTCACATGATCTGCCCACTGTGTCAGCCAGCAGTGGCTGCAGGGAAGAGGAGAGCGTGCTTGCCAGTGGTTGTAAATGCCTGGGAACTCTGATGTCACCCAAAGGCTCCAATGGCCCATCCATTGTTGCCGCTTCTTCCTTTTCCATGCAGCTGTCGATGTCTATCAAAGGGGAGCCGGATAACATGACTGGACCAGAGTGGATGGAAAATAAGTATGTATATCTTTTTTTCACAGGTTAGTCAGCATAGGTGCCCCAGGTCAACATCATTTGTCAATAAACACGCAGGGAGGAGTGACGTGCTGACGTCACTGTGTTTGTGCAAGTCCCGAAAGAGGGGCGTCTACATTGAGCTGACCGGATTATTCTTTTATGCTTAATTACATTTGTTTGATGTAAGTGCAACCTAATTTTTTAACCAATAAACACAGAAGATTTTACATTATGGAGGCCTTATTTCTTTTTGGGGCTCATTTATGATCAAACCCATTTCGAGTGGTGGAGGCTGGAGAGCGCAAATCCCCTGGAAGATCAAAGGCCTTGGCTGGGTATATAGCCACCAGCATTCAAGACCTTCCATAACAGGAGGTCATAAGGATCAGGTAAGTGGCCATTTTTATGAGGTAGAGGCTTTTCTTGAAATTCCACAAATATTCTGGTGAAATTGTTAAACACTGAGGGTTACTTTACTTTACGCCACTTTATAGACTTTCCCCTTTTTTAAAGTGCTTACGAATACAGACGTATAATTATTCAATAATCTTATTTTTTTTTATTTTAGTACAATTTATTTTTGGTTTATTGTTTGTACTGTGCGTATCTCACATGAAAATTGCTGCTTTTATACTCATTTTTATTTAATCACTCATTATGTGATTTTTTTTTGATAGCACTGTATTACCTAATGTTTTTAGCATAGGTGTTATGTAGGGGGAGGGAACATTTTTAAGAGAAGTTGGGTTAAGCCTGGAATTCTACATTAAAGGGTTTGATAAAGAGGAAGTAAAGCCTTACTAAACATATATATAAAAATAGACCCTGCAATGCAAAAGCATAATGAGCTAGTATGCATAGCATAGTATGCATAGTATGCATAGCATACTAGCTCATTATGAATAACTTACCTGAGATGGAAGCCCCCGAAGCGACCCTCGTCGTTCTCCTCCGATGCTGCCATGATACCCAGAGTGACTTCCAGGTATCACGGCTCCGGCGCTGTGACTGGCTTGAGCCGAAATGACGTCACCCCCGCGCATGCGCGCAGGAGCCACCACTAACGGCATGATTGCTTAGTGCGCCGTAGACAGCGATGCCTGCCATTTGCAAATATCTCCTAAATGTCTAGGTTAAGGAGATATTTCTTGTACCTACAGATAAGCCTTAATCTAGGCTTACCTGTAGGTCAAAGTGGTATGTAAGGGTTTACAACCACTTTAACCCATCTATATAAAACTGTGCCAGCCCCTCTATTAGAGGCTGGCATAGCACACTGTGTCAGTAGTTTTAAAATACCTAATTTTAGTGTTCTAAATACCTAATTTGAGCTGTCTTCAGGTCGGTCACATCACTCGTGGATGCTTTACAGCTCAGATGGATGTCTTCTGCGGGAGGAGCCATGATCTCCCTCTGACGTCAGCCAGGGAGATCACGTAGCCGCTCATCTCCCCCTGCAGAAGCCCTGTATCGGAGCTGTAAGCCGCAAGTCACATGACCGGCCTGAAGACAGCTCATATTGGTATTTAGAACTCAACTTTTTTTATTGTTACCACATATGGTGTCAACACCCCAAAGTAAGGCAGTTTTAAATCAGAGATTATAATTTTGTTTTGACTCTTACTCAAATGAATCAGATCAAGTCCCCAAAACACACATTACTGGACTGTAAAGGGGAAGAGGGCCTCGAACATCCAGAGGTGACTTCTTACTTTTATATTTGTTTCCGCTAAAATGACTATAGCTAGAAACTGGAATTCAGCTTTTATACCATTTGACCAGCTTAAACACACATCTTCTTGGCTTATGAACAGTTGACTGCAACCCTACAGAATAAATTGAAGGTATTTGAAAAGGTATAGGGCACGTGGCTCAGATATTTCACTAATGATCCCTGGACTATCCCTGGCTAGGTTCCCTCCTGGTTAAGGTGGACCAGGGCACGGAGTCCTTACCCCTTCCCCTCCACCTACCCCATTCTTTTCTTCCTTTTTTCCATCTTTTTGGTTCTCTATCTCAAATTTTGTGATTAATGAATTCAGGCTGCGTAATTCCACGTGGGATAGAGTGTCCTTCTCTCTTTGATTGAGGGGATTTGTGTTCCCTAACATGAAGGATGTACTCTGAACCCCTTTAAATTGCTTTGATACCATAATTTACAAGGACATAATGAGGCTTAGAAGTTTTACAGTCTGTTGTTCTAAAGTAGAAATTTAGACTGTGGTTAACTGAGCATCAATGATACAGATTGCGGTTATGTGCCTCTGATACAAGTGAGGACAGTAGTCTGAGGGGGCATAGCCCATCGTCAATGTGGATTGTTGTAATATGTCTTCAATTTGTACTAATACAGTTACAATGTATGACTTTCTGCCTTTCTACTATGTGCAGTCCATATTGTGGATGTTGCGTACAGTTCAAAACCTATACTGGAACATCTTTATTTTTGTTTGTGAAAACCTTTAATAAAAGTATTGTAACAGAAAAATGGACTTACTGGCCAGATCACCAGATAAAAGTAGAAAAAAGGCAGTACTGACTGTCACTGTACTAATGACACCGGCTGGGAAGGGGTTAACATCAGGGGCAATCAAAGGGTTAAATGTGTTCCTAGCCAGTGCTTATGTAATGCGGAAGATGCTTTTACTAAGGGAAGGCATAGATCCGTGTCCCTGTTTTGCCAATAAAAAATAAAAAGCAAAATAAATAAAATAAAAAAATTTAAGCATTCCATCCCTCCGTGTTTGTGCGCAGAAGTGAACGCATACGTAAACCGCCCAAGCATATGTAAATGGTATTCCACGCACACGGGAGGTATTGTGCAAACGTTGGAGCGACAGCAACCATTCTATGGCAAGACCTCCTCTTGCCATAGAATGTAACCTGCAAAACATTTTTAAAGTGTTGCCTATGCAGATTTTTAAGTACCGTAGTCTGTTGCCATTCCATGAGTGTGCGCAATTTTAAAGCGTGACTTATTAGGTATCTATTTACTTGGCGTAACATCATCTTTTATATTTTACAAGAAATGTGGTTATCTATGGTGTTTTTTTGCCTTGAAATTAACGTGTATTTTTTCCCATAAAATTGTGTTTGAAAGACCACTGTGCAAATACCATGTGCCATAAAATATTGCAACAATCGCCATTTTATTCTCTAGGCTCTCTGCTAAAAAAATATATATAATGTTTGGAGGTTGTAAGTAATTTTCTAGCCAAAAATACTGATTTAAACAAAAAGTTCTAGAAAAGGTCTGGTCTTCAAGTGGTTATACCCACAAGTGCTTTTTTTTTTGTGTTACCACTACTATTCCTTTATATTGGCTTTTGAAATTTACCAATGCAGAAATTTATAAATTGGATGAAAGGTTTAGCACTGGGAAACACTTTTTGAAAGATAAATAGTGCATTTTATATACAACTATATAGAGCAGACCAAAATGAGGAACAAATGAGGAGGAAAGAGGGACTTTGTTCCAAAAAAAAATTGTATAGCTCCAAACTGTCCCTAAAAATCAGGGACAGTTTGGAGCTATACAATTTTACCAGATCGCACAAAAAGTTGTACATGCTTGTGCCAGACCAAATTGCATGGTGCTGCAGATCCATGCGATCTGGTCAGCAAGCATTATGTTCTCAATTCGCAGGGCCTTACTACACAATTTATTATAATAAATCCCCAGTCCAATATTTAAAAATATATCCTACGTTAGATTATACACTGTGCAGTAAGAATAAAGTGCATTCCACATATCACTATAATTAAAAACAGCCAAATAACCAAATAAAGTGCTTTTTGTGATAAAAAATCCACTGTGATTCCAATAATGAAGTGCTATGTTCCTCTTTAGTGTTCCACTCCACCAATGTGGTTCCACCAATACTTAGGAAAACTCAAGAAACTCCTTGAACCTCCAGATTTGGTAGCCCAGTATGTGCTTCGTCCCCTCTAGGGACCAACCAGCCAGGGGTAAATTCCTTGTCCTCTTCATATAAACACCATAGCACTCAATTAATCCAGGAAAAAAAAGCTCCAATAGTGCGAAAACCTTTACTAAAATTGCACCATACAAAGCCATCAATTACAGGCCTGTTCCACCATTTACAGTGCAAGCTTAGTCTGTCCTCTCATCTGTTCCAGATGTACATTGTACTTCAGGGTGTAGTGAATGGAATGACATCACTTCCTGTAGCTCCGCCCGAGGTACGTTTTGTCATGATTACATTTTCAGAAGGTGTTACAGGAATCTTCAGGCTCTACACCTCCTAACCCCTTGGAGCCAGTGCCTCCTGGCCCTTTAGGGGTTTAGAACACCAGGATGCGAGGTGGGGTTTATGATCACGTGACTGCCATGATTGGAAAGCTACGATCTCAAGCAGCAATCATATGCTTTCCTTTAGCCGTCTGTGACTGTGCACAGCTGTATCCCACCAATTCATGCAAATATGCATCTGCTCAGCGCCAATATACATACGTTAGATTATACACTGTGCAGTAAGAATAAAGTGCATTCCACATATCACTATAATTAAAAACAGCCAAATAACCAAATAAAGTGCTTTTTGTGATAAAAAATCCACTGTGATTCCAATAATGAAGTGCTATGTTCCTCTTTAGTGTTCCACTCCACCAATGTGGTTCCACCAATACTTAGGAAAACTCAAGAAACTCCTTGAACCTCCAGATTTGGTAGCCCAGTATGTGCTTCGTCCCCTCTAGGGACCAACCAGCCAGGGGTAAATTCCTTGTCCTCTTCATATAAACACCATAGCACTCAATTAATCCAGGAAAAAAAAAGCTCCAATAGTGCGAAAACCTTTACTAAAATTGCACCATACAAAGCCATCAATTACAGGCCTGTTCCACCATTTACAGTGCAAGCTTAGTCTGTCCTCTCATCTGTTCCAGATGTACATTGTACTTCAGGGTGTAGTGAATGGAATGACATCACTTCCTGTAGCTCCGCCCGAGGTACGTTTTGTCATGATTACATTTTCAGAAGGTGTTACAGGAATCTTCAGGCTCTACACCTCCTAACCCCTTGGAGCCAGTGCCTCCTGGCCCTTTAGGGGTTTAGAACACCAGGATGCGAGGTGGGGTTTATGATCACGTGACTGCCATGATTGGAAAGCTACGATCTCAAGCAGCAATCATATGCTTTCCTTTAGCCGTCTGTGACTGTGCACAGCTGTATCCCACCAATTCATGCAAATATGCATCTGCTCAGCGCCAAGGCCCATCTGCCAAAAGGCTGCATATTATGGATGGTGCCAACAGTTAAACCAAGCTATTAACTCCTTAGGTACCAATTAGTTTACGTTCTACCATCATAAATGCCTCAAAACCTACAGTGGTGTGAAAAAGTGTTTGCCCCCTTTCTCATTTCCTGTTCCTTTGCATGTTTGTCACACTTAAGTGTTTCGGAACATCAAACCAATTTAAACAATAGTCAAGGACAACACAAGTAAACACAAAATGCAATTTGTAAATGAAGGTGTTTATTATTAAAGGTGAAAAAAAATCCAAACCATCATGGCCCTGTGTGAAAAAGTGATTGCCCCCTAAACCTAATAACTGGTTGGGCCACCCTTAGCAGCAACAACTGCAACCAAGCGTTTGCGATAACGTGCAATGAGGCTTTTACAGCGTCCTGGAGGAATTTTGGCCCACTCATCT